>NW_027142364.1:8327500-8780728 GCF_026170545.1 Melanerpes formicivorus | reverse complement strand
AGCGTCATGAATAAAGGTTAAAGAGCTGACATTTCTTTTCTTAGGTACAATTTTTACCTACACATCTAATCTAAGAAAATGACTGATTCAAATCCTAGTACTCACATCTCCCACCATTTGGTTTACACACGGAGCTGCCTGAGCTGTAACATTTTGAGTGAAATGACAAAACTGTTCTTCAGACCTTGTTTGCCACCTCTTGTCCTCCAGTCACTGTGGCATGGCTTATCTGATCCTGTGTGATTAACTGTAACAAACACTGAGAAGCAAAGGCAAATGTTCCTTGCACAGTCCTGCTTTCAAGTGGATGCCCTTGCTTTACCCTGTGTGTGCAGCCCTAGACTTTTCACACTTCCACTGAATATTTGAGTTCAGAGTGATTTTTTTATGTAGGTTTCACACATAGAATAAACACCTGCAACCTGGTTTCAAATCCTTCCAAACCATATTATTAAGGATGACAGCTTGACCATGACTCAGAGACCTGAGGCTGTGGTTGATATTGGTCATGGAAAGAAAGAAGGAAAGAAGGAAAGAAGGAAAAGAAAGGAAGAAAGGAAGGAAGGAAGAGAGAAAGGAAGAAAGAGAAAGAAAAAGAGAGGAGAAAGAGAGAAAGAAAAGAGAGAGAGAAAGGGAAGGAAGGAAGGAAGGAAGGAAGGAAGGAAGGAAGGAAGGAAGGAAGGAAGGAAGGAAGGAAGGAAGGAAGGGAAGGAAGGAAGGAAGGAAGGAAGGAAGGAAGGAAGGAAGGAAGGAAGGAAGGAAGGAAGGAAGGAAGGAAGGAAGGAAGGAAGGAAGGGAAGGAAGGAAGGAAGGAAGGAGGGGGGAAGGAGGGAAGGAGGGAAGGAGGGAAGGAGGGAAGGAGGGAAGGAGGGAAGGAGGGAAGGAGGGAAGGAAGGAAGGAAGGAAGGAAGGAAGGAAGGAAGAAGGAAGGAAGGAAGGAAGGAAGGAAGGAAGGAAGGAAGGAAGGAAGGAAGGAAGGAAGGAAGGAAGGAAGGAAGGAAGGAAGGAAGGAAGGAAGGAAGGAAGGAAGGAAGGAAGGAAGAAAAAAAGGGAAAAAAGGAAAAAAGAAAAGGTTTAGTCACTCCACTTAAAAGAAATGTTGCATAACTCAAGTCAGCCAGCACCAGGGTATACACCTTTTTAATCTGGCAGATTTTGGATGGTGCAATGCAGGCACATGCCTGGGAGGGTCTAACCAGTGGTCCAGCTAAGTGGTGACAAGATGGTGGTCAGGGAGGTCAGCACTTGGCAGGGAACAGAAAGGACTGTGGGCAGGGGGACTAGGGAAGTCATTCACCAGCACGTGGCCTGAGATAATTTCAGCTCTTTCCCTGTAACATAGATCAGTCACTGACATAGGTCAACCAGTCCAGGAGCTGGAGGTGTGTAACCCTAGACAAGTACTGGGAGAATGGTCTCTGAGAGGGGAAACAGAGTTGTTCTCCATCCCAGAAGCAGGGTGGTGAGACACTGGAACAGGTTGCCCAGGGAGGTGGTAGAAGCCCCATCCCTGGAGGTTTTTAAGGCCAGGTTTGATGTGGCTCTGAGCAACCTGATCTAGTGTGAGGGGTCCCTGCCCATGGCAGGGAGTTGGAACTAGATGATCCTTGAAGTGCCTTTCAACCCTAACAATTCTGTGATTCCCAAGGGAGTGGAGTTTCTGTTTATCTTCCACCATCAGCTATCTTCAAATCTTTATGTGAACACAAGGGTGTAAATTGGTGCCATAGGTCTGGAAATTTACAGACAGGTTCTGGCTCCATGACCCATGTGGACTGATCCTTACAGGATATTACACCCCCCCCCATTGGCTCCACTGCTCAGGCATAGCAAACTGTTTGTGCAAGACTGGAAACTCTCCCAAAGAGAGAGCTGAAGGCTCCTGCCCTTCAACTATGATTTTAGTAGAGTGTCTTCAAAGTCATACATGCTTCTTTGTACTGCCTGGTAGGGGTCTGGTGAGACAGTGTCCTGGAGTGGCTGAAATGGGCAGTAATTACCAGTTCATTCCACTTGTGCCACTCCTCAGTCCTGCCTAGTCACGCGGAAGCTGTTTATCAGCAGCACTGAGAACAGCTGCAGTCTCAATGGACATAATGCTCACCACCAGCTTTACACACATCTTATTATTAAGCTTCTTTAGGAAGTGGCAGGATGACAAGAGGAGCGGGCAGAGGTAGTGAGAGACACCCTCTCTAGCAGGGTGAGTGGAAAGGAGGAGGTGTGGGAAGGTAGGGTGGAGGACAAGTGCAAATAAAGCTGGAGAGAAGGCTGAGCAGAAGTGTGTGGGCCCTGGAATGGTTTTGCATGGTGTAACAGCCTGGATTATTTATGACAGCTATTGCTTTTATGAACCCCACTGCTGTCCTGATTTCCCTTCCAGCCCAGCAAGCTTGTAGGCACTGGATTATGCTAGAGCAGACCACTGCCAGAGCTGCAAGGTATGCCAGGATCTGGTTCAGCTCTGCCTGATTTCCAGTAGTTCTCATTTCTTTTTAGTAACATTCTCCTCCATTTTAAATTCAGGAAGTTCAGTTATACCACAATGGTTTAATTACAAATAGTTTATATTCCAACATGAAAGCACTTTTGGCCCTCATACAAATTCAATCAAGTTTACAGCAGTGTTTACAGCTCTACCCAACTCCAATATTTGGATCCTTTCCAGAAGGATTGGAGAATACTACAGCACTTTGCTTTAACAAATCAGCAGCTGAGCTTGGCTGTCACCTCCAGCTGTATGCTTGAACTGTCCTGAGCTTGAGTTGAATCAGTGCCAGTGAGCAGTTACATTAATAATAGCTGTTTCAGAATTCCTGCATCACATTTATGTCTTTCCTTACACTAAGTTACCTGCAGTGCACCCTTCATAGTCACTCTGCTCTTCTGTTCATGATCTGGAGCCTTAAAGAACAAACAAATCAGATCTTCTAAGCTCTCTCCTGAAAACTCACTGGTCATTGTTTTCAGCTCAGCACTGATTCCTCTACTAAGACTCGTGCAGAAAAGAGCAGAAGGAGGCAGAAGCTTGGTATGATGGAAAGATGTAAGTGATGCGAAACCAAAAAGTGAAGGTGAATCCTGAAACAAAGTTTCCATGAAAAAGAGTTGTGAGTAGGGAATGGAAATTAGGGGCAAAGTGGAAAGAGATTGAATGGAAAGAGCAAAATGGTATGTGTTCTAATGAAAAAGAACAGGGCCCAGAGAAAATGGGGAATGCCTGAGGGTTCAGCTGGCCTTAGACACTGCCTTCTAAAGCCTCTACATGCCTCTGATGCAAAGTTAGCAGTGAAACCCACTGGCAAAGTGAATATCTCATCCCACATTTATGCCTCACCCAAGCAGGACTGATAATGGGTGTGATTCCACCTCACAGAAACTTCATGTTAAAAAACCTCACAAAACTCAATGGGCAAACCAACCACTTGACAATACCTTATCACAGCAATCAGGCTGCCAAGACACACTTTCACAGTGCTAGCAAACACCCAATTTCAGTTTCTTTCTTCAACTTCAGGTTGACTCTATCTGCCACATCAAATTCAGACATTAATGCATTCATGTTCTTATGTGTTTCCTGGGTTTCTGGTCTTGGAGTGGGTTTTTTTGTTTGCTTTGGTTGATTTTTGATTTGCAACCTATCAACAAATTAAAGTCTGTAAGTTGAGGACAGTAAAACCAAAATAGAACTTTAAAAGTGTGTTTTCCTGAGCCAGATTACTTGAGGTCATCAAACCACTCACAGAAATTACAACTACTCAGCTCTTGCTGAGATCCTCTGTTGAATTTTACTGGGGTTTACTCAAGAGTGAGCACCAGGACGATTCTCCTTGCCTAGGACAAGGAGATGCAGCATGTTGGCTTGAGCTGGGAGCTGTAGCATCTTGCTTCAGGTGCTCTCTGAGAGGAGAAAATAGCTAAGATCCTTGTAAGAATATCTGAGACCTTCACAAGGACCAGACCAAAAGTACTGGTAGTCTGGATCTTGACTTCCATCTGCTTTCTGAATGTCCCTGGGATAGACTAATATCAATATCCTGGCTAGGAGAAGAATGTTTGTACACTTGAGAGGAAATTCACAGACATAAATGTGGCTGTCTCATGCCACTCTGTGACATGCTGCAGCCTAGCGTGGAATGGCACAAATCCTGTAGGGATGGGGCCGCAGTGTACCCCCAAAAATGGGCTCTGTGTTGATCTTTGTCACCCCCTCAGGAAGCTGGAAGGTGAAAGCCCGCAGCAGGTTGGCAAAGAAAATAAAGAGCTCGATCCTCGCTAGATGTTCCCCCAAACACACACGGTGCCCTGCAGGAGGAAGAGTGGGGAAGGACAGTGAGTACCAGGAATTATTCAGTTTCATAACAACTTTGTTCATTCTTGTTATAAGCAGAGGGTTTGTGGGTTTGTTGGTTTTGTTTGGGTTTTCTTGTGTTGTGGGGTTTTTTGTTTGGTTGGTTTTGTTAAAGGCCTGGATCTTGAAAGTCACAGAAGTAGAACTCTGTGAATTCTTTCTCAGAATGATCCCATCCAGTCTCCTAGGTTAGGAAACAGCAAGTGAAAATCCCTGAGGAACCACCAGCATTCCTCTCCTGACCTGATGGAAAATTATTTTCCTTTTAGAGGAGATGTTGAGCTTCAGGGTCATACACAAAGAATCTGCCAACTGTTTACACATTCCTTCTTAGTGGGTCCAAGTCAGTGGATAAAAATTACTTAGCAATGACATTTGCAGTTGAACAAAGGCTTGGTCCCTTTAGAGGCAAAGCAGGAAGCCTACTGTTAATTTCCAAGGGTTCCACAGTGGAACCAATGGCATCAGCAGCAGAGGTGAATAATGCAGTCACATTTCTGGATTAGCAGACAAATAGAAAAGAAAAAGGCATTTACATTAAAAAAACCACTCTTGGATGGACATCCAAGTGACTAGTCTGCTACAACAACAGGGAAACTGAACCAAAACCAACAGAGTAGGAACTTTCCTGCAAAGTGTGATCTTTGTGCAGCGTTGTATTATATTCTTTTGCAGCTGGATTTTCAGTTCAACAAGCAAGAACTTAATCCTTTGTGTACCAGGATGCATTCTGCTTTTCTGTCAGTTTGTTCTTTTCAAAGGGCTTGCATGTAACTCCACTACACATTAGGCACATTTCTTCTCAGGACAAATAAAGTATAGATACAGAATACTACAGACACTACCTGCGACTACCTGCAGCATGCAACAAGCTTAGGAGTTTGAGGAGGAGTCCCACTAGAGTGTCCTAAGAACAGTTTGGGATCTGACAGCACAGAAGCATCTCCCTAGGCAGAAACAAGCCAGTACTGTTCTTTAAAAGCAGCAAAAAGAGATGTTATCTGTACAAACACCACAGTCTCACACTTCTGCTGGGTTGGTTCAAAGCATCAGTGCATTTACCTGCTGAGAATGGTAAGAAGGCCTCACGAGGCATAAAGTTTCCTTCTTTATCCAGGAAATGGCCAGGGTTGAAGTGCCGAGGTGTTTCCCATTGCTCAGGGTCATACAGAACAGATGCTATGTTGGGCATAATGATGGTGCCCTGCAAGGGAAGAGCTTGATTCAGTTGCAGGTACTAGCCTGTCACCCATCAGTGTCTGCCTAGGGGATAAAACTTGCTGCTTGCTGCAATTTCTTTGTGGTGAGCAGATATGATGTGGCTAGAAGACCATTTGCCTAGAAAACTGGAGTAGGTGATAGGTTTCTGTGTTGGAATTTATCTGTTCTCAGCCCCACAGCTATGTCAGTGGCTGTTAACAGCATTAGTGATGTTAGTACAACTGCACTGTGATCACTTTTACTACTAATCTTAATAACACCTCTAGTAGGAGTCTTTTGTTGGTATTCAGGTACCGGCTTTGGAAAATTCCTTTCGGGCTTAGGAGAGAGAAATGAAGTCAGAAATAACTGCAATACTTCACTGACAACCTCTGAGCCCTTTTAGCAGTAGTACTTCAGCCTTTTTCTTTACTGGCTGGCCCTAGCAGACCAGTTCACATGGCCTAGCTACCTGGCTGTCAGAAGCAGACAAAACAGAGTGAAACCTTCACCACAAAATGAGTTAGGTGGGGCTAGTCCCAGATGGCAGTAATAGTACTGGCCTCTCCCATCTCTCTTGCAATGAAAGCAACTAATTCCTGTTTCTTGCTAGTATTTTGCAGTGAGAACTGGCACCCAGCACAGCTTATGTCACTCCAAAAAAGGCCTTACTGGCTGTGAACATGTGTCTTTGGCAGTTATTTGGGTGCAACAGCCTTTCAGGTGTTACAGACTGAGGCAGGTCCTTGGGCTCATGCAAACAGTTGGAGCTAGCTGTGAGCCATCCTCTCATCAGTCTTCCTTCATCCCAAGAGTGCTGGCAGTGCCAAATTGGGCAAGAATAGACAATCCTGCTTTAGAAAACTGGTTTCTCATCTCAGTCCACCTGCAGCCAAACCGGGCTGGTCTCTGCAGTTGTGCTGTGGATGAGCAAGGCAGGAGCTGAAGATTTCTGTGGCAGAAGCAGGGGTCACATCAGCTGCAGCTGATGGAGCATCAACACGCTGAGTGAGAGAATTAGGTCATTCCTGGAACCACAAGTTGTAACCCTTCCCCAGGCACTGTGTTCCTGGGTTATATGGAGAATATTTGATAGACGGAAAACAAGTAACCAAACTGGAATAAAAGCTAAATGTCTCTCAGCTGAAGAAAGAACAGAGGCTGGAAATACACCTGTACCTTTTTGAGAGGGAATCCTAGCAACGTTGTGTCCCTGACACACACTCTGGGCACGCCAACAAAGACAATGTTGCTGAAGCATTGGATCTCATGAACCACAGCATTTGTGTAGGGCAGTTCTCTCCGATCCTCATAGCAAATTAACTGGGAAGGACCCAAAACTGCATCCAGCTCCTTCTGCACTTTCTCTGTGGAGAAGTATTCACCATTTCAGATGGGGAAAATGCATAAAATATTGTAGCAGGTCCCTTTTCTTAGAGAGGAGGAAAAGTTATTATTCCAACATAGTACATTGTCTATAACCTGTGATTTCCTGTAATGAAATGCCTGAGTTTAGTAAATGAAAAATAACAGGAGAATAACCTAAGAGTGCAGTCCAGAATCATAAACAAGGACTTTAATATACTTAACTGCAGCTCTGACAGTCATCTTACAGAATCTACACCCATTTTAGTGGGTGTAGGGTGGGTCACTCAACTCCAGCTTTTGAAGGTAT
The DNA here is from genome assembly GCF_026170545.1 of Melanerpes formicivorus. NCBI lineage: Eukaryota > Metazoa > Chordata > Aves > Piciformes > Picidae > Melanerpes > Melanerpes formicivorus. Next base: position 8,773,502 of record NW_027142364.1, on the reverse strand, counting down.
TTAGGGATTGCTTACTTTACCTTATCTCAAAATCTAAATCTCCTGTACAAAATTTACATAGATGCCTCAGGTATTAACTCCCAGTACAAGGGATAAGTTGAACAGAGTTGGTCCAAGTATGGCAACACACTGCATGAACAAACAACATCTAAATTGCCTAAAACCCTGGATGCAGTTAGGTATTCAATGACAAAGCCTTTTCAGCCTCCTACTGAGGCTGAGGGAAGAAAAGAGCCTCCCTTGTTTTCAGTGCTCAAGCACAGCAGAGGGAAAAGCCACCAGCCCCAGGACCCTTAAACCCTGGCCACAGCCTTTCTTCTCCTGACATAGATGTGGATGAAGAAACTCAGCCTGGATCTACAGACACATACATGGAATTGGTGTTAATAAGATAAGCAACCACGTTTATAATATTAACTCAGACAGAGACAGCCTCTGTGTGTTGCCAGCAGTTCTTGCCTGAAAACATCATGTCTACATATCAGGCAGACAGAATCCTCCCCTTAAAATGCTTTTTTTTCTATTTCTACATTTTCCCATTCCTTGCAGATCTTTCACATTCATGTTTTAGTTGGCTGGTTTGTTTGTTTGTTTTCTCCTAAGGTTTGTATGCTGCTTTGTGAACAAACTACAACAAATATTAGTGGCTATGGTTAAAGACTAGAGACTAATACCATCAGCTGTTTACACACAGAATATGGTCTGCTGAAACCATGAGGTCACCCCTGAACCCTCTTCCATGAATGCCCACTGCCTAGCCTGGTGGCTGAAGTACTAAGCAAAGAGAGAAGGGAGTTAATGCCTTATTTCAGGGAACTCTATGGATTTTCAAATTGTCTTGCATCTCTGTTTCATGAAAAGAAATATGGAGGAAGAGACAGCTCTCTCCACCAGGACCATGTGCCTTCCTTAGGGCAACCTGCCAAGATCTGTGAAGGTGGTTTGTCCAGTATGGGATCCAGAGGGTTGTTAGGAGTATTGGTGTGCTAAGCAAAGAGTGCCAGGAGGGGAAGTGAGAGTGGGCTGACTGTGTCTCATACCTGAATGATGTCTGGTGCAAACAGGAATCATGTTGAAGCCCTGATTCTGGCTGCCATCAGCCGAGGTGACCTAATTGTGGCCTTCCAGTAGCTGAAGGGGGCCTACAGGAAGGCTGGGGAAGGACTTCTCAGGATCTCAGGTAGTGATAGGACTAGGGGGAATGGAATGAAGCTGGAGGTGGGGAGATTCAGGCTAGATGTGAGGAGGAGGTTCTTCACTATGAGAGTGGTGAAACCCTGGAATGGGTTGTCCAGGGAGGTGGTCGAGGCCCCGTCCCTGGGGGTGTTTAAGAGCAGGCTGGATGAGGCTCTGTCCAGCCTGATCTAGTGTAGGGTGTCCCTGCCCATGGCAGGGAGGTTGGAACTAGCTGATCCTTGCGGTCCCTTCCAACCCTGAATGAAACTATGAAACTATGAAACTATGAAAACTCCTCACATATAGTGCCTCACTGACTTGACACTGCAAAGAGCTAACTTCTGTCTCACTACAAATGCCTTCAGCCGCCTGGTTTGGTCAGGTCAAAGGATGAGCCTTTGATTTTTCCCTCTGCTCCCTCTGTTTTCAGAGAGTGAGAGACAGCTTCAATGAGTGATTTCTGTGCCTGCAACTCATTATATTCAGCCACCATTGACATTTGTAGAACCCACAGCATTTCACAACAAGAATCCCTCTCACCTTGGACATCCGGATTCACGACCATATAGAGCAGTCCCCAGTACAATGTTGTGCTTGATGTCTCTGATCCACCAAGGAAAAGATCATTTATAACATGCACCAAATTGTCTTCATCATAATTGGTCTTGGCCCCATCTTTAGACTGTAGATGATGATTAAAAAAAACAATGAAGTTAATGCATAAAAGTTAGGTCATCCTGTGTGCCTCCTGTGTGAGAATCCTTATTTCCACAGCTGGCATGTGCACAAAGAATGTTCACAATTACAGTTTTTGGGAAATACTAAGAGATTCATGTTTTCCCAAACAGACATTATAAATCTGCATTGCTCTTTTTCATGAAGTAGAATATATTGCTTTGTTAAAAACCAGGCAATTTTATGCCTGTTGACTTAGTCATGATAACTTTAAAGCACACTACCAGTTGTGCAGTTAGCCGAGGAGTGTACTCATAAACAAGTGCCCCACAGTGTGGCCTTACTCTCTCCAGTATGCTACCAAACACCAAAGTAAAACCTATCTAAAAGCATCTCAACAGAACACCCTTGAGAGGAGTTTCTTCTCTCAGTTCAGCATAGCTGTGAGCTGGTGGGAGAGACATACCTGCCCAAATATATTCTTCTTATAATTAGGGAGTAATAATCATAAAATGTTAGAGAAAATCCATTAGGGAAAAATGCTTTAAAATAAACAAATTGCAATAACTTGCACCCCTGACACCAGAGCAAGCTGCATCTTTGCTTGTTTTATTAATCTTGTCACATTCATTCAGACATAACCTACAAGAGAACATACCAGCTCCTTCCAGAGCCTGTGAGCCAGCACTGTCAGAACACAGCAGCCTGACTAGCTGAAAACTTATGGCCAGAGGGAGAGTCTACACAAACTTCATCTATCATAGGAAAAAGATGTTTCTTTTAGCTTTAGTAAGGTGGAACTGATGAGGTGCAGCTGCTGAAAGGGACTGTGCTAGAGGTGGAAGGACTACCCTCCTTTTGATGCTGCAGGAATTATACCAAATAATTTTAGGATAGCCTGGCAATTCTTTGAAGAGCAGAGAAACTCCTCAGATCAGGAGCTAAAGAGACTTTCCAATAAACAGAAGATCCTCCATGAAGTTCCCTCCTAGAGGAGGAACAACACAACTGTGTGGCACGAGCCAGCGTCAGCACACACAATGAAACCCAAAGCAGCGTGTCAGCTACTTCAGGCTAATTGTCTATGTGTGAGGGCTTAATCCCAAACACGAGGTACCCTACTGTAGAAGATGAGGTGGTCTACCAAAATTACGTGACCTACAGGCATAAACTGTCTCATAATTACTACAAGGCTGAAGTATACTCATGGATATTTGTGGAGAGCAGATGATGGCTCCCAAGTTCCCACCCAAACATACTTTGTGGTACTTTGTTCATGTTACCAAACCATAAATCTGGGTGCCTTTCTGACACACGTGAGTTAGTATGTCCCAAGCTACTGTGTTCACATTAAGGAACCTATGAAATGTATGAAACTAAGATAGAAGGGGGCAGAGTGGATGATGTAATGGTCTGTTTAGCCTTGTACTCCATGAATGTGTGATCAGGCAGAATGAACACTTACTTTCTCCATCTCAGCCAGGTAAAAGTCAATGAAATCCTGTGGTTCATCTGACATCCCTCTCTCCACGTGTCTTCTGATCTCCTTCCTTGCAAAGTTGCTCAGGACATTGTAGGAAGACAGCGCTTTCTTATGAGGACCAGGGAGACAGCACATCAGCCAGGGCAAGAGATCATACAGCTGTGGGAGTGACATGTGAGGCAGTGTGAATTACCCACCAGTAACAAGGCTGCTTTTAGGAGTACCAAAGGCTGAATTATCCTGTCTGGTAATGCTGATGGTGGAATAAACAGATTAGCACTGCTTTAAGTAGATTTTTGCCATCAAGTAAGAAAGCTTTCCTAGTAATTTGGACACACTTCTGAGGGTCAAGGCAGTACTGACAACACTCTGCTCATACCAGTAAGTCCACTTGGATACTTCTATTACTAGAAGACTTTACTCCTGCACAGTTGAGACCCTAGCTTTCACATACTCAACATGTGAGGACAAGCTTTCCAGATATTGAGTGGCTACTAAGATTAACAAGCCTGAAGCCTCAGGTAATTGGTCAAATTTGTGGAGGTCACAGAAGCAAAGTGTAAACCAGGTACCATTCTAAGAGCTAATTCAATTTTCCCCATCAGAATTTTCCCTTGTGACTGCTATAGGACAAATAATTGTTTTGATGGTTAGCAATATTACACCTTCAGTCTTGATGAGTGTATTTATTCACACATTTGTAGGCTCAAAGTATTGTCCTCTAGCTTGGATAGTTCTCTTTGCAGCATCTGCCATCCCACTTTGCCAAGCAATCCCCTCGCTTTGTTCTTTCAGATCTAATAAGTGAAGTCTCTCTAAATTCAAGCAGTAGTTCACAGGTCATCCCCTTAACACTTCTCTACATTTGTTTCACTTCATACTCACACCATAAGGTGTCCAAGACTTTAGAATAAGTCTGACAGATTGCCACGAAGTCCCCCCACCAGAACCTACTTTGACACTTCTTCAGATCTAAAGGGAAAATAATGCTGGAAATTATTCTATTTGCCTTTTTCTTCCTGTTATCTGCTAGCTTACACCAGTCCCTTTCCTCTTAACTGAAATGTTCCAAGCTCATAACAGATATCATCCTGATTAATTCCTAAGAGGGTTCATAATTTAATTTTGTACTAGTATTATTTGTTTCATTCTCATAACTCCAAGTCCACAGTGCTTGTGAGCCCTTGAAGCAGTATATTGTGAACCTCCTCTGTACTGTGGAAGTGTTCTGGCTTTGATAATCCACAATTTTCCTCTATTTTTCTCTTTTTCACTGTTGGAAAGTTGCACAGTGCTACCCTCAGGTGATAGATTTGTAAGGTTTACCACCACATCCACATTTTAGTTTGTCTTTTCCAATTAAACTTCAGTGGAATTTGCTATGATACCCACAGTCCCCATCACACACTGCTTGACCCTCTTTAAGGGTCTAAATAACAAAATATCTTTCACAGGGAAAACTTGAAGTGTGCTTCAAGACACCTGAGTGCAAAGTTGCCCTTTGTGGTATGTTGTGGGAGGTAGCTGCCAAAAAATCTCTGACAGAACTTGAATTGCAAGACTGCCAGAGAATCATCGAATCAGTCAGGATTGGAAGGGACCACAAGGATCATCTAGTTCCAACCCCCTTCACACTAGATCAGGCTGGCCAGAGCCTCATCCAGCCTGGTCTTAAACACATCCAGGGATGGGGCCTCAGCCACCTCCCTGGACAACCCATTCCAGGGCTTCACCACTCTCATGGTGAAGAACTTCTTCCTCACGTCCAGCTTGAATCTCCCCACCTCCAGCTTCATTCCATTCCCCCTAATCCTATCACTACCTGATATCCTAATGTGTGTCTTGGTTTTGTAAAGTGTGAATTGCAAGCTAGCATGAACTAATGGAAAGGTTCCTAAAGAATATTTTGTTATTTGTGAGGGAGGAAAAAGACCAAAAATGTTAGCATACTGTTTGCAGAGCAGTGAAAAGCAGAAGAAATAAATTCAATTATACCTATTTTAGGAGAAGTAAATAAAGGTGGGAGAAGCAGCACCTGCAGAGTTGAAATTTATTACAAACTCCAGCCTCAAATTTAAAAGCTTCTGTTAACAGTCTCAGAAATGCTGAAAGTCTTAATAGTCAGAGAGATGTCTCCAAACTTGCCAAGAAACAGATTCCTTTAAAAGGGCCTCAGAACCAGGCAGTCAGTAACAAGGTCCCCAAGGATATCGCTCAGCACCCAGTTTGCATTTGCCAGTTGCTCTGTAATTAGTCCAGACCCATTTTTGCATCCATAGTTCCATTCTCTACCTATTTCAGAATACAAACCAGCACATCATTTACTCACCTGATGAGCAAAGCTGCCTGCAAATCTGAATAAATACTCCGTGGCGCTGATCAGTTCATGGAAGATTTTGTCCTCATCAGAGAAATGATATCCAAAAACCAGAGCACAAATTACATTTGAAATGGCATGGAAAAGAGGGAAAGAAGGATCCACAGGTCTTCCTGCAAACACAATAACTGGTATTCAATCTCAGTGGTTTTTTTTCAGGTATCCCTTACACAGATAGGAAAAGATATTGTTAGAGATTACATCAAATGTCCTCTTTATCCAGACAGAGCATGAATGAGCATAGAGATGTGGCATTAGCTAATGAGAATAAGCATAGCCTTAAAGCAGAGGACGCTGTTAAACTGTTTCCTCATAGTTCTAAAACAATGGCCTAGCCCTTCCTGTGAAATAACATATAGCTATGATCCATTAGGGGATATGATATCCAATCTGCTGTCCTCAGCTGTGTGGAAGAAGAAAAGTCAGAATGTGAGAAAGAAGAAATGTCACTGGAGAAGGCAGGGACACACGTTCAAAAATGTATAAAAAATACTGAAGAGGAAAGGCTGAAGGACTGTGGGAATATTCAAGAAGCAGAATAGATGGATAGGAACTAGAAAGTATAGAGGATAAAATTATTACAGTCTCAGCTGGTCATTATATCTATGTCTGATGATCTTCTAAAGTTATGAGATGACCATAAAAACATAAAAAATTGTTTGGGTAGAAACCCATCAAAAATTGTTGGGATAGAAATGATCCTGGTTTGGACTCCAGGATGGACTTGAGAATCCACTGAAGTTCCCTCCCTAATCCTGCTTTCATGATTCTCTTGCCAATGGTTACTTAGCCAGACATACACTAAAATATCCAGCTTACTTCATGGCACCCAATGCTGTTGAAATGTAGAGTACAGTACTCTTTAGTCACCTGTTGTAGGCAGTCTGAGAATGGCCTGGCTGTGCAGTCCAGTGACATCATATCATATCATGCCATATCATACCATATCATATCAGTCCCTGGCCAGCCTGATCTAGTATGGGGTGTCCCTGCCCACGGCAGGGGGGTTGGAATTAGGTGATCCTTGTGGTCCCTTCCAACCCTGACTGATACTATGATACTATGAACTGAAAAACTCAGTTCTAACAATGAGGCTATGCCAGCTAGCACTGCAGCTGTGTTTGGGTTTACTTGGAGCTCTGAAACAGAATTTAGAAGTGCAAGAAAACATCTTTTCTCCTACCCAACACCCACATTACTATCAGGCAGTGATTCAGGTGGTCTTCAGAGTTCCAGAAGAAAATCAGCCCATTATTACTAGATGAACAGGACCTAGACTTCCTCTCCTCTCTTAGCCATTGATAACTATTATTGCTATGATTGTTTTCATTAATATTTGGTATATAACACTAAGGGTTAAAATAAAAAATAACAGAAGAACCAGTCACTTCATCCAAACATACTTAATCTTTTTTACATTACAGTTGATGGCTCCATTAAAGAAATCGCTCTGCAGCTACTGATCCATATCATATCACAATCATATCATAGAGAAGTGCTAAGCACATGGAGGTAGACTATCAGAGGTTCCCAACTCCATTATCTTTATGAACAGCTTCCCACTTATGATACTGCGCTCTTTATGCTCTTTGTGCTTTGGTAAGTTTGGATACACCAGTCTAGACCTACCCTGGCACCAGAAAAGGGTAGGTAAGTTTGCATACTGAAGCTAAGGATCCAGGACTGAAAGGTGTGTGATTTCTTAGCAGATAGATACCTTTTAGGCTCATAAAGAACTCCACCAGGTGAGAGGCCTCCTCTTGCACTCGATGCTCCAGGCATTTTTTCCCCATTCCCATTCTGCGTAGAGTCATTATGCCAAAGCGTCTCTGCTGCTTCCAGGAGTGACCACTTGCCAGTATAATACCTGAGGCATTCCTTGGCATATTAATATTTGCCATAGACATGTATGGTTCATTTACAAATGTATTATAAACTACACAGAGTAAAAGAGAGAATACACTGTAATACAAGTATCTGGAGTTCTAGAGCCCCTGTTACAAGAACATGCTGGAACATGTACAAAGAAGGGCGACAAGGATGATCAAAAGGCTGGAGCACATCTCCTACAAGCACAGGCTGAGAGAGTTGGGGCTGTTCTGTCTGGAGAGGAAAAGGCTCTGAAGAGACCTTATTGGGGCTTTCCAGTATTTAAAGGGGGCCTACAAGAAAGCTGGGGAGGGACTTTTTAGGGTGTCAGGTAGTGATAGGACTAGGGGGAATGAAGCAAAACAAGAAGTGGGTAGATTCAGATTGGGTGTTAGGAAGAGGTTCTTCACCATAAGGGTGGAGAGACACTGTAACACATTGCCCAGGGAGGTGGTGGAAGCCCCATCCCTGGAGATTTTTAAGGCCAGACTGGATGTGGCTCTGAGCAACATAGTGTGAGTTGTTCCTGCCCATGGCAGGGGGGGGTGGAACTAGATGATCCTTGAGGTCCCTTCCAACCCTGACAATTCTATGATTCTATCTTTAGGTGAAATTATCAGTAATCAGAAATCAGCTAAACATACCAAACTCTAACTAGACCACAAATCCTTAATACTGATCATAGTTAATCTTTGAAAAAAGCAATCTAAGGATTTGCTGACTGCCCTGTTCCTGTGCCAGAGGCACTCGCACAAGGGGTATGCACCAAATGATTAAGAGTGGCTGCAAATACAGCAATGAGACTTCTGAGGGATTGTGTTGTAGGTCTCTTGCTTGTGATGGAAGGAGTTTGGCAGCCATAACATATACAGTTACTAAACATATAAACAAGCTTTGCCTTCATGTAATGTACAGTAAAATCATGTGCAGCAAATTGGATTATCCTGTCAAGAGGGCAAGACTGCTGAGTTCTGAGCTGGGACCACGTACATCATGAACACAGTGGAAAGGTCACCTAGAAACAATCTGATCTGGAGTGTTTCTCAGGCTTGGGAAAGCTCAGTACAGAAGGCATGATGGCAAATGGTGAGTTATTCTCAAGAGCTAATGGTGAACCTGGCAAATAGCTGATGGAAGAACATTCAGAGTGGGAGAGTAGAGAGTCTAACAAGGCAGAGCAGCTGGCAAAGTTAACATTCCTGTGCACTATTTATGACAGGAAAAAATCTCACCTTTTCCTTTGGCCAGTGCTCTGAAGAAAGGAGCCAACATCCGCCCAGAAACATCTTCAGGGTGTGTAGTCATGCCATCCTTAACTGCTTGATAGCCATTCAGGATGATCACCGGTGTCCACCCAAACCACAAAGTATACATGTTGCCGTGAGATTTTGCCAGCTGTAGGTGTGCAAGGTGCCAGAATTAAACATCTCAAACAGCCATTGCACCTGCTTGTCACCAGCCCAGTCACTAGTTTGTGCTGAAACCATCATCCCCATGAATATACATAGCATATATATATATATATATGTATAGCATATATTCCATGTTATGAATATATAGTGTGTGTAGATATATAATGAATGTATATAGTATATATATGTAGCATAAATTCTAGCTGTGTTATGAATACATATGTGTTATGAATATATATAGTGTGTGTATATATATAATGAATTTATACAGTATATATAGCCTATATTCTAGCTGTGTTATGAATATATATAGTGTGCATATTCTAGCTGTTATGAATATGTTATGAATATATATAGTGTGTATATATATATAATGAATTTATATAGCATATATCTGGAGCATATATTCTAGCTGTTATGAATATATATGTTATGAATATATATACTCTCTCTATATATGTATATATATAATTTATATAGTGTGTGTATATATATGTAGCATATATTCTAGCTATGTTATAGCTAGAAGCAGAAATACTGGTTTTCTGAGAACAAGGCTTTCAGCAGCCAATTTTATTTACCAGAGGGAAGTGATTTTTCCCCCCCCTTCCAAAGAACAAGCTGCAGTGACACTGCAGCCAAAGAAAGGAAACTTTGTGTTTTACACTGCATCACATCCAACCTCAACATTTGTACCTCATTAACTGAACAGCCACAATCTGCACCGCTCTGGGGCTCTATGCCTCCAGATAGCCCTTCCTTTGCTAGAGGAAACCACACATTAATCTTGCTCCATCTGTGTGCTACAGGAGAGGAAGGTAAGCCAGAAACTAGCCAATAGCTGTGAGGTGCTAGAGGGCTGCAGCTGAATCCACAGTACTGAGGAGAGCACTGATCACTGGAGACAGCAGAGGCATCCATGCAGAGACAGGTGTATGACAGATGAAGTTTAATCATTTCTGCAAAAAGCTTTGTCCAAGAACAGGACTCTGCTCCAATACACCCATGATGAGACAAAGGAGGTTCTAGGCAGTGTCTAATGTGCCACCAGAATTACATCCAACTGCTCAGTCACTCACTTCTCCTTATAATTCTTTCAGTGCTGGCTTTCCACTTCCTCTTACAGCATCACTGCCTGTCTGGTTACAGGATCACAGGATGTTAGGGGTTGGAAGGGACCCCAATGATCGGTAAGTACTGTGCGTACTGCCTCAGGCATAGATCTGAATTAGAAGTCATCTGGAAAAATGACTGCCAGAGTACAGAGGGAGGAGCAGCTTCTCTAAAAACAAGTGGCAAACATGTTGTTTCAAGGAGGTGTTGGAAGCTGGGGAGTGTATGCCCTTTCTGTATTACAAACATCCATACATGTGGTTTAATGGCCATAATGGTGTTAGCTTGGTTTGACTCCATGGTCTTAGAGGTCTTTTCCAATCAAACCAAGCCTATGATTCGATATGTATGCACCACATGGTCATGATCAAATAAGACAATACCAACATTTTTGAAAGGAACATATTAGGAGTTACCAGCAATGGAGAAGCATCTTTTCAATTACTGTTATTCTCCGAGTTGAATAACAAGTCAGAAACCCTCTCCCCACCTTTATTTGCTTCTTTAAGGACATGAAATTCCTTGTGAAGATGACATATTTGCATCAGAAGGTGACTTAGATTTAGACAGCGGGCTGCTCTTTTTATCTCCACCTTGCCTGTAACTTTCTAAGACCTAAACACTTCGCTTTGCTATTAACATATGCATTTTGTTTAAGCTGACTAAAGTTAACCAGCATCTTAAAAGAGCATCTTAAAAGAAATACCTCCATCAGAAGATCCCGGTGAAACTGGAATTTCAGATGCACCAAGTTTCCAAGGAATGGGAAACTGGTCCAGGAGGGAATTGCTTGCATGTCTTTTGCAGTTTGAAAAAGCTAACGATTAGCAGAAAAATGATCAAGACTACAAAAGCTTGACTTATTGTCAGCATGTCAGAGCTGGTTTGTCTGCTTATCTTTATCAAAAAGAGGGTTCTGGAGCTTGGAAAAGGTGCTCTTCCTTCTTGTTCCACCAGTTCTCTCTGCAGATTAAGTTCTGTAAAGTCTTGGTTCCTTTCCCTCCCTCTGTCCCTCCCTCTTTATCACTGCCTGCCCTTTGCCTGCACCACATACATTTACAGACATATAGAGAGACAGATCTCTGCCTTGGGACCTTTAAAATCATAATAGCTGTCCATCTCAGAATCCCTGAATTCAGGTGGTGAGTGTTACATGCCTGTTGCGTTAGGTTAGGTGTTCCAGGTGCTTTACTCACTAACATTGTTTAATTCATCTTTAGATGTGTTTGTAAATTCCTATTTGCCTGTCAGTACACACAGTTCACACAGGCAACTCCAACAGCAGTGGCAGACTAGGTGTGCAATTAGAAAATGAAACTATGACATGACATTTCTGAAGAGCTGGCCTTGAGTGTTCAGCCCACTTCTTTCCCCCAGCAAATGGGAAAAAAATGAAGTAGAATTTCATCAGGTGAGGATTAATTATCTGGAGGTAATGCATAAAAACTCACATTATACTTAAATAGCAAAAATAACAATAATATTAAATTTGGGGGTTTTTAAATGAAATAAACAGAAGAACCACAATTAGAATGCTATCTCTTTTTTAGAATGTAACCTAGCTGAAGCCTTTGTTTGCCTTGGTTTATTCTCTGTATTTTAAAATCAATTTAGGAATCCTGGCTGTTAGCAGTTATCAGTAAGTTATCACATTGAAAATCTCTCCTCTGACAATGAAAGGCTTCACACCTAGTTTGAAACACAAACTGCCCAGAGGATCCTATTTTGCATTGCAAGGAGAAAGTGTCTTCCCCAGAAATGAAGTCCAAGTCTGAACAAGAAATCAGCCTGCCCTCCAACATTATTTTGCAAATCTGGCAACATTAAGGAGGTGACTCAGTGATGTTAATCCACCTTCTTCATTTGACCAACCTTTGCAGCTGTTGTAGGTACCTATGTGCCTGCATCGTGCAGCGAAGGCAGCACAGAAAAGTTGGGGGTTTATGACCTTATCTGCACAAAACTAACAAGGGATTAATGAGCAGTTTGTGTGGGAAGTGGGCTGAGGCCAGCTCCATGGCTTTGCTAAAACCAGGGAAAGTCAGGTTCAGCTGCACACTATGAGGCTGAAATAGGCAAAATATAAAAGCAGAAAAAAAATTGTTTCTTCAAAGCAAAGTATCAAGTTTGAAATTTAAAAACAAACAAGCAAACAAAAATCCAACCCAAACAAACCATCAAAAACCCCAAGCCAAACAAATCCACACAAAGACCAGGAGAAGGTTAGTTTTGTGCAGACAGCTGAAGTCAGAAGAAATCCTGAATTGCATAAATGTCATGAACAGACCACATACAATTGTATTAATCTCTTGTTTGCTCAATATGCCGTTGCTCAGGTTTAGACATTTCATTCCTAGTGTAGTCTTCTGACTTCAATGAATGAATTCACCTCTTTCAGAATGTGGGTGAGATTTAACTGGAAGCAAATCACCAGGGGCAGAAGGAGGAGGAAGCCAAATAAGCCAGCCAGCAGTTTATCCTCTCAGATGTTACCACTATCATTCCCTTTTTTGATGTTTTCAGAACTTTGCAGCTGTCTGAAACCCAGATGCACGAACAATTACTTATGCTGGTGCCAGATGGCACTGGATAAGCTGTGCTGCAAACGAAACCAGGCTGAGGGATCTCATGTTGGCATGGATCTGTTCCTGTTTGATGCCTTCTCTTCTGGACACACTACCAGCAATATTTGCTGGGTTTATACTTTTGGCAGGAAACTCATCCTTAAAGGTAGTAACCCAAATAAAGAGCAGTCCAAAGAAGTGGAATCGGAAGGAAAGAAGAGCACATTTTCACAAAAGCTATAGGGAAGTAAAAGCTTCTGTAAGATTTTTTAGGGGACATAAAAGCACGCTGTGAAGTAAGTGATGGAAAGAGTGGTACAACACTTGCAAAAGTAAAGCTGTGCAGGTAATGTGATAATCAAACCAGCATGGTCCTGATATCCTTGAGCAAATAAATGTTTACTTTCAGCTCTGAGACATTGGTACTTTGATACTAAGAATAAACTCTAATACATTTGTTAAGAGAGAATGTCTGGAATTAGGAGCTGTTTATAGATTGGGAACAAAGTGGCAGCCAATTGCTCCTAATGAAGCTTCAAACATAGAATATTTAGAAGTGGAAACTGCACAATACATTGCTATGCTTTTTAACTCTTCACTCACAATGACCTTCAGAAACTTGCAAAATTCACACACAGGAATGTCCCTAGTAACTGGGAGCATCAAGGCTGAACTTGAGGTGGCACAAAGAGTGAGAAGAAAACGATCATAGAATCACAGAATTATCAGGGTTGGAAGGGACCTCAAGGATCATCTAGTTCCAACCCCCCTGCCATAGGCAGGAACATCTCACTTTAGATCAGGTTGTTCAATGCCACATCCAGCCTGGCCTTAAAAACTTCCAGGGATGGGGCTTCTACCACACAACCTTAATATCCAAAGAAAAATGAGGAAAGCCAGCAGAAATGAGCCTGGCATTTCTGATCCAAACTGCTGCAAGAACTTTTCTTGCAGAGAGTTTGCCAAAGAGAAGAGTAACTGGATACTCTCTGGGTGAAATTACCAGGAAATGGATGATTCCTCTATGTAAGGAATAGATGTGATGAGTTGGTCAGGATGCAGGAAAATGCAAAGTACCTGAGATCACATCCATAACTGCTGCATAGCAAGCCTGAGAATGAAAAATAATAAACTAAAAAGGGGCAAAACCCCCCAAAACATAAAAAAAACCCCAGACAAACAAAAACCCCAGCAACAAAACCAACTAACAAAAAACTCCAACCAAACACAAAAAAACACTATCAATTGCCTGAAGAGTTAAGAACATCTGCAGTAAAAGATGAGTAAAAAAGATGTTAGAGGATAAATTCCAAAGCCTGACAGAAACACAGATTCCTGTTTATACAAAAGAGGCTGAAATCAACATTCTTACATTAGGATCCTCTTTTGTAGGACAATAGGCACCGTGCTCTTGCTGCTAGTGAGTAAGTGAGAATGTATGGACCTGTGGGAAAAATACAACATAAAAAATTTCAAGTCCACAACTACTCTCTTTTCAGAAATGTCTGAAAGAAGGGCCAGAGAAAAAACATGACATCAAATGTAAAACGCAGTGCTGATGTTATCAGCTGGAGCTGTTTATGATTTCAGCCTCTGTCAGTGGTTTCTTCACAGCGCTCTTAGTGATGCCAAGCACCATGCCAAGCATGATGAAAAGTGTCGTGACAAGACACTGATGGCAGAGCACTTTTAAGTTGAGCTGAACAAATGAGCTCCACAAGAGACTCTCACAGCCTGACAAGCGCTCAGAAGTGTGTCACAATAGCTTGTCACAAAAAAACACCCCAAAGGTAAAATCCAGGAGAGTTATGATTAAAGAATTAGCAGCTGGGAAAACGTTGAAAGCTTGTACAGACCATAAGTAAAAATAGCTTTTATTGTCATAGGAGTAGGAAAAGCCAACATGACAGTTAAGAAGTCATATTTACATACTAAGATAAAGATACTTAGGAGTTCACAACAATTAGCAAAACTCATGAGTTAAATATCTCTAGGGACTGGATGAGGCAAAAGTTAAAGCAAGAACAGTAGTTGACTGCCCCTGTTTGTCAACCTGGGGAGCTCTGCACTGAGAAGTGAAGAAATCCTGGCACCAGACCTGCCCCATCCACATACAGGCCAGGGACTATGGAGTGTCCTAGCCAGTCTCACTGAGTGAAGGAGTAACAGAGATGTTGGAAGACACATACTTTGGCGTGCCTGAGTAAGGTCATAAGTATGTCCAGACACACCAGGGCAGACAAACTCTGGAGCAGAACAATGGGCACCCTCCAGGACAGAGGGATTTACCTCAAAATAACCCCAAAATGAGAAGATGGCTCTGAAGAGCCTCTCCCACTCAGGTCCCAACAGTCTGAAGTGACCTGATCAGTCTGTCTTCATGTTTAGAACAGACATACCATAGAGTCATTCTAATCTGAAAGCAGCAGACCCAAGGACTGGCTTGACACAGCTACATCTTTTCAGCACAAAAAGCCCTGACAGCATTATGTGAGATAGATCTTGCCTCACCTAGGATGGCTAGTTCCAACTTACCCAGCAGGGTACACTGCAGATGAGCATGTCAGTCTGGGCATGTTCTTCACCAAGTTGACTACAGATAGTAAGTTTGGCAGATACGTGCCCAGAACAACACGGACAGGAATGTGACCCTCTGATCCAAACAAGCCAGCAACTCAAAACCTACAACTTCAAGAAGAGAAAACTCAAAGGGTATAAGCACATGGAGAAGAAACACTATTTTAAAGAGATGCAGGTGTGTGTACTAGTGGTTGCAAATAAGGAGGACATTTTAAAAGGGGAGACTTGCAGAAAAGAAAAGCTGAGAACAATGATGTACAGCAGTTGAGCAAACAAGATAATGAATAAAGATTGCAAAACTAAAAGATTGCAAGATAACTATGACCTTCACCCTTTCTTTGTATTGAAAAGATACACACATTCTAAACTGGGACATCTGGGAGTTTACAATGTGTGTTCTTCTAAAGTAGCATATTAAAATACCCAAGAACAAAACAAAACCCTCAAGTTATAAGCACTGACCTATAACTCCTATGTACTTTATACAATACTACAAATAAGCAATGATTTCCCTTTAGTTCACATTCCACCCAGTATCTCTGGGTACTTTACTGTTATTAACTACCTTTTAGCTCTGTCAAGGCAAAGTTATCCATTCCTGCAAATGAAGGCAAGAGATTGCACAGCACTACAGGACTGTTTATATTTAAAATGTGTAACGGAGCAGACTTGCTAATCAGGCAATGATTAACATTCCTAAATTTACATGGTAGGCATTTGAATGCAAACCATGAAAGGCAGAGCCAGCAGAACTCAATAATGTGTTACAATTACTACACTCAACTTGTAGCAATACATTAGCCCAGATTAGACAAATGGAGCTGTAGCAACCCCATTACCTGCCTCCACCTCACACTTCCCGTCGTAAATCCTTTGCAGTCAAATGCCCAAAGTCTTTAATTAGGGTGTGGCAAATGCAAGTCAAGCAGCAGGAGGCAGAAACCAAGGGAATACTGAGACAGAAACAAACACACAGGCTTTACAGAAGGTCAGGATGGCTCACAACCTCAAGAAGACAACACATCACCTGAGCAAACCTGAAATTGTGACTGGCAGTTCAGTCTTGAAATACACCACCGTTCCTCACAGGCTTTTTCTCAAGCAGGGCTATTTTCTGTAGCATTTCAGGTTTGAGAAGTTGACTTAGCAACCTAAATAAGCCTCCAAAAATGCTTTGAAGAGAGATTTATGTGACATTTCTTCATTTGATTTTATATATCTTAAAGGGGGGAAAAAAAGCAAAGAGTAGCACAGAAGCTTAATAATGCTCCATCACACACATACTCTCTCTCCTAAATCTCCAGCATGGTGGCAGGGACAGCAACCTTTTGAAGTATGGCACTCATTGCATTAAGCTGCTAACAGAGGACATCTGTTTTGCTAAAGTAGCAATGTGACAATTAGCCATGGATGAAGTGCAGCAGCCAGAAATCTGACTCGTGCCTTTCTCTCCTGTTCAGGGAAGCTTTCTCTTTATGCTCCCAAGGAGAGTTCCGTGATAAGGACTTGCACTGCGAGGTGCTAATGTGAAGAGAACAGGGAGATTGAGGATTACACACTATGTGTGGCAAGAAATTCCCTTCACAATTGATTTTACAGCTGGGACTGTGCCCCAACAAGCCCTGTTAATCTACCTCTGTGCTGGTTCTTTGTTATTTTTCTGCCAGTTATCCCAGGGAGGGAGGGACACATCTAATCAATGCCCTTCCACATCCATCCAAGACTCCTATGGAAGAAAGCCCTCAAACAATGCTGCTTATGGTTTTGCCATTCAGTGCCTGTCTTCAGGAAATAACTTCCAGCACCTATACCAACTCTGCTGGTGTGACTTTCAAGGAAGGTGGCAAACACACTCAGCAGCTTTCAGCATTTGACAGTTACCTATGGATCAAAGGATAAGTTGGGTGGCAGGCATTGATGCTATGCAACAAATTAATGTGCAAGAGATTAGCAGTTGATATTGGCAAAGAAAACACAGTCCTTCAGACGCTAGTTTCTCAATCAATTACACATGAAGTAACTTCAGTACATGGACTCATCCCTAAACTTAAGGAAGAAAAAAAAAATAGATGAAAAAAAAAATTTTAGAGTAGCAAAGTCCAGGAAGGTTGGGGTTTTCCCCATGAATAATCTTCCATGGGTATGGAGTCAAAAGGCAGAAATACCACTGGAGGTTAAAACTGTTGCATCTCCTATAGACATCACACTGCAGGAAATGTTATTGTTCACACTTAATACTGATGAGAAAGGCCTCAGAGTTTCTCATATAAAGACATCTTCCACCACAGGAAATAGTATGTATCATCATCATCATCATCATCCCCCCTGTCAGCTCTTCTGCAGCCTCCACTTGTGTGTAACAGCTAGAGTGAGGATTCATGGCAGAGGGTGGGGATGACAAGCATGCATGCAACAGCACAAAGTTGCAGTTCTGGACCTAGGGGCAAAGGAGCCCTCAGAGGCTGAAGAACTATTGTACTATTAGAGAAAAGTAGGGAGTGGGAAGAGCAACTTCTTCCAGGCTCATTTGCTTCAGGAAAGAGTTTTCTTTGGATCATCCTGAGCTATTTTACCAACTGGAAAATCCATTCAGCTTGCAGAGATTGTCAGGATATGCACTTGAAAGATCAGCTCCTCTAAACCTCTGTGAGGCCTTCAAATACATTTCTCAGATCTTGTCCTCTTGCCTGGAGTATTTGCCCTTGCTTTCATTTTTCTTGCTCTTTACAATGCTCCCCCCTCTCAGGACAGCCACATGCACAAAGTACCTCTGGTACTCTAAGAGGCTGCCAACGTTTACACATCAGTTCTGGAAACAACAGGGACAAGAACCTAAGAGGACAGTTGAGTATTTCCAGGCAGGTTCTACCTCAATGTGATCTCACCATTTCCTTCTATTGTGGTTTTCTAGAAAGAGGCAGAGCTCACAATGCAGTTTGGGATGGGTAACCAGGTGCTTCCCCTTCACTCAAACCTCAGTCACTGAAACCTCTCCAGAGTGAAGATATCCTGCAGATTTACAACCAGTTTGAGCTGGATCAGCTCCCAGAGAATGCAAGTTAGAAAAAAAATCTGTGAATAAATAGGAAGAACATGAACTCTCCACTGACCTATGAGCCTCACAGGCTTTGTTGTGAAGGAATATGTCCTTCTTTCCCCTATTAAATATTTATGAAAACAGGAGGATGATTTCTTTTACTATTGCACTTGGTATTTCCTGTCTTTCAGTGGCCAGCAGACAAAACAGTGTAAGAGTTTGTATTTGTATATTGTAACTCCAGGAACTGTACAATTAGCAGACACAAAGCAAAGCCAGAGAATGGTGTTTGTCCATAGTTCATTTCTGGTTTTCTCCAACTGTCTGTATAGAAACAAAAATAATGCCTGCAGCAGTGTGCAGGCCAAACATCATCTTCTGCTAGTCCTTCCTACTGAGATTTAACCCTGTTCAACATGTGCATCACTCATACCTTTCTTTAACCGCACAGCTTTTCCTCACCCATTTTAATAACACGTTCCAGACTGAAGAGAATGTCATTAATTCTGTCACAAGGAAATTATTCCAGCACAGCAGGCATTACTCCTCAAATGTGCCTTGTCTGATCTGTTTTAAGGCAAAATCTTCTAAGCCATGTGGTCACAATTGCATGACACATTTGCGACTGCTGTTAATGAATTCGTGCTTTACTTCCAGAGATCCTTGTGGTGTTCACTTTATGGATGCAAGAGAGAGAGCTGCATGACCAAACAAGAACTGGGATCACAGATGGATAGTGCAAGCACTGGATTTTGCAAGAATTGCTTTGTATTCAGGAAAATACCATCTACAATTGGACTCCACAATGAAACTGCTTTTATAACCAGCATGAACTTCTAACTGTTCAAAACAATGGTCTCAACAGTTTGAAATGACCTGAAAAGCTTTTAGTTCTGTTTTCAAAAACAGGGGTTTGGGGAGGTTGTTTTTAACTTCAGCTTTCAAAAAGTCTGGCAGTTGAACAAGGGCACAGAAGTGGTAGATCACAAGGCCAACATAGCAAGCTGAGCACTGTAACAAAGTCTTACAACCCCCTTACTGTAGGTCCCAGTGTAGCTGTCATAAAGCAAGCAGTACCAGTTGCACATGTAGGCACGTAACATCTCAACATATTTTAATTTCAAGCTAACTGAATGATTCCACATCAGTTGGGGTTTCTTTTTCAAGTTCAGAGAAAGGTGGACAACAGTATCCAGGAACAAAGATTTGTCTTCCCATGGTAAAGCTCCCTTCAGACCTTAGTGTGCTTAAAATGTGACATGTGACATACAGCACTGTGCCTGGCAGTCCCTGGTCTGTGAACAAACTCTCAGGCAAAACTTTGTCTGTTGTCTCAGGCTTCATCTTCTGATGCTGAATCCTGATGATGGCATTAATATACAGAGAAGAGCAAAAAAGTCTTCAAGGCAACAGAAAACCACTTTTGAGATCTTACTTCTCACCCTGAACTCCTTCATACTGCTGGGCAGGTCACAGTCCCTACACCTCAGATGTGCTGATTGCCAATTATCCATTCCCTTCATTGATGTCTGTCTTCAGACTTCAAAGCTCAGGTCTGGAGAAGCATATTGGACTCCCAACTTGCAGCCACTGCAGTTGTGCTTTGAATAGAAATGTTTAATTTTGTCTTTTTTTATTTTTTCTTATAATAGATAGTGTTGCACTGCACATGTATTATTTAGATAGTCTATTTTTTAACAATATAAACTTATTTTTAATATTCTCTATTTTGTTAGAGATTAATTTTACTATTTTGTACTAAAGCTGCTGAAAGACTCAGGCTCTAAGCTTATCTGATGCAGTACACAAGGCTATTTGACAGTGTTGTCGTTGGAGCTACAAAGAATGTTTCCCCAGTAGCAAAGTCAGAGTGATGGTACCTGGAGATGTGAAGACTCAGTTGTTCTCTCTATGCAGTGTTCAGACACTATGGCACAGAAGCCACAGGAAATGCTGTGGATGCACCAGCCATGCAGGATAACATTTGTCATTAGCGATGTCCATCCTGCCCGTGGGGATCCTGTGAATAATGCACTGTGTGACCAAACAGCAATGAAATTTTACCATGCTTCATAACACAAGTCTGTGAAGAGACCAGCTAAAGACCATGAGTGGTCTTAAACAGAAAATTTCCCAAAGCCTGGAAATGCCACCACACACACAAAGCAGGTGTTCATAACAACCTGCAACCGAACAGGTGTCAGTGGGGAGTGGCTCAGGTTGGTACAGATAGACAAGAGAAAATTTTTAACAATAACAGCAGGTTGTACTCCTTGTGACCTGTCCTCAACATGGAAATCATCTTTCCAACATCTGCACTCAGTGTAACCCACTAAAGAAGTCACCGCTCAACGCACCTTTCAGAAAGGGAAGGATGGAAAGATAGATCTTCTGTCTTTGTTCATTAAGCACTTTGGGTTGATCTGCTGAGACACTTTCTATTCTTCATGTTCTTGGAGTATAGGATTTTCTCTGATCAAGTGACAGCATTGCTCAAGGAGAATCATTTTGGTCAGCTCTGTGTTAACCATCCTGTCAAACACGTGATAAAGATGAAAGGCAGGTAATTTTCAGTCCTAACTGATTTATGTCTTGCAGAAGCTAAACTACAAAGCTGGATAAAAAAACAGCAACGAGCCAAAACTGATGGACAAACCCCAGAATTATTCTCAGCAATATTTTCTGGTTTAATTTCTCATGGAAGGGGGTGGATGTTTGATGGTGGTTAGCTTTTGGGGGTTTTTAATTGTAACAATATTTTCTTTTTTCTCTTGGCGTTACTTAACAGCAAAGAAAGGAGAAAGGGTAAATGGAACTAACATTCTGCTTTAAGCCTCGTGGATGCAATTCTCACATTTCAAATGGTACAATTAATTTGTTTTTCCAACATCTTGGCCTGATCTAATGCCACTATCTCACCTAAAGAAAATGAGGGTTAATGCAAGACACACAGTCATTTATCTGGGAGCTTCTCCTGTGCACTGCATTCCCTTATATTAGAGAGACTATAAGTACAGAGAAAATGATGGATCTCTTATCTTGATCAGAGAGCAAAAGAGCATAGTGGTGGTGAATAATATCCATGTACTTAGTAATCAAGAAAGTGCACAGATACTGTATTTTACAAAAGTGTCCAAGAACTCTATTAAGAGCATTGTATTGTAGTGTTTGAATCTCATCTTCAACCAGCCCTGTAATGATGGCAAATGAGCATACACTGAACTCCAGTGTACACTGGTGAAACTGGCTCATTTAAAGGCAGACCTTGCTGAGATAGTGACAGCCATGCAAGCGCAGGTCTTTCAAAGAGACCTTTGCTGCCCTCTGCCTGGCTCCTCGAAGGGTGCACTGATGAAATAATAAACCTGGGTAATGTGGAGCCGCAGAACTGTAACTCGATCTGTGCTGAATAATCAGCACTCTCTCTAGCAGCTGTTGATCTTCTTGAGCAGGCTGAAGGCTGCACAGAGACAGCTTCCTTTAACTACAGTGTCAGACCGGGTATATGTGTTAGGACTGGGCAGCTAACAGGCAACCCCCACAAAGACGTGTCCTTTTGTGCCGTGACTCAGGCCAATGCCACAACCATGTCAGAGGGCATCAGTCCTGAAATCCTGTACACATCTGCCTGCAGGTCCTATAATTCAACAGCAGAGTTAAAACTTGTAACCTCATTTAAAAGTGCCACAATGGTCTGCATCTCTGTGTGATGTTGGTTACTGCCCATGAGCACATTCAGTGGAGAGTGGTGGCCATGATATTTGTCTTTGCTTAAAACTATCCAGAAGTAGACTAAGGGCAGCTGCCTGCCTTATGCAACAAACCAGAGTCATCTATGCCTTGCAGCTGTCCATCTGAGGTGAATTTACAAGGCAGAACCTTGGAATTAATATTTTTGTAGCATTCAAAAGTTATTTCAGAAAGAATATCATAGAAAATAGTTCCAAATGTTTAACTTTCTCTGTAATGCTCCTTGAAGGATATTCCTTGTAGAATGTCATCATATCACCAGCTGACCCCAGAATATTGCTTCTGTTATTAGTTTGTTCCCTGCTTCATCTGCTGTATCTCATGAGCTATTCAGGGGAAAAGCTGCAATTTTATTATTGTTATTCCTTTAACATTACAGTCTCACACTGCAGGAGAGCAAACAAACAGTTCCTGGAGCATTGGCTAAAAACACCATGGGCTGATATTTCTTCACAGATATCAAGACAGGATCATAAGCTTGTCACAAAGAAGAAAAGATATGCAGAAAGAAAAGTCAGCTGAAAGACTATTTCAAAATAATCCAGTTCACTGGGACTTTTTTAGGCCAATGATTTCAATGGACAAATACAGTCTCCAACAAACCCCTCTCAGAAATCTCTTAATGGAAACTTTCTGTTCTCCCCACTAAATCTCTCAGTCAAGAAAATCTAAAGAGAACGTTTTAGCTCAAGACATCAAACTTGAGTCTGAATGCTGTGGCTTTTAAAGTCATTTTCAGTCACTGCAAAATTAAAATACATTTTTCTGCTCTGTGGGAACCATAATGATAAAGGGGGGAAAAAATACATCCCAGAAGAACTCTCCAGACAAAACTGTCACTCCAGAAAGAAAGGAAGAAGGGAAGAACAAGAGATGTCGTAACAGGATCATCCTCACCTCCCCAACTATCTGACATTAAAAGTGATAAGGAGAGGTATGCATGTTATGACAGCCCTCATGCTTTCACAAAGGTAATAAATCCTATTAAAATGGCCCTGCCTTTATGTTTCTGTCAGCTGTGACAAGTTTGGGAATACCTGTTTCTCACCTTGCTGCAAGGATCAGTTTGGGATCTGATTTCATCAAAGACCCAGACATTCCCCAGGCTTGGTGTTTGTAAAGATGATCAGGGTCCTTGATTAAACTTTGCACAGTACTAGATGCAGGACAGAATCCCATCTTTCCAGTCTGATATGGTACTATTCCTTTGTTTTTCCTGAATATTCTATGAAGTTTTGCAAATCTTCACAGACCCTACATCTCCCTAGAGCTTCTGAGGTTGTGTCCAAGCCACATTAAAAAGCAGTAAATTACATTAGTGGCTTTTCTGCTGCAAAGAGACCTCTAGCTATGTCATCAAACAAAACTAAGTAACTTTGACATTATTTGGTGAGCACTGACTTTCTGTTTTCCTCCCAGTGCTTACAATTTGATTATTTTTCCAGGATATTCTGAGCAGTGCAATCAGGCTGACTGATTTATAACACTGCATCTTCTCTTACCTTCTGAAGACAAGGAAATGCTTGACCTTTTCCTATCCTCCACAGGTTCTCACAGATAATTGCTAATAGCTCTGAAGATGATACTGATCCCTCAGTGCCCTGGGATGAATCAGCCCAGGCAATTTGAAAACATCACATTCATCTGGTTATTTTCTAACCTTCTCTTTCTAATCCAGACCAAAATCTTTCATGAACACCAGAGGTGTTAAAAATACTGGACTCTGGATCACCATTGCCATTTTCATTGACAACCAATGCCAAAAGAGGCATTAAACTGTCCATCCCCTGGAAAGCCTTCCTCAGGTACTGCAGTTTTAAGAAGCCAGCCCTTTCTTTGGTCCTTGTTATGCTACTGAAATACCAATTTATTTATTTATTAAAATTCTTTATTACTTATATTTGCTCTGTGTATAAACTGTAAGCATATGTGGAGCAAATCTGCAAGTTCTAGATCTTGACATTTTCACCTCACCTCAATGGTCACTGGCAGACTCTTCAAGGAGCGAGAGAGTGCAGAAGCATTCTTTTTAGGTTGCACTTCTGACACTGTCCAGACCCTGGAATGTGTTTACTGGGGCAAAAACTTTGTCTTTACTAATGGGGGAGCTAGTATTTGAATAGCTCCATCTTATGCTATTTCTTGCCCTTCTCTTACTCTTTTATAGGACCACATTTATCCATGTTAAAGAATACTTCTCACAGGTGGGAAAGGTCTGCTTTTTTCTGTGTCTGCAGCACAGTACAGAGTAGAAACATCTGCATTGGCTTTGCAAAAATTAATTTCAATGACAGGAAGAAGCTTACTGCAGAAAGGCAAAATCCTGCCTGGGCTAATTGCTCCACTGAAAACCAGGGCAAGCTCCCTTCACCTCAGGACTGACCTTCTTTTGGTCCTTGAGCAAGACTGTTTACAACCAGAGCAAAAGTCTTGGTGCTGAATGTACCTCCTCACATCCAAATACAACTGTGCAACCACTCTGCCTGATGTTAGTGCTTGATTCTTTAGTAATTTTTTTCCCCACTGTGCTCTCTCCTCCCACTGAAGTGGTACATTTTATATCTTTCTCCTGTTCCACTGCAGTCACACCTTCCCACACTCCAAATCTTGACATTTATGATCACATTTGGTAGCTGATACTGAAGGAAGCTGACACTGGTCTATTGCAAGTTCAGAAAGCAAACAGCTGTAAGAGAAGTAATTTGACCTACTACAGATTTGCTCAGTCTTCACATCTTCTTGCTGTGTTATCTGTCTTCTGGCTGATACTGGAAAAATTTAAAGCCTCACTAACTCAAGGCTCCCTGCCTTTCTTCTTTTTTATTATCACTTGGTGAAAAAAGGACTGCTAGGCCAAGGCATATTTTAAAAGATGTCTGCACCAAGCAATGGTCTGCCTTTCTTAACCTCTCACCTCTGAGACAATGTTTTCTTCTCTGTTGAGTGATGATCTGTGAACATGAAAACATTTTACATGTAAATTTCAGGAAAATCATGTTTTAACAAAGTTAAAACTCTCACAGAAAACCTTTTATTTCCATATGAATTTGGGAACAAACACAAACAACCAAACAACAAATGTGGTTTGTTTGGTGGACTTGGATTCTAGAACAGAAATGCAGAGGCTCTGAAAAGCATACCTCTCCCTTCTCCCTGCTGTGAGCCTCTCACTGATGTCCTGCTGCCAGACCTCATGCACTGGGCTCTCCTCTCCTGGGCATCTGTGCACAACGGATTGAAAATCACCAGCGAGCAGCTCCTGTCACAGACAGACACTAGCATGACGCACAAATAATGCACCCATGTACAATGTGTAGTTCCTGTGAGGTGCCCTGCATGCCTCCTCTCAAGCATCAAGACAAGTGGTATTTGCACCTATTGATTTGGGTTGTGTCATGCCCATTGGTTCAGTCAACTCATCCTGCTCCAGCTGCATGTGTGCCTTCCTGGGCAAGCTTTCCCTCAGGCCTGTTTATGAGCTTCTCTTTTCACAGAATCACAGAACATTAGGGGCTGGAAGAGACCTCGAAAAATCATCCAGTCCAACCCCCCTGCCAGAGCAGGATCACCTATACCAGGTCACACAGGAATGCATCCAGACAGGTTTTGAATATCTGCAGAGAGGGAGACTCCACAACCCCCCTGGGCAGCCTGTTTCAGTGTTCCATCACCCTCACAGTGGAAAAACATTTCCTCCTGTTTCCATGGAACTTCCTGTGCCTCAGCTTCTACCCATTGCCCCTTGTCCTGTCACTAGACATCACTGAGCAGAGCCTG
Source organism: Melanerpes formicivorus (assembly GCF_026170545.1). Lineage (NCBI taxonomy): Eukaryota > Metazoa > Chordata > Aves > Piciformes > Picidae > Melanerpes > Melanerpes formicivorus. Next base: position 8,747,689 of record NW_027142364.1, on the reverse strand, counting down.
ACTCCATCCTCTTGGCATTCACCCTTTACATATCTATAAACACATATGAGGTCACGCCTCAGTCTCCTCTTCTTCAAGCAAAAGAGCCGCACATCCTTCCATCCCTCCTCATAAGGAAGATGTTCCACTCCCTTCATCATTGTTGTGGCTCTTTCAGAAGGGTATCTGGGGAAGTGTGTGGCTGTCAGGAGTGACAGCATCACATAGCAATGATGCTAATTCTTGTGATGCTACTGATACTTCCAGCTTAATGTTTAAGAAGCAGTGGCAGGTCCAATGTCCCCACATCACAGCATTTTTCTGCTCTGCCTTATCTACCTGTCCACACATGCAAATTCAAAGAGACTTTGACATCAGTTTCTATTAGGGCACACCATTTTCTGTCAAATAAAATGCCAAGATATGATCTTCCATATTTCACTAGTGCAATCCTGCCACTGTCTAGACCCTATTTTTCCCAAAAGAGGTTGGACCAGATGATCCTTGAGGTCCCTTCCAACCTGGTGTTCTGTGATTCCGTGACCAAATGTAATTACAGCTAAATATCAAGTGCTTGCTATTTTGATGCTGTGTTCCATCAGCTATTGGATTAGAAATAATGAGACAGGTCTAAATTTGTGATTCATGGTAAACTGCCTAAACTAATCTCAGTCACACAGTGCCCAGCATGCAGTGACAATTGATTTAACAGATGATCATCATTTTAGCTGCCCTATTCTCTCTCAAAAAAATAGGAATGCTAATGAAGGACAAATACAGTTAGACTTTACAAGTGTTTTCCAGACCACATAAATAAATTTGTATTTGCCTCAGGAATCTTTCATTTTGATTTGTTTTTCTACTGTTACAGATTCGTGCCTTGAACTTGACCAGCGTCTGTGTCTATGAAAAGCCTCTGTATCTTCAGGTATTCTGCTGAAATTCTGAGGTGATTAAAAATTCTCTCTGGTGTTTTCCATGTGTATTTTTCAGTTTACCATCAGCTGTAATTCCTGCAGGCTCCTCACCTGAACTACCCCTTGGAGGAGCTCCCTGCACATGTTGTAGCAGCCACCCAGTGCTGATCATCTTGACAGCAGTTAACCCACAGAAGCAAACAGCTGCTGTGTTAAAAAGGGCTTTCCAAAAGTTAACTTGGCATAATTTTAAGATATTAAAAGTATCTGTCCTAAAAGAAATCTTCTCTCTGTGTCTTCGCTCTTCACTGAGTTTCAGCCTGCACCTTTTCTCTGCTGGCCTCTAACCCATTATCCTCCTCCAGAAATTCTCAGTGAGTTGTAAATCATCCATAAATGAAACCAGGTGCTAATTTTTCCTTTGTGTATTTTATTAGTGACCATCAACAAAAAGTTGACTGAAATGTTATGAATTATGACAGTAATATGAGGGGGTAGACTTTTCCAGGGCTGTTCTTCCAAACTCTATTGCTTCTGGGGGGGGGGGGGGGGGGGAAAGCAAAAAGAAGAAAGAAAAAAAGGATAACTCAGATAATGAATTAATTTTTGAAGTCTGCCAGTCAGTTTTGTCATTTGCTCACCAATGTCCTGGACTTCAGTACTCAGTATTATCACTAAGGTTGGAAGAGACCTCAAAGATCATCGAGTACACGCAGCATGATGCCTTTATGGCTGAGAACGATGGAGTGTTGCAGATCAAAAGAACTTTTACCAAAATAAAGGTTCATCTTCAAGAGCAGGTAGCAGAGTCTGAACAAAATTACCTGCTGTAGACAAAAGGTGGCTTTTGGGGAAGAAATTTATATTCAATACAAAAAAAAATACCCAACCAACCAACACATTACATGGTCTTAATACACACATTCACAAAAGTAAATAAGATTGCTTAACAGATCGGCTGTGACATGCTGCAGATGCCCACCCTAACGTGGAATAGCACAAATCCTGTAGGGATGGGGCTGCAGCGTACCCCCCTGCATGGGCTCTGTGTTGATCTTTGTCGCCCCCTCGGGGAGCTGGAAGGTGAAAGCCCGCAGCAGGTTGGCGAAGAAAATAAAAAGCTCGGTCCTCGCTAGATGTTCCCCCAAACACACACGGTGCCCTGCAGGAGGAAGAGTGGGGAAGGACAGTGAGTAAACGACCCCGGCCTTAAAAGCAAATATATTCATCCTCACGCAGTGCAAAAGTAGTTTTGCTGAGTCCAGAATTTCTTTAGGGCTTAATGCAATCAATGACATAAAAGTTAATGCAATTCTTCCTTTAAAGAATCCTGGCTGCAGCTGTAGATAAATGTGTAGCCCTTCTGCCCTGAGTTTCATTTCAATTACCCCAAAAGCCTCATCTTCATTTGACTGACAACTTTAAAGGAATTCTTTCAATCATGTAAATGATGAGTAACTTGTTTTTCCCAGGAGATGCTGTGCTCCAGTTTCCTAAGCATAAAGCATCAGCACAGCTCCTTGCAAATACTTTCCAAATGTATGTCTGGTGCTGAAATGTATGCCCAAATCAATAACTATGATGATTAGCAGAGGATTTCCTCTCCTAAATAAATAAATGAATAAAGTCAGATGTATACATCTGTCAGGACATCTCTGATTTTCCATGTTATTATTTGTTCAGTAGCAAAGGTGTTTATGGCTGTATTGGGAAACACTACTGAAGATAATAATCATGTTGATTTTATTCCTGTTTTCCACAAAGAGGTTTAAAAGAAACAACCAACAGGTTTTTAATAGACATCTTAATTCTGCATCTCCAAACCAAAAGATTAATGCTTGTGCTGTCAGTCCAATTACCTATTGAGAATGGTAAAAAGGCTTGTTGGCTCACAAAGTTCCCATCCTTATCCAAGAAGTGGCCGGGGTTGAACTGTCGAGGTGCTTCCCACTGCTCTGGGTCATACAAAGATGAAGCAATATTGGGAAAAACTATGGTGCCCTGAAAGGAGAAAAACTCTCACTCAGTCCTGGCTGGCAGTTGTCCCCCAGACAGCCAGAGCCAGCTAGGTGAGACCAGTGTTAGGTTTACTTTGAGGGTTTAGTGCTGTGTGCTTGCAGGTTCATTTCCCCAGCAGGAACTGTGAGGACCATGAAGTCTTTTTGTTTCAGAATGTGTGTCCAAGCCTGACAGTGGAAGTGGTAGTTTCAACAGAAACCGACAGCTTTATTTGTTCTAAACCAATTTTCTCTTCCAACATTAGAAGGTTCTGTGATTTGGTCTCTTTGACAAAAGCTAGTTGCAAGCCTCCATGCTTTTCCCTGGACTTTTTACAGGCTTTCCATAGGCAAAACCTCAGTAGGAAATCTTTCTAGTGCCTTATGAGCACAAATCAGCCACAGTATCCTTCAGTATCAGTCTGTAAAGTTTTGCTTTCATTTGTTTGTACAAACACTTCTGAAAATCCCCTCTTCCATCCAGGGTCATCTTTTATTTCTGGTAACCCTCTCCCAAAAGCCACATCACTCTATTTGGCCTGGCAGGTGGTTTCTTGCCCTTATTCTCATTCCAGCTGTGACCCAGAGGGATCCAACCCCACTGCTGTTGGGAAGGAGACCCTGACACCAATGGATGTTAATCCACACCTTGCTCTACTGAATGCAGGAAAGCAATTGTAGCAATTAAGAAAGTGTCTGTACCTTTTTGAGAGGAAAGCCAAGCAATATCGTGTTCCTCACACACACTCTGGGCATGCCAACCGAGATAATGTTGCTGAAGCGTTGGATCTCATGAACCACAGCATTTGTGTAGGGCAGTTCTCTCCGATCCTCATAGCAAATTAACTGGGAACGACCCAAAACTGCATCCAGCTCCATCTGCACTTTCTCTGTGGAGAAGCATTTACCATTGCAGGTAGGAAAATATACCAAGTGTTTTTGCTTATTTCATTTTCAAAGCCATTTCTCATGCACAACTACCAGGACAGCAACAAAAGCAATGTAAAAATGTAAGTAACTTTTCTAAAGGAAACAGCAGTGTTGCAACATATTAAATACATAAGAGCTTTACTTCTGGGGCTGAAGTTATTTGATTGTAGATGAAGAAAAGGCCTTTGTTGCTCAAAGCTTTAAAACTCTCAAAGAGTTGCTTTGCTAACAGTGATTCAAGTGATGATTTATCTTTATGTTTTCTTCTGGCTAGCTGCTTCAGGCACCTACAGCTAGTTAAAACCACTAAACTTGTGGTTCTCTAGAGTTTAAGACAGGTGAATCTTGACCTTAAAAGCCTAATCCCTATTGGAAGGGAATGGTTCTTACATAGGATGTCTGTTAAGTGAAGCAATGCCAAATAGAACAATGTCTAGATGCCTTTAAAAAGCAAACAAACAAAATCTGCTTCTTGGTGCCTGCCCTTAGACCAAGAATAACATGACTGAAAGTACTGCACAGGAGTGTTGGGAGCATTAGCAAAAGTATAAAGTTTGGTTTGTAATCTTCAAGAGTGGCAGCACACACATAGTGCAAGTGCCTTGGGTTTTGAACAAATGATCCTGGCCTTTTCCAGAGACCCTTTTGAACAACACTAAGATGCAGGGAAGCCCATCCTGCATTGATCAGTTTGTGCTCATTCACATCAACTAGCAGTCCTTCACAAACTGTGCTGGGTAGACCCTAACAACAGAGATTTAAGCACCTTACAGAATTTAAAATGTATATTCAGAAATATTTTAGTAAGGTACATCTGTTTCAATGAGGACCTAGCCTGCAAAATCAAGCTCAAGTGTAGTCTGAAGTGATCAGTCACTGCATGAATATAAACATACATCTCTGTTCCAGTAGTTCAGGGAACAAAGAGAGCCTGAATCAGTGATGAGGCAAAAGGCCAAACCTTTCTGTATGGAACATCCACTGGCAAAACCAGTAACAGGTTGAAAAAGAAGCCACCAAGTGAATGAGGACAGATACAGTGGTATCAGTTCATTATGAGAGTTTATATGACTCAAGAAGCCCAGGAAGCCCATTCTGCACACCCCCTGCTTTCCCAAGTATGTGCAAGGTGTTACATTTATACAAAATAAAATTATCTAGAGGCATCAGCACTTTCATAACCTCAATTACATTCTGTGATAATAAACATGCAATTACATGGGATTAAATAGATCTTCTTGTCTGATAGCCACAAGTTGAGCAATTTTTTCTTATCTTCATCTGCTCCCTCCATTTCAAATCCTGTTCTTCTGTGGTCCCTTGCATATATTCTGCTATCTAACAACGAGATTTCTGTTATCCACCATAAGAGATTGTGCTGTCTTTGGTTTTCATTCAGTGGTCTATGAAAGTGTTTGATAGGTATTCAAAGTTAGACTTAAAAATAAACTTCTTAAATACATGTGGATATAGCTGTTGAGCCATCAAATTCCACAGCCAAGTGGAATAATTTCTGTTGTAAGAAACTGAAATACATCACAGAGTTAATTTATTCACCCTGATACCTTGGGATCATAAACAGACTGATGGACAAAAATAATGTCAAAGTTGCCAACTGACCTACAGGTGATTATCTTTACTACTTCTCTGACCTACAGAGCACAAAGAAAGGCAGGTGTCCCTGTAACCCCCATCACTGAAACTCAGCCAACACAAAGCAGAATCAAAGTAACTTTCAAGAGTGACATCCCTACCATCACACATCAGTTTCTGCTCAGTTATTCTCAGCCACCAGTCATGTTTATGACTAAAACAGAGGCCATCTCAGTTTCTCAGAGTACCATCAGCACCTCATCAATGGCTGACCACTCTTCCTTCAAGGATTATACAAGCAAACCCTCTGGCTTCCCAAACAGCCACTCCAGTCCTCTTACCCTATTGACCACCCTACCATAATCTTAATTTTCTCAAAGACCTCAACCCCTCCATTTCAACCATCCACAACCTCCTATACATGGGCATACTTCCCAGACTGTCAACTCGTTCTGGGAACTGCCCTATGCTTGTGACTGTTGTAAGAGCCTGTATGCAACACTCTGGATCTACCAATGTTGCCCAGCACAGGTCTACCAGCACAAAAGGCTCCATGTGCCACTAGCCATATATCAGTGTTTAGGAATAATCTCTGATCATGAGAGTGGTGAAACCCTGGAATGGGTTGTCCAGGGAGGTGGTTGAGGCCCCATCCCTGGAGGTGTTTAAGACCAGGCTGGATGAGGCTCTGGCCAGCCTGATCTAGTGTGGGATGTCCCTGCCCATGGAACTAGATGATCCTTGTGATCCCTTCCAACCCTGACTGATACTATGATACTATCTATGGAAACATTATGTCTTGGATCATCTGTTGTATTAAAGATATTTGTGGCATGTTTATCCACTCACCTTGGATGTCTGGATTTGCCACCATGTAGAGCAGGCCCCAGTTCAAAGTAGTGCTTGTTGTCTCTGATCCACCCAAGAAAAGGTCATTTATAGAATAAACCATATTGTCTTCATTGTACGTAGACCTGGGTTCATCTTTGGACTGTAAATGATAAGATAAAGTAGAATTTTATAGATGAAAGTTGGAAAAACCAGAATACCTTTAAATGTGGTTTTATTGCTGTTCCAAACTGTAGTGTAGGTAGACCACCTACAGTACAATACAAAGAGAGTGAAAAAGAATATCAGACACCAAAGATGACAAGAAAAGCTAATGTTTCACAAATGGACAAGGCATGTCAACTCCATTCTTAATCATGAAGCTAAATCACATATTCTCCACAGAAAATGACTGCTGGCTTAGTTGTGTAAATAGTAGTACACTTAGAATGTTTCCTAAGTAAATGTTGCTGAAACAGTTTCTGCTCCACCAATGTTCAAGTCTCATAGAACTTGGAACAGCAGTGAAAGGCTTCAGAGGCAGTTAAACACTTTGGAAGGCCAGGCATGTTAGTGTTGTGCTAGTATTAAAGTTTTGAAACAAGAAGATCCAAGGAACTAGAAGTTTGTTGGGATGACATACACCCTGGACATAATAAAAATACAGCAGTTGATATGGGAATTGACTGAAAAAAGACTTACCAGCTAGGAATACAAATTAATTCTATTTATTACAATATAGAAAAATTGCATTGGCAAGGAGATCTGAGCAGACTCTGGTAAAATTGCCAGCTTGGACAGCAATGACAGTTACACAGTTACAGTATACTTGGAGTTCCACAAGAGGGTTTATTTTGGTCCCCACAATAATAGAAAAGTCAAGCACTATCAAGTATTCATATGACACATGCTAAAGGACTCAAGAGCTGGCTGACAGAAATAGCTAACAGACACTCTTCCCTGGGTGTAGATCTCTTCAGTGGGGCTGAGCACAGCAGTAGAGCCAATACAATAGAATACAATAGAATTAACCAGGTTGGAAGAGACCTTTGAGATCAAGTCCAACCTATTACCCAACACTACCTAATCAACTAAACCACGGCATCAAGCACCCCATCCAGTCTCTTCCTAAACACCTCCAGTGATGGTGACTCCACCACCTCCCTGGGCAGCCCATTCCAATGGGCAATCACTCTTTCTATGAAGAACTTCTTCCTAACATCCAGCCTAAATCTCCCCTGGCACATCTTGAGACTGTGTCCTCTTGTTCTGGTGCTGGCCACCTGGGAGAAGAGACCAATCCCCACCTGGCTGCAACCTCCCTTCAGGTAGTTGTAGAGAACAAATCAATGCAAGGGCATATGCCAGGCAGGCAGTGGTCCATGACAGTAGACCCATTTTGACTGTGCCAGGAGGTGCAGGATGGGTGCCTGAAGCTTAGCAATGTTGCAGTGCAACCATCACATACCACAGCAGCAGGGCCACCAGCTGTGCCAGCAGGGAAGTGCTGCCACCTGGGAGCAGCACCACTGCCCACTTCTCCAGGGGCTGTAAAAGTAGACTACCACCCTCCCTCCCTCCCTGGATATCTCATTTGAAGGGCATTGGAGGAAGGCTTTGGATGTCTCCACAGAAGGTAACACCACAATCTCTCTGGGCAGCCTCTTGCAGTGTTGAGACCAGTTAATGGTCTCTTTCACCTCATTTCCCATCAATGTGTAATGAGGCAGAACAAATACTTACTTTTTCTATGTGATCCAGGTAAAAGTCAATGAAATCCTGAGGCTCATCTGGTGTCCCACGCTCTGTGTGCATGCTGATCTCCCTCCTTGTAAAAGAGCTCAGGACATCATAGCAAGACAATACCTTCTTATGAGGACCAGGGAGACGGCACATAAGCCAGGGGAAGATTTCATACAGCTGCAGAAGTGACACACAAGGGGTATCACAACTGTCTACCACTAGAAAATGCACTTTAGGCCTACTAAAAAGAGAAGGTAAACCTCATGTGAGCATGTGGGCTTGGCATCATTAGTAAAATATTCTGACAAAGACTATGGTTATGGTTTCAAGTCGTTAAAGAGTACGCTGTAATTTCTAGCTGTGCTGGTGGTAAGATCCAGAGTTCCATAGGCTTTGGGCTCAACCACAAACCAAATTGGAATTATTATAGTTAGAATTAACTGGATTCTACCATTCAATTATTCACGTATTCAATTGCAAGGAACTGTATTCAAGCGTTTAAAAAGTGAGATCCTGCCCTCCAGTGGAGAGTACCAGGAAGGAAGAGGCAGCGGAGCCGTTGCAAACAGTCCTCACTAGGACGTGCAGTTGTTGCCACAGCCCGAAGCAAAGGCTGGCTATAGCCAGACTGCACTTTTCACGTTCTGCCTTACTCAGAAGACAACAGATCGTTTACTTACATGATGAAAAAAGCTGCCCCCAAACTTGAACAGACGCTCCATGGCTCTAATCACTTCATGGAAGGTTTCATCATCTCTGGAGAAGCGATGTCCAAACACAACAGCACAGATTACATTTGAGACGGAATGAACAAGAGGGAAAGAAGGATCCAGGGGTTTGCCTGCAAACACAAGGGTGAATGTCAATGTTAATGTCTCCTCTCTGCTTTAGTGAAATGAAATTAGAGACTTTAGAGAAAGTCTCTAGACTTAGAGAAATGAAAGAACTTTCAAGAGAGCATTGCATCTCAGAGATGCAGCAATCTTCTTACAAAATTCTAGTATCAAGCTGCACCATAGTTGTGAAGAATCAATCTCATAATCCCTAAAGGAAAGCCAGATGTGTAAAATATTTGGCAAATTTACAGGTAAGAAGGACCAAAAAATAATAGTAAATATCTGTGCACATTAACTGTCTGGAAAATTCAAAACACATCTCAAGCATGGGAATGACTGAGAGCACTGCAGTCAAAGGGAATCTTGAGAGGAGAACAGTAAGGAAAGAGGCAGCCTAATTCAGCAAGGACATAAATACATGCAAGGCTAGTGTATTTTCTCTGACTTTACTAGAAATGCAGAGCCTCAAGTAAGACAAAAGGTCATTTCAACCTCTTGTGTCAACAATACAGTAATTAATTTTACAGCAGTTACGTGAAAACCTAACCCAAACAAAAATATTTTGTGACTCCAGAGTAAATGGCTCTAACAATGCAACTGCCCAACACCCAGTGCACAATTTACTGTTCTCCACTTTTTTTTTTTTCACTTCACACATGGTCACAGCTCAATGTCTCCTAATTCTTAATCCATAGGATTGGACTAGATGTAATTACTTTCAACTGCTACAATGGCTAGCTGCAGCATGTCCTGATTTACTGTGCCTTTGCATAATGATCACTATTGAGAAATTCAACTCACGTGCTTCTAAATGGGTTGATCAGGTTTAAATGTTGCAACAAAGACAATATTCTAGTCACTACTTTAAAGAGTGTATGCAGATGGCTTTACAGGACTTCATTCATCAGCACTGATAAAGCGTCCACATCTTTATGCACTAGAATCATAGAATTGTCAGGGTTGTAAGGGACCTCAAGGATCATCTAGTTCCAACCCCCCTGCCATGGGCAGGGACACCACACACTAGATCAGGTTGCTCAGAACCACATCCAGCCTGGCCTTAAAAACCTCCAGGGATGAGGTTTCTACCACCTCCCTGGGAAACCTGTTCCAGTGTCTCACCACCCTCTTGGTGAAGAATGTCTTCCAGACATCCAATCTGAAGCTACCCATTTGTATTTGGGTTCCATTCCCCCTAGTCCTATCATTACCTGACACCCTAAAAAGTCCCTCCCCAGCTTTCTTGTAGGCCCCCTTAAGATACTGGAAGGCCACAATAAGGTCTCCTTGGAGCTTTCTCTTCTCCAGACTGAAGAGTCCCAACTCCCTCGGTCTGTCTTCATAGAAGAGGTGCTCCAGCCCCCTAATCATCCTCGTGGCCCTTCTTTGGACATGCTCCAGCATGTCCAGATCCTCCCAGTACTCCAGGTGGGTTCTCACCAGAGCAGAGTAGAGGGGGAAAATCACTTCCCTCAACCTGCTGGCTATGCTTTTCTTGATGCAGCCCAGGATGTGATTGGCTTTCTGGGCTGCAAGTGCACACTGGTGGCTCATGTTGAGCTTCTCATCCACCAGCACCCCCAAGTCCTTTTCTTCAGGGCTGCTCTCAAGCCAGTCACTGCCCAGCCTACAGCCTATATCAGTGTTTGGGATTGCCCCAACCCAGATGCAGGACCTTGCACTTGGTCTTGTTGAACCTCATGAGGCTGTCATGTGTTCACCTCTCCAGCCTGTCAAGGTCCCTCTGGATGGTATCCCTTCCCTCCAGCATGTCTGCTGCACCACACAGCTTGGTGTCATCAGCAAACCTGCTGAGGGTACACTCAATGCCACTGCCCATGTCTCCAACAAAGGTGTTAAACAAGACTGGTCACAGCACTGATCCCTGAGGGACTCCACTTGTCACTGGCTTCCACTTGGACATGGACCCACTGATAGCCACCCTTTGGGTGCAGCCATATATGAGCAGGCAACATGCCCTTGAGGCAAAGAAGACCAACACCACCCTCTTGTGGAACAAAGCTGCCCTTGATTTCAGAGCAGGACAGAAAACTCATGCACTAAAGACATCAGACTAATGAGAAAAATGAATCAGTATTTATTGCAGAGGTACCTTTCACACTTGCAAAGAAGTCTACCAGGTAGCGAGCCTCTTCCTGAACTCGGTGCTCTAGACCTCTTTTCCCCAGACCAAGGGTGCGTAGAGTCCTCAGTGCAAACCTTCTCTGCTGCTTCCAGGTGTGACCCGTTGCCAACATAATCCCTGCATCCATTCAAGGAAGAGCTCTTTATCCTGTTAATACTTATTACAGACAAAGACTATTACATTGCTTATGAACATAAAGACACAAAGGAACAGCTGTGGCCTGTAAGCATATAGGCAGGGCTAAAACGGACAAACTCCACTTGCTAATAAGATGACTTGCAGGATTAAGCTTGATCCAAGACAACCAGTTATTTCAGAAAGTTTGATAGCTGCTTCTCTAGGCACTTTCTAAAGTGCTTGTCTCTCACTCTCTTCTGTGCTTGGGCCTCATCTGACCAGGGTAACGATTCTCATGAAGGTAAAAGGGGAAAGATTTCTGACTGTCCACAGTCAGGAAGAAAAGTTCAGTACTTGGGCTTTGGGACAAATATCTTCAGGAGAAATAAACATCATACATTAGCAGGACCTTTAGTGTAATAAAAGACTCACCAATGACTGAAACAAATTCAAATGAGAAAGGAATGAGCTTTTCTTAGAAAAAGCTGAGGCCCCAAATAAGATACAAGTTGTTTCATAGTGGATGTGTCTGTGGAAATTAGGAGTTTGGGGATTTCCAATATGGTTGGGGACATACCAATATACAGGTTGAAACAGAGGTGCACTGATCCTCTAGATTAAACTGTGTCACTAAGAAAATATTCACAAAGAAAAGGGCATAGGAAGAAGTTTCCCACCACCAAGCTCACTTTTCAACAGACAATGTAATGGTTGGAAACAGGAGGTCCAGCATAAGGAATTATGCCAGTTCCTGCCCTTGCTCTGCTTCTCTGTGTCATAACCTATTACTGTCTCATTTCATCATCTCTGAATCTGCTCCACTTAATATTTTACACAAGGCACTATGAATCATTTTTTGTTTTGCTGGGCTTTCCTCCTCCTACTATCCAAAGGCTACTTCACCCATCTCTACTTTGCAGTTCACCTGGCCATCATTTCTCATTGACAAACCCTGCAAGGTACCCTGCAACGATTGCAAGGTACAAAAGAACTACAGTTTGTCAAGATGACCATTTGGTGCAATGTTTGTGGCAAGAAATTCTCACCTTTTCCTTTGGCCATGGCTCTGAAGAAAGGAGACACTAACCTCCCAGAAACATCTTCAGGGTGCATAGTCATACCATCCTTAACGGCTTGATATCCATTCAGTATGATCACTGGGGCCCATCCAAACCATAAGGTGAATATGTTGCCATGAACTTTTGCCAGCTGTAGATGGGAGAGAAGCCAGGAAAGCACAGATGAAATCCCACATGTTGCAAACAACCTGCTTTCATCCAAACCTGCTTTCACACTGATTACAGGACCAGCCCTGAGGTGAAATGGTGTTCTTCACATTTCTCACAAGACTGAAATTATCTGTGAGAAGCACAAATGTCTTTTCCAGCATTCACTGTTGGAAACAACTGAATATTCCAGCTTTTCAGTGCCACGTATCTAACCCAGGAAACATTAGGTGTCTTTTATAGTAAGTATATAAGCCAAGGCTCAGTTTGCAATGACTCATGTGATAAAGGGTCTTTTGTGCACATGAACTTCTTTCAACAGGGTTTCTATCAATTGTACTGGTAAAGTATTGCAGAAGGAACACAGAAATGTCAGAGGAGTAAGCAACTTGTAGAGACTAGGCCAGTTATTTTCTTCCTTTCCCCTACCCATTTGGATAATTAGATACTAGAATCCAAGCAAGACCATTCTGTCTTGCGGTGTCCTTACTTCCTGCCTGAATATGCCTTTTGGTTGGAATAACTGGTGTGCCTTGTCCAAGCCAGTGACAGAAGCCACTGGGGCTGTCTACTAAGAATTCTGAAAGCACTGCAAGAACTAAAAGAATGAGGCAGAGGTAGCCTTGTGTGCAGATGTACTCCTCAAAAAACACTTAAGACAAGGTTCATGTAGTATTTTCTGACGCTGTCAATACAAATAAATGTACACACCCATAGGGCACCTTAAGCATCCGTTTACTGCTCAAGCTAGAGAGTGCCAGAGCTCAGAAAGCTAAAAATCTGTGCTGTGAAAGTGATTTATTTTTATATAGTATTTCTTTTCCCAAACTGCAAATCTGATCTATTACCCCTAATGATATTTAGTCCTAAGTTATGTCAAGTTTCACATGAATTTGTCAAGGTTAACATTAAGGGGCAAGGGAAGGATATCAAGTTTCATATTTGTCAAATTCACTATTAAAGGGTGGTAAGTTAAAGTTTCAGAATGATTTCTATGCATTCAGAACTTCCAGTGCCAGGTTTATTAGCTTGGCAGCTATGCTGCAATAATTTTTCCTTCTTTTGCCAACCAAACCAGCAGTTCCCAAGCAAACTTAGTGCAGTATCACAACAGCCAGTTAACAAGCACAGTATGTTACCAATGTGGTTCGGGGAGAGGATGTTTTAAAATAGCAAAGAACATGAGGAATGGGAAAAATAAGAAAGATTTTTAAACAATTAGGAGTATCTGAAAATAAATACCTTCATGAGGAGATCACGATTAAACTGAAAGTTCAGCTGTATCACGGTCCCAAATACTGGGAAAGGGATTGGTCCAGGAGGAAGCCGTCTCCGGAGTCGTTGCAACTTTAAAAACTGTGTAACAAAAAGAAACACAGCTAAGGCTGTAAGAACTTCACCTATTGTCAACATTTTAATGTCTGCCTTTATTGAAAATAGGCTACTGAAGGTACCAAGGCTGGTTGCTCAGCCAGTTTTTTCATAAGTGTTTAAATTTCATATAATAACTCTTCCCCGCCCCTAACCCTCCCTCTTTATTATCAGCCACTCCTTTTGTTCCTGCTCATTACATTCATGCTCAAACGTATTTAACAGATGCATGTCCCTCTCCCTCTTCTAATCCATATTATATTCATCAACTATGGACCAAAGGATTTGCAGGGATGGTGTCTTAAAAGACTAAGGCAAATGTTTTCTACACAATGGAGACACATATATCTACCTGTAAACTCTCCATCTAATTTTGGGGGGGGGGGGGAGAAATGTGGATGGTATGTGCTCCTACAAATGTTTCATGAATGCTTTTACAAAAGCAATAGCCATCCATACAACTTAAGCACACAAATGTAAGTGGGTATTAAATCCAGTATATCCAGTAATGGCAAGGCTGATAAAAGTTAAAAGCCCACATTTATCTTAGAATGGATATACGAGTATTTAATGTTTAATACAAAGAGCAAAATCTGTTAGGCTTTCAAGTTCAATTGAAGATGTAACTGGTTTAATATAGAACTTGTTCTTTTCCTAACCTCCTTGCAATTGTTAACTTCTCTGAGGGTTTTGCCTACCTCTGAATTTCCCCTTTCAATCTTGACATAAATGTGGATGCCCTAAAGGAAATTTTGAGTAATCATCAGAAAACTTGCCAGATAAATAAAGCATATGCATACAGAAAGTACATCTTGTATGAAACAGATTAAACATAACAAAACAAACACATGGGAAAAACCTATTAGGAATCTTGAGCTACAAGCAGAACTAAGGGCCCCAGCAAGAACTAGTCATGACATGCATGTGCCATACCTGAAGAATAAATGCAGTTTATAGCCAAGGCTCTTCGCCAAGCCTCAACACATATAGGAAGTATAAGCCTAACAGCAGGGGAATTTACAGTGTGGGGTGTCCTTGCCCATGGCAGGGAGGTTGGAACTAGATGATCCTTGTGGTCCCTTCCAACCCTGACTGATACTATGATACAGGCCTGCAATTAGACCACGAAAACCATGTGCAAAGGATTCTGGGCACCACATAACTATATCAGTCGTGGCCCTGTGTTACAGATCTAGATTGAAATGCTTTTCTGTGGAAAGCATCCATACTCTGAAAGTAAAACACTTGTAAAAGAAACATGTTTTCACTAATTTTCTCAAAACCTGCCAAGATGGCTTGTACAGCAGCATGCCTCCTTCAAGTGCCCTGTCTTTGGGACAGACATTTCACAGGATTTGTGGTTCCGGGACATGAAACACCCTTATGAGCAGCCCAGAGTTTACCAGCCCACGGTTTCCAGACCTCCAAGTCAATTAGCCTCCAAGCACTGAACTTCATTACCACTAAAGCATAACTTATTGATGTGTATTAACCACAACGGGCATGTTCCTGTGTTTCTACTAAAGCTTTCTTTGTTTACAACAAAAGGGTTACTTTTCAAGGCACTCATTTTTAATTTAGCCTTCTCATTGAATGGGGGGGGAGGGGGAGGGGGCAAGGAAATCCCTTTAGAAACAAATTCTGGTAAGTTTTGCCTGTTCTGTATCTAGTGTAATTTCACTAAAATCTACTTGCAATTCACCATATTATCAGATTTTTTCATTTTGAATCAATGTAGTACATTCTCTGGCCTCTTAAATATACAAAGATTTTACAATTAAATTGCTTTCAACAGGATCCAGTGATCTTTTCCATGGGGCAGTGAAGAGGCCTGGGTCTTTCACTGCTACAGCCTCACAACAGGACCTCTTTTCTTCCTTGTTTAGCTTTGCAGCCTTGAGTTTTCACATTGTCAGTAATTTCTCACAAACACAGCTATTCAGATACTCTTCAATGCCTTGTTGGATTCACTCACATCCTTCGGCATAGTCTTAACACCAGCCTGAAACACTGCCTTATTCCTTTGCCTTCATTTCTTCTAAGTTCTCCTAATGTGGGGATCTATGTCTCCTCTGTCATGCTCTGGCCACTTCAAGAGGCTTTACAGTCTTTTTCCTGGTGGTGTTTCTTGAGAAAGAAGGAAGATTTCCTGTTTGGTTTTGGTTTTTTTCCCCAGAGTTTGGTTGTTTCCTCTACGATGCCAAGGCCTTACCCTGGCAGCAGTCATGTCCTCCTTCCGTCTCTAAGATGAGAGCACAGCAAAGGGGCAGGTGCAGTCAGGAAGAAACAAAAAAGCAGGAAACAGGACCAAAGAGAGAGAAGATTGACACCACCATGCTGGAGAAGGGAGGCATCCCCTGAGCCCAGCCGGGAGGCATCCCCCGAGCCCAGCCCGCCTCCATCCCATGTGAGGTGGCCATTATGAGTAGCTGCTGTGGAAGGGTGGGCATGATTCCCTCTGAATAGCTGGTGTGGCACAGCTGTGGAAACCATTCCACTGCCAGCCAGCAGCCTGCCTTCCCCTCAGGTTGTTTCCAGGCACTAGGCCAGCTGCTGTTTCCCAGGTCTTTCTGCAACATTTGCCCATGACAGCTTGGTTGCCTCCCTGCTGCCCACTCACAATATGGTGGCCGCAGCCTTCTCTCCAGCCTGGCTGGCTCCTAAAATGGCTTTCCTAGCACGTTGCGAGCACCAGCACACTCCTCTGCCTTCCTCCTTCACACTGGTCAAAGACCCAATTTTTCTTTGGTCTAGGATGGACTTTTTCTGTATCTCATGTTCACCCAGCATTACCTCCCTCTTCCTGATGAACCACATTAAATTCCCATCCTTCTCTCCACCAAGTAACAATCTAGGATTTAAATAGATTATATAAGTTTTAACATTGTATTTCTATGGTAGACAACAAAAATTCCATTTAAATTCCAATATCCATCTTAGATCTCCACTTTGTCCAGGGCTAGCTTTGTTTCTGCCAGATTTTCAAGTGTGGAACTCTGAAACATTGGGGTACACTTAATTTTTCCCAGATACTTCTTTAAGATTATGCAGTCCCTTGGACCACGCTCATTAAACACAATAACTCACTCCCAGTGATGATTTTTCAAGCAGTAAACTTCTTCAAGCCTTTTATCAGAATCCAGGCATTGCAGCATGCAGCCAAACCACTCCCAATGCAACAGGTTTCCTAAATGATGAAGCAACAGCTGTGGGGACTTCACCTAACACCAGGGATGTGGGAGATCCTGGGAGCATGGGTTGAGTTTCAGAAAGCCAGGACTGAGTAATTTTTGTTTCATGTTCAGAAATGGTGGTTGTGTGATGCAGAGTACGTTTTCCAGAGCTAACCACATTTTTACAATAAAATGAATGCAGCTGACAAGGCTATTAGCAACCCACCAGAGAGAGGAAGGGAAAAGCTGGCACTTACCTACTTGATTTATTATTCTTTGAAAGTTTTCTGACAATTACTCATTTTTCAAAATGGTATTTTCTTACTGCTGTTAGTGACAGTAAAGCCTCAGGCTGCTTTCTTCAACAATGAGATTATTCCTCTGTATCTTCAGCTTGTGGAGGTGAAGTGACTGCAATCCATGCTGTCATCATAAGCTTTTTATCTTAATGCATACAAAGCGATGCTGTTAGGGAATGTAACTATAGATACTCTGCTTGAAATTTAACAAACTCTATAGAGGAAAAGAATCTGAAAATAAACTCTGTACAGGGAAAGACAAACAACTGCACAGCATAGGGAAGGGAGTAAAATCAGGAAAAGAATAGAAAAGAGGGTAAGAAAGAAGATGGACGATGCTAGAATGAGGAACCTGTGCCAAATACGTGTTACAAAAGATGGGATGAAATGAGAAGAATAGGTGAAGATGGATTTCAGTGAGGAAATCATAAGAAAGAACAGCAAACAGCACAGATGTAGAAGATAACCAAAGCAAAAGTTACAGAAGATGGATGACATTGTATGAGGAAGAAAATGAATGGTGGGGAGTTGGAAGCACTGCTGTGAAAAATAAAAGCACATTAAATAGAAAGGGACTAAACAAGCAAGCAGCTACATTAGGAGAAGGAAGGAGTTAAAGACATGTTCTCTCTCTCATACGATTCTTTTTACGCTTCAGTTCAGAATGAAATGCTCTACCACGTTCAAAGAAATTGGCCAGAGCTCCCTCTGGAGGCAAATAGCAAAGAGACCATAGATATATTTGAGCCATTTTGTGTATATACGAGCCAGTTTCATACATGTTTGGCAGTTACCACAGATACTCCAGTCTTACCTGGTTTCACTGCAGCATACACAAAGTGTTCTTGGTCCTCTGAGAGCTTGTTTCACACCAATCTTTGTGGTCAAGAGCGAGGCTAAATGCAGACAAACTGGGAGCAAATAAAAACAAAAGTAGGAAGGCAGACCAAGTAAGAGAACATCTGAAATGGATTTTGAAGATGAAATGGAAGACAAGAAAGGAAAGTGATCTGTGGGGAACAGGAGGGCCAGTACCTTCTTATAGGTCTACTCCACTCCAGTCTTGCACATTTTTTTTTCCCACTTTGTGGGACCTGCGTCCCCTCCCATAAATTCAGATTATTTACAGTAAAAGTGGATTGCTTTGTAACTTTAAACTGTTAGCCCCTTTCTGCTCTGTGCTCTTCTACAAATAGCATCAGCTCCTGGAAGCAGAAAGACAAAGCCACCCTGGTTTTTGTAGTAAGTTCAGCTGGCTGCCCTCTCCTCAGCAGGCACCAGAAAACACAATGAGGGAAGTGGCACTGAAATCCACTTGTAGTGGTTTATTGTGGTTTAGATTACTTCTTTCCCACGTTTTCCTCTTAGCCCTAGAAAAGGCATGAAGAGAGTTGAAATAGTGATATTTCACTTTCTTCCCTAAGACAACACTTTGCCCTCTCTAAAAGAGGATCAGAGCTTCCTGTGGAGCACATTTCAAAGCTGATGCTCTGAAGGGTTTGCATTTAATCTAGCATGTGTAGTTTTCCCTGGAGAGTATGAACAGACACTTACCACAGATTATTACAGTGTAAGAGTATGCAGTTATGTTTTCATCTCATATTAGGTGACTGCAGGATTACATTCCAGTTTATCTAGGAATATTTTGTAATCTACTCAGATCCTTAAGGCTCAAACATCCAAGGCATATGAAAAAGAATCTGAAAAGAAAATCTCATTAATTCACAAGTGACCCCTAATAACTCATCTACAGGCTGGGCCCAAAATCGTACTTTTATCCACTTGTAGCAGTCCTTCTAGAACAGTGCAGATGACCTTATTCTCTCTACCAACTTGTGAAATCGAGTTAAACCTTCTGGTGGATAAATAGTTCAGGGTCAGTCTCAGCACTTCAGAACAGAAGTGAAGAGAAAAAAAAAAAGAATTAGGACAGATGAGAAAATTAGCTCAATTGGAAAGATGGTACAGGCTGTAAACATAATGGAAGTGTTTGGGGAGGTGAGACAAACATGGGGAAGAAGAGAAGGCAAGAGGTTCTGAAGGGAACCAGTGTTGCTCAGGTGGGAAAAAAATGCATTTGTTGGCATTCAATAGCTCCAAATCTTACTTTTGTTTGAGCTCAATAGATGATTTAACCAGAACTAGCCTTGAGTATGGGTCTCTTATACTAGAAAAGGAAGATGACTGTGGGTTGTTTTAGATCTGAGACACAGAATTCATTTTACTTTTTTGATGGAAAATGTATTTCTGAGGTTGATGAGGCTCTGTTTTCTTCATAAATTCTAAATGCAGCCAACAGCAGCATTACTTCAGTGCTAGCTACCAGATATTCTTTAGGATTAGTGATTTTACACTTTGGTACTAAAGACAAGGAACTGCTGCTATCATTGCCTCTCCTCCTGCTGTCCAGGTGGAGACATATGAAGCACCCCCTTACCAGTGTGAAACTACTGTCAGAGGTATGTTTGCAGTTCCAACATGGAGGGGACTTGACACCAATCACCTACCTGTCTGAACACAAAATCACAGAATTACTGAGGCTGGAATAGACCTCAATAAAACCTCTAAGATCATCAAGTCCAGCCAATGACACACTGCAGTCCAGCCCACAACTGTGTAAAGGGTTGAACTACTCCATAAAAATAATCCTGGAGGTGAAGAAACTAGCAATCAGTCCTGCATGCAGGATTCACACATCCCTGCCTCTTAGACTGGGGTGCTTTAAAACACAAGGTTGGCAAAGGCAGCTGGGAAAAATACAGCTGATAATGACCTCAGAGCCACAGACGGCACTATCAGCTAATCAGTGCATAAAAACAATCCTTCCTGTACTGGCACACAGTATTCACTTTGTATGTCACACAGGAATGACATACTCCTAATGCTGTCAAAACAACAATATTCCCTTGTTAACTGTCAGTAACCAAACCAGCAAAATGTTGAATATCCACTTTTGCCAAGTCCTTAAGCACCCTGGTCATAAAAGGCTTCAGAAAGTCTTCGATGGGGTTGGATCTTCTGCTGGGTGTGATATGCTAATTTATGCTGACAGGTGACGGCAGCTAACTGTGATAAAGAACCCTCTAAAGAACTGAAAGGATAAATGAAGCTGAATAAATTACTGGAGGATCTGGAGCAAGCAATACCAGAAGATTACCTGTCATGAAAAAGACATCTCATGTTGCTGTCAACCAGGGAGCTCATGAAAAAGAGCAATTTATCATCACTTTGTCTTCTCCCTGCTGTCATTTGTCTTCCAGTCCTTGCTCCTTGTCTGTATGAAAAACTGGCTAACAAAGCCACTCCTCTCTCTTCCTCTGAAGGGCTGTTTTAGTGGCTGAAACACTGAAATGTCCTGCCAGGTGTCAATGACAACTTGCACAACTTGGATAATCTCAGATCATATTATCTGCCTCTCTAGACAGCTTCCTCCAAGAGCTTCTTTTAACTCTTGCACTCAATTAATATCCTGCAACAGACTGAAAGGCCTTTAAGTCTCTCTCTTCAAATGCAACTGTGGCTTATGAGAAAGTATGAACAGAACTTTAATCATAAGACTTTTGATTTATAGACATTGCTTCAAGATCTTTCTTCATAAATCTCCTTTCCAGCTAGCAATAAATAAGGGCCAATTGTAATTCTTGCCTCAATGTCTTTATTTGTTATGCATCAGGAGAAATTTACCAAGATTTTCCATACAGAAATCAAGAACAGAAGATTAACTCTTTGAAAGTACAATCCTGAACAGCATCCTTCAGGGTAGTCATTAACCAAATTGAGAGGAAAACAAAAACCTTAAGACATGCAAGAAGACATTCACATACGGAAACAATCTTGCAGAGCCTTCCCTGAATCTGCGGGGCACCATTTTCTACCGAGGAATGGCACAGAGCTGGTAGGGATGTGGCTTCATTGTGCTCCCAAAAACAATCTTTGTATTGACTTCTTTCACTCCTTCTGGCAGGGTGAACCTGAATGCTTGTAACAGGGTAGAGAAGACAATAAAAAGCTCCATCCTTGCCAGCAGCTCCCCCATACATACACGGTGCCCTGTGAAAAGACAGAAAAGGCCATCAGACAAAGGATTTCTGCTTGTTTTCTGTAGACTTTGTCCTTTTCCCTTAGCTAACTCTCATTTAATGATTCACAACAGAAACGCTGCTTGTATTTCCACCAGCAGCTTCAATGTATATTTAGAGCAAGCAGCAAGACATAGAAATGATCACTAGTGCTGCAGAGCTTACATTTACAATCTTCCTATCACTATGCATTTTGCTGCTACTAAATTGATAATGAGATCTGTCGTCCAAGAAAAAAAATGGATCTGTCTTCCAAGAGAAACTTTTCTCTCTGTCATTCCTTCTCTTTTTGATCTTTTCCACATATAATTGGATTTCTTTCTTCCTGGAAAACCTTAATACAGTGGAATGTGTTTAAATACCTCTTTGTAGATGCCTTCCTAGTTATGCTGGGGATCGACTGGATCTTGTGATGTTATGACAAGGAGTAAATGAATCCCAGTTCAGTGCTCATACCTATTGAAAATGGTAAGAATGCTTCTCTGTTTACAAAGTTTCCATCCTTATCCAGAAAGTGGCCTGGGTTGAACTGATCAGGTGTCTCCCATTTTGCAGGATCAGTCAAAACAGAGTCAATATTTGCTAAAATGATGGTGTTCTGAAAGAAAAAAGGAGCAGTGGCTTCAGTTCTGTCTTATCATTCCTATTCGTCACATAGGCAAATAATGGCAAAGGAGCAAAGAATTCAAATTTTCTAATTCAAAGACTTTGGTGTTTGTGGGTTTTGGGGTTTGTTTTTTTGTTGTTTTTTTTTAAATGAGGTCAAACTTTAAAACATTTCATAAGAAGTTGAAACTTTTAAGAATGTTGCAAATCCCTCTCCTTTGTTACTCGCTGCCAACAAGTTCGGCAAAATAAATGGTTAGAATTTGATAGTGTTCATATTGTTAAAATGTGTTGCTTTCCCCCCACCCCCCATTGTCACTAAGTCTTTTTATCACATACTCAGCTTTGGAATGACAGAATTTCAGGAGTATCAGTTTAATTTTTCTCTTTGCTGCTTGATGCTTGCTGCAACACTAAGCCTGCTCTGAGCAGGTCCATTAAAAACCAAGGCATGGACCTCCAGCTACATGAAAAGCAGTAATGGGTGAGTGTTTAAAAACAAAGCCTAATGTCTCTTTCAGTTACAAAACTTGGAAATGCTCTAGTTCCACTACAACATTTGACAGTTACTGCATTTTAAAGTTTGTGGCATGAAAATAATTTCAAAACTGCAAGTTTTTCAGGAAGACTTCTGTTCCACTTTTGAATGGCCTCTGTCCACCAGCAGATGCACAGTTTTGGCATGGGACAGACCTGAGATTGCTGGAAATTAATGTTTACTTCAGGTCACCATTCACAAGTTTTCTGTCAATAGAAATGATGGTCTAAGAACCTACTAATACTTAGGACAATGTGCAGACTTTACTATGAAGGTGGTGGAACACTGGAACAGGTTGGGGCCCCATTTCTGGAGATACTCAATGTGAGTCTCAAGAGGGCTCTGGGCAGACTGATCTAGCTGAGGTCGCCCCTGCTTACTGCAGAGGGGGTTGGACTAGATGACCTTTGGAGGTCGCTTCCAACCCAGACCATCCTATGATTCTATGATTTCCTTGCAAAAGGAAAAGACTTAGAGACAGTCACAGGTTAGGGCTGCTGCTAGAACCAATAAACAGCAAGGGTCCATGATCCCAGTGAGCAAAAAAACTCCAAAGCCTTTCCAAATTAGTCCAGAGACCTACTGATATCAGCAGCTCTCAATCACAATTGCTCTTCAGATAAATGAGCAATTACATAAAAAGAACCTTTCAAAAAGTCTGTGTGTGTTTGGGGAATTGCTAGCTAAGGTGGCTTCAGTTGTCTAAAATGTCACATCAAATCCATTTTAAAACCATTTACAAGCATCCCAGATGTCAAATATTCAAACAGGCAGCATATTTGTACCTTTGGAACAGGATGTCCCAGCAGCTGTGTGTCCCTCACACTCTGCCTGGGGAGTGCAATTAAGATGATGTTACCATACCGCTGGATCTCGTGAATCACAGCGTTTGTGTAGGGCAACTTTTTTCTGTCCTCGTAGCACATCAAATGAGATCGACCCAGAACAGCATCCAGCTCCTGTTGGACTTTCTCTAAGGAGGAATATTCAATTTTAAATGCACATTAAACAATATATAAACTCTACACACATAATCATAGAATCATGGAATGGT
Source organism: Melanerpes formicivorus (assembly GCF_026170545.1). Taxonomy (NCBI): domain Eukaryota; kingdom Metazoa; phylum Chordata; class Aves; order Piciformes; family Picidae; genus Melanerpes; species Melanerpes formicivorus. The sequence continues at coordinate 8,724,257 of NW_027142364.1, read as the reverse complement.
CTGGGTTGGAAGGGACCTCCAAAGGTCATCTAGCCCATCACTCCCTGCAGTAAGCAGGGGCATCCTCAGCTAAATCAGGCTGTCCAGAGCCCTGCTGAAGCTCACCTTGAGTATCTACAGGGATGGGGCCTCAACCACTTCCCTGGGCAACCTGTTCCAGTGTTCCACCACCCTCATGGTAAAGAACTTGCTCCTAACATCCAATCTAAATTTACTCTTCTCTAGTTTGAAGCCATTGCCCCTTGTCCTATCACTGCAGGCCTTTGTAAACAGTCTCTCTCCAATCTTCTTGTAGGCCCCCTTCAGGTACTGCAAGGCTGCTATTAGGTCTCCCTGGAGCCTCCTCTTCTCCAGACTGAACCACCCCAGCTCCCTCAGCCTGTCACTGTAGCAGAGGTACTCCAACCCACTGATCCTTTTCATGGCCCTCCTCCGGACCCTCTCCATCAGGTCCATATCCTTCCTATATTGAGAGCTCCAGACCTGGATGCACTGCTCCAGGTGAAGCCACACCAAAGCAAAGCAGCAGAATCCCCTCTCTGGATCTGCTGGCAATGTATTTTTCGATGCAGCCCATTGACTTCCTATTTCTTTGTGCAATAATAATGACATCAAACAAGAAGAAAAAGCTATTTTCTAAACTCACAATGCCTTCAAATTCCCATGTAGATGATCCGAAGGGAATTTGACACTGAAGGCTTTTATAGGTTGCATACATATGTAATACCTGAAAATTGATGGTAGCAGACAAAGACCTTCTGTAAGAATATTGAGGCTCCTGTTGTGTGTACTGTTCTGAGGTAATTTATAAAAACACTTTTGTTAATATTTCTTTTCAGAAGCAGGGAATCAACTGGAAATTTAAATATTGATTACATATTAAGGCACCAGTGTAGTAATTGATCAAGGATTGTTCCTCACTCAGGACTACGTCTCCAGAATGGCCTGTTTGCCATTCTGTGATTGCCTGCCTTGAGAAGCACTTACACAAATTAATTTTTCTGAAGGACTATTTTTCACTGACAGTCTGAGCTGAAATGCTAATTTCTGATTAATTTCTGAGCCAAAATGGTCTAATTAATACTACAGCCTTTATCATTGCAGTTAAACTGACCCTGTCATCAGGAAAATTAAGACTCTCTTTATATATCCTGAGAGGGTGAACGCTGTGAAAATTCAGAATGTGCAGTCCAGTCTAATATTTTAGGTCTTCTGAAGAGCTGTTGGGTAACAACAATGGGAGAGAGCCTTTCTCCTTACCCCTTCCACCATTTTCTTGCCATCTTCCTGCTGTGCCTGGCCTTTGAAGGGGTTTGTGTAGTTTTCCATCCTTTCTATCCTGCACACTCTGACTTTCCCTTTTCACTCTTTAACTCTGCCAGCCTGTATCTTTCTTCTGTGAATATTATTATTATTAAAAGCACATGGTTTCAATCTACTCATCCCAATCTTTTTTCTCTTTCTTTTCTTTTTTTTTTAAATATTAATTTACAGGTAGATATCTGTGTTTGAAGTTTTAAGCTTCATGGAATAGCCATGCATATTAGCAGCCTTCCAGTGTATTCTGCTGCAGAGAAGCCAAGAGCACATCAAAGGGCAGCAGTCACAGGTTGAAAAGGGTGACTTGAAGACCCAACCTTGCCCTCAGTTGAAGTCTAATCATTATTGTGGTTGGAAGGGCAATGGTGTAATTTATCCTATGTGAGATTAGAGTCATCCATCTGCTGAGACTCCACATTCTGTATAGATCTCTTAAAAATGAAAGTTATAATGGTTGGCTTGTATATTAGAAAGACTACAGCAATAAACAGATAACCTGCAGTTCACCTGATTCACAACCTAGTAATTAGTTCCTCTACTATTCTTTGAACAAGCTCCACTACCATTTGAACATGGATAATATCTAAAAGGGTTGGGTGTGCATACCTTGAATGTCAGGATAAACCACCATATAGAGCAATGCCCAGCGTAAGGTGGTGGCTGTGGTTTCACTACCTGCCACAAAGAGGTCAAAAATAGTCTGGATCAAGTTTTCTTCATCATAAGTAGCATCTGCATCTCCTTTGGTCTGCAGAAAAGAATCAGAAAGATCAAGTTATGGTACACAATAAAAAAATAAGCAAACCACTTTGCACCACAGGAATATTTACTGATACTATCCCAAAGGAAAAACAAAAACTGGAATGAAAAAGGCTAGAAAATAAAAGCTGCTGAATAATATGAAGACATTTTCTGATATCCTCCAGTACATTTGTCCTTTTCACACACAGATTTTGCTTCTTCAGCCATGACAAAGTTACTAACTGTAGGTGCTTTCTACTCCTGCTGCAAATGCCATCATTGCAGTCATGTCTAGCTGTAGCTTAACAATATGCACATCTGTTATTATTGTGGTTGTGGATAATCTACCTGTAAATCTGAGTGTGTTATTACTTTATCCTCCTCCTGCCATCACTTGATGTCAGCTTTATGTCTTTTTCTTAATTCACCTACCTATGAGCTTATCTATGAAGGAAATGTATACTTCTAAACTAGTATTAGACATAATCAAAGGAACCCTTCAAGTCTCTTGTTGCAGTGGAGCATAAGAAGTGTTCAGAAGTACTCACCTTATCTATCACATCCAAATAGTAGTCAATAAAATCTTGATTTTCATCTGACTTTCTTTTTCCTTTGTGGCTTTCCACTTCCTTTGCTAATAGAGCATTCACCAAATCTACACAGTATATGACCCTTTTAACTGGTTCTAGGAAACGTCTTGAAAGCCAGGGAAATATTTCATGTATCTATAAAAGAGATATTTTACATATGTGGTTTTACTGACATCAGCAAACTAAATTTGAATCCTGATACAGGCTTTTCACTAGTGGAAAAAGGCAAATGAAAAATTCTGATGACTGCACCTTCACCATTAGCTTGAAGAGATGGTGCCCATCCCATCATTCATTAAATCCTTTCTTAGTCCCATTTTTCCCTGGAGCAGAATTTCTCTTAGTTTGAAGTCATACATTTTCCATTCTGGTGTACAAAGAATAAATGAAGTTCCCCTGTAACCCAGCTCTTTGCAAGGCTGCACTTCAGTAGCAAGGACCTCATAAAAAATTTGCCCTGTTCTCAGAGTATCCAACATATACATTGTTTCTACCTCATCACTACAAAAACAGATCCAGGCTGACTTCCTTGACACATGTGTTAACTGAAAACAGAAATATCCAACCCCAGGTGTATTTTCTTATTGAAGAACGAGTGGGGATTTTACTCAGATACACCTTCTCATGGCTAAGAAGTGAACAGATCACACCTGGGTGATATGCAAAACAATTTGACAATGTAGAAATACTGAGCCCTGTGGATTCCCTACTGATTGTTGTTAGTTCTAAACCTGCTCACATCCTTGCATTTATAGCATTATAAAACCACACCTCAGCAGAAAAGAAACAGAATGCTTTTTACATTAATTCTATTCCTCTACTCCATTTCCCTGTCTTTTTCCCTCTTGTACAGATTTCACCATGTCCTTCCAGTTTACAGAAGTACTGCATCTCAAATTATACACTAGGTTGTAACTCCTGGGCTCACCTATTTAAGTGGCAGCTCCATTACAAAGATTTCTCTTCCCACAAACCTCTTCTGATTCCTGGCTTGTATTTCTTCTTGCTCCTAATGCATAATTTTGCTTAAAACTAAGTGTCTGCTTCCCAGGGAAATAGATTAGTACAGATCATCATTAAAGGATTGTATGTTGCTTTGAAAGCACTGTGAAGAGCAGGACAGGACAAAATATTTGACCTGAATGTTTTTATTATCTGTGGACACACTATTAAGAGTTTTAAAGAACAGCTTACACAAATCCCTACTGAGAACAGTTTGGAAATAGTTGATCCTGTGTTTACTCTGATTAGAAGATAGCTTAGCAATCATTCCACCTGCATTTTCTGGGAGAAAAACATCCTAAGTAGTTCCATTTTCTCCAAAAGCATCAAATTAGTGCTCCAGTTCTCTAGGAGATGGAAACTGAAGTTTCCATTTAGTAAGAGATGGTGGGAAGTCATGCAAGATACAGAGCTGAGTGAGTTCCAGCAAGTTCTGCAGAAGCATGTCGCCCTGTACATTGGTACATGGACTCTGTGCCTAGAGATAGTGTCGTGGTTCCCACTCATAACTGGTTAATGATAAAACTGCCCTTGTTTGTGGCAATCCTCCCCATTATTTTTGCAGCTGCAGTGACAGCTTCACACAGAAGCATGATAGCAACTTGTTGTGTCCAGTGGACTAGATGTGAGGTTAGGAGCTGTTGTCCTGAATGGAGACAAATACCATCCAGTAGCTAATGGAGAATGACTTCCAGCATATATTACTGAATTCTCATAAGGACATGCAGAGGTGGTACAGAGGTGCTGCTGCCAAAAACTATAGGAAAAAGCTACCATTAAGAAATTTCATATGTTGCCTTTACACAAAACAGTTGCCCTAGTGAAGTGTCTATGGAGCTAGCAAACAGTAGTGAAGGAAGCAGTAAAGGCCCTTATTACTCTTGACATAGAGTTTCACATAGTGAAGAAACCCACTTTGTCAGACAGAGTTTAAGGTAAGCCTATTTCAGAGCTTTTCTGCTGTTGTTACCTATGTTTTACTATCGAGTTTCAGTTGTAGTTTCAAACACTGGAGCTGTACAGGTAGTGCTTCTCCCCCCCACACAAAATAATCCTTTGTACATCTCCTAAACATGTAACAAGCCTCTGTGTTTCCACCCCTGTCCACCAGACACTGGAAATTTCTGTGCTATGATGAAGCAATTAGAAATTAGAACAAGTTCTGAACTGGGCATCTGGAAGTACTATTCTGAAGCATGCACCAGCAATTCCAGGTGCACTAATATTTTTGTTATAAAAAGGCCCCAGCAAGTTGCCTTTTTCCTTGTCTATCCACATAAAGTAAACAAACAAACAAACAGATTTCCTCACAAAAAACCAGATGCTGTTCCCAAAGGCTGTTATATAATCAACGGAGTCAATCAAGCAGTGAAAATTCTCATCTTCCTCCGAGAAGCGATGGCCAAAAATCACAGAAGAAATCACATTTGAGACAGTATAAAGAATAGGCATCTTGGGGTCCAGAGGTTTTCCTGTCAACACAGTGAACAGCACTCACCATTAGCACTTACTGCTCCTGCTTTTCACAGAATCAGAGACTGGCTTAGGTTGGAAGGGACCTTAGATATCATGTACTCCAACCTCCCCACCATGGGCAGGGATAACTCTCAGCTAGACTCAGCTGCTCAAGGCCTCATTCAGCCTGGCCTTGTATACACCCAGGGAGGAGGCATCCACAACCTCCCTGGGCAGCCTGGTCCCAAGTCCCACCAACCTCATACTGAAGAGCTTCTTCCTGAGATCCAGTCTAAACCTACTCTCACTCAGCTTAAAACCATTCCCTCTTGTCTGTCACTAGACACCCTTATGAAAAGTCCCTCTCCAGCCTTTCTGCAGGATATCCTCAGGTATTGGAAGGCAGCTATAAAACCCATCTGGAGTCTTCTCTTCTCCAGGCTGAACAACCCCAGCTCCCTCAGCCTGTCCTCATAGCAGAGGTATTCCAGGATCATATTTGTGGCTCTCCTCTGGCTTCAATCCAGAGGGGACACCACAACCGGACACAGTATTGGAGGTGTGGGTCTCATAAAAGCAGAGTAAAGGGAAAGAATCACCACCTCTCTTGACCTGCTGGCCACACTCCCCTTGATGCAGCCTAGGACACAATTTACCTTCTGGGCTGCGTGAGCACACTGCTGGCTCATGGTGAGCTTCTCATCAATCAGTACACCCAAGTCTCTTTCTTCAGAGCTACTCAACCTGTTCAACGCCCAGCCTGTATTTCTGCCTGGGACTGGCCCAACCCAGATACAGGACCTTGAGGAGACCTGACAGTATTTTATAAACACTTATGGCATTAGATTGCTGGATGGCAAATTGCAATTTGTTGGTGAAAGGTATAAGTAAAAAGCCACTTCAGATGTCTAAAAACACTGTTGGTTAAAAACAGGCAAGCCTGCTGGTGGCAATGGAATGAATAGCAGTAGTTATAAAATTAACCAGACTTCACTGAAGGTTGGCATCAGCAGATCTTGCACTTGGCAATAAGCAGGGTACTAAAAGTAAAAGTTCAGCTAGGACATTGTATGAATAAGCAGCTAACCTGAAGAGAACCTCCTTCTAGTCTTTGTTCATATCATTTACACCTGATAACAGAGTAGATGAGCATAACCTAGAGATCCATCCTGCTGCTCAGCAGTGCAACCTGAGTAGATTTCCTTCTCACCTCACCACAAGCCATAAGAGGTGAGCTTTTTCCACTGCATTTGCCAAAGCAGAGCTGTATCAGAGCAGAGCAGTGCAGCTGCGATCAAAGCTTTTAACATTTCATGCCTTGACTTCCTTTTCTGCAGAGGGGCATGGGGTGTTGTGACAACTTGTTATTGTTGGCTCTTACTCTGATTCTGTGACCACAAGTAATGTAAAACTGACTGAGTAGTAACAACACTAACAGACAGACACCATGAAGTCTGAGCTCCAAGTTCACACTGTGGGGTTTCACATGGAGCACTTCTGTGAGGAAATGATGACTCACGCAGATCATACGATACAGAGCTACAGGACTCAGCTCTGTGTGCACACTTTAAATTCTTTTTTGTAGTCAAATAGTTTCAAAAGCTACAGGTGGACCACTGTTCAGCATAATCACCCACTGCAGAGGCTGACCTGCACTCTGAGTCACATACCATTTGTTTTGTGTAAGTATTGCACCAGGTGAGAGGCCTCCTCTTGGAGTCGGTACTCCTGGTCTTTCTTCCCTACTCCCATTTTCCTCATGGTTGCAAGTCCAAAACGCCTCTGTTGCTTCCAGAGCCAGCCATTAGAGAACATAACACCTGGGATCATAAGGAACTAAGCTGTTAATGCTTTAAAATTTAATTTATACTGTTAATATGTCAAAGAAGCTTCTCATTTTTCACTTTTTCACATCTTTGCCAGCATTCCTCTTTCCTTATTCTAGTTCAGCTACCTGTCTCCTGTAGAGAAACTCCTACAATTGTGCCATAATTGTTCTGATACAATAAATAAAGATTTTTCTTAAAAAGAGATATTTCAGAGGAGAAAGAAAAAAAACATGAAAATGTTAACCTTTTTTCCACTTCAAGTACTTTAAGGCTCTAAGTCAGTTTCCTAAGCCAGGGTTAGGACCCATAAAAAGAATCTGTGATGATAATAATTACCATTTCCACGAGTCAAAACATAAAAGCTTTCACTCATTGGCCTTCCAGCAACGTCATCAGCATGGGCAGTCAGACCTTCCTTCACTGCTTGAAACCCTTGCAGGACAACTGCAGGAACACTTGAAAGCCAGAGGGTGAAGACATTACCATGAACTTTGGCCATCTGTAGAACAAAGCAGCATCAGATCCACACAGGTGAGAACCAGTATGTTTAAATCAAACATGGTGAATCAGCTCTTTTCCCTTGGCAGCTGCCCCAGGAGTGACTGACCTTGAGAAGAGAGCATCAAATCTATTCTTACATATAAAAGAACTTGAAGCCAAGTTCCCCTCTAAAGCCTCATTTATGAAAGATGAAGATGTTTCTAAAATGTCAGTCAGCCAATACTGGCAGTACCTGTGACACTGTCTATGGCTGTCTCACAATGCAAAGCCACTGCAGATAAATTCTTACATGTTCATAAGAATAAAACATTCGTTCATGAGTTTTACGTGAACCATCTGCAGAGTCCCCCTAAAGGTAGCAAAGCTTTGGTGCCTAGGAGCAAAGAAGAGGGAACAGATTGCATGCTCAGCAAAAATTTATACCCACATGCTCACACATTGGTGTTTAATTTCATTTTTGGAAGGACTAATCCATGGCTTTTGAAATCTCGGGATGAGCAACGCTAGTCTCCAGGTTTGGGAGGTCAGAAAGAGAAGAGAACACTACAGGCATGCTGGCTATATTTGCTGTCATGAAATCATGCTACTTTGCCTTGAAATAAGCAACACAGAAGAAACCAGGGAAAAGGGAGGTTGGAAACAGAGAGCGAAAAGGAAGTGCTGTTACTCATACATTTAAATGTTAAATAATTACTATGTAAGTATGAGAAATATAAAGCACTAAGATAAACATTCTAGAAGAGCTATGTATTACAGCTGTATGCACACACTGCATTAATTCAGCCACCTAAAAGCTCAATCAAACCCAGCAGACTGAAGTCTCAAGTCTGACCAAATTGTATATCAGGAAAAAAAATATTGTAGGACCATTTGAAAATTCTGTTGAATAAGTATTAAAAGAGTTATCCTCTGTCTACTGGAAACACATATGCACTCAGAAGCTATTTCATGGGGTGTTTAGGAACTGTCAGTGCAACCACAGCCACAAAGATGCAGAAGACTGCATAGAGTTAAAGGCTCTGCTTTAACACAGATCTTTTTCCTACATGCAAGACAGGAATATTATCATCAGTACTGTGTTATTTCATAGAATCATAGAATCACTCAGGGTTGGAAGGGACCACAAGGATCATCTAGTTCCAACCCCCCTGCCATGGGCAGGGACACCTCACACTAGATCAGGCTGGCCAGAGACTCATCCAGCCTGGTCTTAAACAGCAAGATTTAATGGCTTGTTTCATAATAAAATGGAAATGTTCCTATCAAGAAACAGCTACTGTAAAGATCCCCACCTTTAATATTTATACAGTTTAGAATAAAACCCTAAGACTGTGTTAAACACTCACATTTACTTTGCAATGAGCTTACAAGTCCATTAATGAATTGCCTGAAAAATACATACTTTTTTAAGGAGCTCATGATGAACATTGAAGTTCATCTGCAGCAGGTTTCCAAAGAAGGGGTATGGAGTTGGTCCAGGAGGATATTGTCTTCGTATCCACTGCCATTTCAGAAACTGTACAACCAGCAGAGACACCACAAAAGATAGCAGCACCACACTCACTGATAACATTTCACTTCTAATTTACAAGGCTGTGTTGTCTCTGTATCCTCTAGACAGAAGATAGATCCACTTTATCTTGCTCTGCTTGTACCTCCCTGAAAAGAGAAAGAGATGTTGAAGCTTCTGCACCTCTCAGTCCTTCCCCTCTTTATCTCTTTACTTTCCCGTCCCAGAGAGTGGAGCATTCTTATTCTTAAGCATGTGTGATATCATTCCTCCTATTGCAGCTACAAATGTGACAATCCTCAGCCATTCAAGGGATAAAAAAAAACACAGGTTAATTATACGCCTCCTTGTGCCATGACAGTTGCTGTGACAAAAAATCCCTGCCCACAGTACTGATTTCATAAGAAGCTTCTTGCAAGAACAGAGACATCCAAAAAAATTTTCCTGAGAGGTGACTACACACCCATCCTTTGGGATTATTGAAAAGCTATCACATGCATCAACCATATGCACTGGTCCTTGCCTCTCCTCACATTACACCTTGACTCTGTTGTTTTCTGCTGTTCCTTCAATATTTTATTTTCCAGCATGTTTTCAATTGCAAAGCTTTTAGGAGATGTCTTGGACCTTTTAATTTTGTTTCTAGAGCACATAAAACAAAGAAAAAAAAAATAAACCAAACAAAAAAGGCTTTTATCTGTCATTGGGTAACAAGAGTTTGATGGTTATAATGGCGTAACACCCAAGTGTCCACATAGTCCCTATTCAGCTGCACGCACAAGTGGAGTTCCAAGGTCTTCAAGACCAAGCAGAGAACAAAATGTTTCCACCCTCGCAGCCACCTCAGCTAATTCTCACTGCATTGCTTGCAGGAGGAGTAAAGATAAGATAACATACAACTGTGTCTGGGAGCTTCTTTCACAAGCACACCCATGCAACTAAGCAACTCCATTTAGGAGCTGTGCATTGCTTTTCCTTGCTGGAGGTAGAGCCTATGCCCCTGCAGATGGGGCATTTCAGACAAATTAGGCTTTGGCATGTCTTCAGCCTTGCTCAGATTAGGCTCAGCTCATCTGGTTTACACAGCAGCACGTGGCACTCTGGGAAGTCAACTAGCTAGCTGAGCTGCTCATTGGCCAGAGCTGGGACAGCTAAACGCAAAGGTTGTGAGATGTTAAGCAGGTTAAGCAGAAGTGGGGCAGAGAGCTGACATTTACACAGCTCTCTCTGACTGGTCCACATGTTCTAGCGATTGCACCTCACAGCCTAGACACAAAATGCTTGCATTTAGAAAGGCAGCTGCCAAACAGTTTTGTGGAGTCTTTGGGGAAAGATATTAAAGGGGATACAACTTGCTTTCCTTTTCATGTATGACAGTGTCGGAGGACAAGGAAGAGAAAAGCCTCATAAGACCCAGGCATTAGCCACAGTGTACGTTGGTGAGAAATGAATGCCTGGGGAGGTAGCAGAGGTGAGAGCTGGCTGACAGTTCAGCAGAGCAGAGTTTCCCTCTTGCCAGCAAATCCTCTTCTTTTCCCTCTCCACAGAACAGTTGCTGGTCCATTCTCTTACCCCCTCTTCCTTTCAGCTCTCAGAGAAAAGGATCTGTTTGCCTCTACTGAGACTTTTGAAAAGAAAGATGCTGCAACCTGTGCCCTAACAGCCTGAGGGCAGCTTGTCTGCACCACATTATTTATGTCCTATGCCCCAAATTCAGCTTCAGAAATAATCTCTACCTTCCACCCCCAAAGCATACAGCTGCTAGTGTGTCTGCCAGGCAAGTGCTAGAGGCAGCTACTCAGAGAGGAAGCTCAACCTCACAGGCAAATAACAGGCTTTCAGGACATGCTCCCTAACTTACCTGTCCACCACTCTACCCTGCGGAGTGACTCTAGGATAGCACACCTTTTGAGATACCATCCAAGAGCCACATACACCAACAGCTAAAAGAGAAATAGGGCAGCTGGACAATGCAAACAAGACTTGAGCCTTGAAGAGGGTCAGCACCTCCTGTAGCTTGGAGGGAGACAGTCACCAGTACCCTGGACTCACACAGTCCTTGGTGACAGCCGAGGGCCCTCTCCAGGATCAGACCAAACTTCTCCCACCTCCTCATCACACTTCTTGCATCAGCTCACTACTGACTGGGGGCACAGCAAAGAAGTGGCTCTAGAAGGAAAAAAAACAACAAAACAAACACCAAACCAAACCACTCTTCTGTAGGAGCTGCCTTCTCTGCAAACCACCTGTCAAAGCTGAGGTCAGAAAGGGTCCTGCACCCAGCACCTGTCTTGCGAGCCTGAAGTATCTATGTGGTGCCACACAGGGTCTCTGTGCCTGGCAGTAGGACAGGCCTGGCCAGGGGAAGTCACAGGAGCAGGATGTGCTCCTCTGCTATACCTCATTCTGAACAAGGGCAGGTGTCTTGCCAGAGAGAGTAGGAAGAGAGGAAGAACATCACACAACTGCCACTAAACTCAGACACTGAGCTTCAGGTTGTGCTTCTGACAAGAGTGAGCAGACACATTCACAGTCCCTTCACACACCCGGGACCAATGTCTTCACCCAATCAGGGCACTCATGTGCCTTTCCCCAAAGTTAAGCCCAGAAGAGCAGCACATCTGCTCAGGCTGGGAGCATGCTCCCCAGCACACAGGGGATGCTGAGGCTGGCCATGGTGGGAAACAAGCAAAAAAGATTTCACTGGACTAGGAGCAGAACTACTTTAATTTTCTACAACATTGATCACTCAGTGATCAGAGCATTTCTGTACCCCACTGTTGATTTAAGAATGCATGGAAGTCAGGGAAAGCCCCCCCACTGAACACCTGCCTTGAATGCTGTCCCCTCACCTCCAGTAAGATTCCTGATGAGTTTCTAGGAAAAGTAGACACTGTCACAGTTTTCTATGTTTATTTAATTTGTAATACAGCAGGGAAACAATGTACAAGGATCTTTGCAGGCACAGGAACACCAGAATGTTAACACAAGGACAGATTCATGCTGAGTTTGAGCTAGAAATGAAATCCTGCACAAAAGCCCAGCAGCCTGGCACACCAGTGCTGATTCCTCTTTCTCAGATCTGTAAGGCTCTGCAACCTAGCGAGGAACTGCACAGAGCTTGTATGGATGGGGTTTCATTGTGCCCCCAAAGATCACCTCTGTGTTGACTTCCTTTACTCCTTCTGGTGGAGTGAACTTGAATGCCTTCAACAGGCTGCAGAAGATGATGAAAAGCTCCATCTTTGCCAGCACCTCTCCCAGACACACACGGTGGCCTGCAGAGGGAGAAGGGAAAGAGCAGTCAGTCCCCACAGAGGTTTGTAACCAGCACCTGCTTCCCAGCTTATCAAGAGTGTAGTTCAGCCCCACCAAGAGATAAAAGGCTCTGCTGAATGTGACATTTTCCTCTCCAATCAAACTGATCAAACAGCTGAGATGTCTGCAACAGAAAAAGATATCAGAGATGCTTCTCAGTGTCATGCTTTACTTCCTAATCTATAGGACTCCACAGTTCTGTGACCTGAGTTTCAGTCTCTTGATTTCAGATGAGAATGAGAAGGCATCTTTATAGGTTCCCTCACAGATTCCACTCAGTACAGGCAGATTTTCCTCAGTAATAGGAGTGAAAAATCAGAATAGAGAGGATATTCTACATCTGACTAGACGTTTACCTACACAATACTTTCAGTGAAAACAATATATTAAGAAAACAACTTTTCTCAATTTATCAATTAACTGTGTCCAGGATGTAATTTCCAGTCAGAGAAAGACAATGACAGACCCTGAAATGTAGTGGTTAGGCCATTCAACTTGGATGTAAAAAAACAATGTTCAAATTCCTCTTCTACCCAGTTCAGGCCAGGAACCTGAGCCTGACTCTTCCAAATGTCAGCTGGAGGCTCTGACAACCAGGCTATTCCATCCTGGCATGATCTCCAAGAGCTTTTGTTTGTTTAACCTTCTGAAAACTCACACAATGGGGGAAAGAGTGACTCTAGAAGCTCCCCAGGAAAGACACAGCCACCTGGGAAGTGTTTGATCCGGCTTCAAATTTCTTCAACGATAAGTATTAAATTATTTATACAAAATAAATCAGCTCCAGCAGAGCAGCCTGCCACAGAACAGCCACTGCAACAGCATTCATTACATGGCATATGCAGAGGATGACAGCGGACAACAGCTTAAGGACTCAAATCTCCAAATTCTTGGCTGTTCCAGGGCCTTACTCCTTTTACCTTCTCTGCATTTTCACAAGAAGGTCTGCATGTATACAGTTACCAGACAACTAATTTTGGTAATCAAATATTTTCCTCAGCTGGGAAAACCGCATGCTCCTATAGTCTGAGATTACCCTCCCTTTGGCCTCCTCTGCAATGGAAATATGCAGCTTCATGCTCACAATCTAACCCCTGCAAAAGGGTTCAGCTATCAGTGCACCTACCTGCTGAGAAGGCTAAGAAGGCCTCTCGAGTCACAAAATTTCCATCCTTGTCCAAGAAATGACCAGGGTTGAACTGGTGAGGGGTCTCCCAGTATTCAGGGTCAAAAAGAGTTGAATCTATGTTTGCCATAATAAGAGTGCCCTGAAAGCAAGATGGGTTGGCTCAGTGCTGCCTCACACATCAAGGAGAAAAGGACACAGATTCCAGCTATAATTCAGCAGCAGAAATGAAAGATTATTTTATTTGGAAAAGGAATTTTAATCATACTGTTCTGAGGGCTTTTTGTCTTTAACAAATAAATAACAATAATAATAAAGAAACATCAGTATTTCAAGCTCAGGAATTTCCCTGCTGTATTCCTTCATTCGTCAGCACCTCATCGTAGATCTAGCAAGATGATTTTCCCACTCCTGACAAGCTTTGACAGGTTTTGACATATGAAGAACAAAGCACTCTGGAAACAAAAGAGTGTATTTCAAAATATCTTCCTCAAGGTGAAGGTGGGAAAGGTGTGTGTGACAACCACCAGGGAACGGGGCTGTGCAGGAAGATGCCTCCACGTGTACCTTTGAGGAGGTTTACAACAAGGTTAAGTCTGAAAAGGCTGGACAAGTTAAAGGTGCTGGCAGGAGCCTTTTGTTTGAGATTAGGTGGCAGTTCAGAAGCTGTGGGAAAACATCAGTCTGCAGAAGAGAAGGCTCCGAGGTGACCTAATTGTGGCCTTCCAGTATCTGAAGGGGGCCTACAGGAAGGCTGGGGAAGGACTTCTCAGGATCTCAGGTAGTGATAGGACTAGGGGGAATGGAATGAAGCTGGAGGTGGGGAGATTCAGGCTAGATGTGAGGAGGACGTTCTTCACCATGAGAGTGGTGAGACCCTGGAATGGGTTGTCCAGGGAGGTGGTCGAGGCCCCGTCCCTGGGGGTGTTTAAGCCCAGGCTGGATGAGGCTCTGGCCAGCCTGATCTAGTGTGGGGTGTCCCTGCCCATGGCAGGGGGGTTGGAACTAGATGATCCTTGTGGTCCCTTCCAACCCTGAATGAAACTATGAAACTATGAAACATATTCACTGTATTTTAAATGTGATACCACTCTGGTGATAATCAGAAGTCCTATGTGAATGAAGTTAAGCAGACATTTGGTATTGTCTCAGATATCACCAGTGAAGAAGGCATTCCATCTCCCATTTGTCCACATGGCCGACAACATCCCAGCATGATTAAGAGTTTGCTGCACCTTTCCTACTGACAACACTGTGCACTTTTAATAAGTCTCTTCTGAGGTCTTTTGAAAGAATAGGAGCTCAAAAGCTTATAAAGCATTTCAAAATCACAGGTTCTTGGAAAGTAAGACTCTGCAGCACTCTCAATGTGAGTGGACATGTGCTCTGGAAAGCATTTTTACTCTGAGACAAAGACATAGCCCAGAGGGCAGGGGAGAGAAAAAGCACTGTCGCCATCACTCATCTGACCTTAACTGGAATGAAATGTTAAACATGACTGCAAGGAGCTTAATGCACAACCAAAGACCATAGCAGAATATAAAGGATCTGTACCTTTGGAAGCCCGTACCCCAAGACAGTTGTATCCTTCACTGCTTGCCTAGGAATTGTGATTAAAACAATGCTGCCGAAGCGCAGGATCTCGTGAATCACGGCGTTGGTGTAGGGCAGCCTCTTCCGGTCCTCGTAGCAGACGAGATGGGAGGGACTCAGAACAGCATCTAGCTCTTTCTGGACCTTTTCTATAGATGAAAAAAGTCCATCACAGATACAAAAAAACCCCACTGTTTTCATGAAACAGGGCTTTCATTTCCTTTTCAGATTGTAAATGTCACAGGAAAGAATACAATGTGTAAATTTCTGCTCATGAAAATACATTTATACAGCTATCTAGTTAAGTTTTTATCACACTCTGGTATGTCCTAGTTTATAGGTTCTATGTTCAGTACATCTTTCCACAAGCCCAAGGCTGTTCCACAGGTTTATTGAGCTTGTAATTAAAGGAAGGGCAGTAAACTGTAAACAAAGCAATACCTTCTTAAGAGATCAATCCGGTTACTCAAGCTATTATTTTTACTGTAGCTAAACACAGACTTGCAGCACACTAATCAGCTCATGCTGATGCAAGGAAGCCATCATATCAAGCTGATACACTTATGTAATGCTGAGAACTGGAACAGGATAATATTATCAAAACTATCACCAACTGTTGATCTTTTTGGCACGGGTTTGGAACATGGGTTATACAGTCCCCAGGTTCAGGGTGACATTTCATGCTTAAAAATCAGGCTAGTAACCTGAGAGGTTTTGTTTGCTTTGTATGCCACTAGAATGGGAAAGGTATCTGTGTGCATAGTGTGCTGTTCTCCCAGTATTCTAGCACCAAAAGCACAAAAAGGAGGATTTGTAGATCTAAACTCGAGAGCTGAGAGCAAGTACTTGGCTTAACCATTCACAGAATCAAAGAAACATTCAGGTTGGAAAAGACTCTCAGGATCACCAACCCTACTCTACAAAGTTCACCCCCTAAACCATCCCCCTTACAAATAATTCAAATAGTTCAAAATCATCAAATAATTCAAAAAGTTTGAAACCAGTGTACAACTATGGCTTTGTCTAGAATTTTTCAATCATCCTTTTGCCTATCCAGTGTTGTCCTTGTCTCTGCTTAATATTCCCACGTGTTACAATAGATACACTACTTATACAGAAATCCAACTTGTGTCTGAGCTAATGAGTGCAAATAAAATATTCTTATTACATGTTCTGAAGACCACAAAAGCATCACTGTTCCCTAATCCAAGCTCATATTGCACTCCTGAGTGTTTTCAGCTGGACTTTATCTTTCATTACATGCTTACAGTACTGAAAGAGCCTGACAAAAGACAACTACACAAAACACAGCATCAGAAGCTGAATATCAGGGGAAGGGGAAGGGGAAGGGGAAGGGGAAGGGGAAGGGGAAGGGGAAGGGGAAGGGGAAGGGGAAGGGGAAGGGGAAGGGGAAGGGGAAGGGGAAGGGGAAGGGGAAGGGGAAGGGGAAGGGAAAGGGAAAGGGGAAGGGGAAGGGGAAGGGAAAGGGAAAGGGAAAGGGAAAGGGAAAGGGGAAGGGAAAGGGGAAGGGAAAGGGGAAGGGGAAGGGGAAGGGAAAGGGAAAGGGAAAGGGAAAGGGAAAGGGAAAGGGAAAGGGAAAGGGAAAGGGAAAGGGAAAGGGAAAGGGAAAGGGAAAGGGAAAGGGAAAGGGAAAGGGAAAGGGAAAGGGAAAGGGAAAGGGAAAGGGAAAGGGAAAGGGAAAGGGAAAGGGAAAGGGAAAGGGAAAGGGAAAGGGAAAGGGAAAGGGAAAGGGAAAGGGAAGCTTGGTCCTCAAAAAAAAAGTATCTTGATCTTAACCAAAAGAAAGTGTAACAGACAATTGTTCTGGCTGAAACATTCCTGGGTCCATGTTTACAGCTCACCTTGGACATCAGGATAAGCCATCATATAGAGCAGAGCCCAACGCAGAGTGGTGGCAGTGGTCTCTGAGCCACCCAGGAACAGGTCAAAAACAGATTGCACCATGTTGTCTTCATCATACGTAGAATTGGGGATATTTTTAGTCTGCATGAGTCAATGAGACAGGTAAAATGAGGTACATGTGTAACAGGACTGAGACAGGGACCAACCACTGCACCTACACAAACAATATTTCTAGAGGATGAAGATATCATAGTAAACCAAAGATCTATGCAAAGATACTCCCCTCCAACAAGTGTATTGATAGTGTTTAATGACAGGTGCTGTTGAAACTGCCAGGTCCTGTTATGCTGCCTTCTAAAATGATTTCTTGTCTAGCTGCAAACTTTCTCACCAGAAAAAAACAATTCAATTTAGTTTTATCCCACCCTTGACACTTTGTGCAGATTTCCTGATTTCAGCTATTGCTTAAATAATGTAACAACCTTTTAAACAATTTATGCTTTCCTTCAGAGCAAAAACTGCCATCATTTTAAGCTTGCAATGATAATCATACAGTAATAAGCACACAAAATCTCAGTAACAAGCATGAAGATAATAAATGTAAATACTAATAAGAGACAAAGAATCAGAATTAGCCATCCAAGCATCTGCACCTCACCAAACTCTTCCCTACCACCCACTCCCCAGCCTGCACTAGGGATTCCACAGCATAACAAAAACCAGTGCAATTTATACTTCTAAACCAAGTTCTTAAAGTAACTATTGGAACTTCCTATTTGAATTTGACAGCAGAGTGTTTAAACTTTCTGCAGAGCTCTGTCATTTGCTTTCTCTGCAACAGTAGGAAAGATGCAGGGAATCCTTTATGATAGGATCTGTGTCACAAACAGCATATATGACTCACTTTCTCTATCTGATCCAGGTAAAGGTCAATGAAATCTTCTGGTTCGCCTATTTTGCCTCTTTCCCTGTGGGTTTTGATTTCCTGCCTTATGAAAGACCGAATAAATTCACAAGAATATGATGCTTTCAGCTGAGGTCCTGGGAGGAGCTCTGCAACCCATGGGAGAAGTTCACATACCTGTGGAGCAAGTAATCAACACATGGATGCTACACATGTAAGTTAGAGGATGTGAGCAAGGCTATTACAGAGATAGAGAGTGGGCATTTTTGGTGCTAAATTGATGAATTTATTTCTCTAAGAAAAATACTGTGGCATCAAAGAAAAACATTGAGCACATGAGCACACTTTAAAAGCACAAATTAAAGACAAAGCAGTTTCCAGCCTGGATTCTTTCCTAGCTACTTGTATTTGTCCTGTTAATTCACCAATGAAAGAATCAGCTTTTGTATATAGAATAGAATAGAATAGACCAGACCAGACCAGACCAGGTTGGAGGAGACCTTTGAGATCATCCTGTCCAACCTATTACCCAACACTACCTAATCAACTAAACCATGCAACCAAGCACCCTAACAAGTCTCCTCCTAAATACCTCCAACGATGGTGACTCCACCACCTCCCCAGGCAGCCCATTCCAATGGCAAATCACTCTCTCTGTGTAGAATTTCTTCCTAACATCCAGTCTGAACCTCCCCTGGCACAGCCTGAGACTGTGTCCTCTTGTTCTGGTGCTGGTTGCCTGGGAGAAGAGACCAGCCCCTGCCTGTCTACAACCTCCCTTCAGGTAGTTGTAGAGAGCAATAAGGTCTCCCCTGAGCCTCCTCCTCTCCAGGCTAAGCAGCCCCAGCTCCCTCAGCCTCTCCTCATAGGGCTTGTGTTCCAAACCCCTCACCAACTTTGTTGCCCTTCTCTGGACACATTCAAGCAAGTCAACACCTTTCCTAAACTGAGGGGCCCAGAACATGTATTAATATTAACAAATCTAATATCAATGAAGGGTTTTTTATATTACCTTAGCACACAGAAAAATATCATTCTCTTTTATTCTAATGCAAAGAATATCACCTTTTCACCTTAACAGGTGCTGGTGTTTCCATTACAGAAAACTTAATCATCTCAAGCTGAGAAACTCTGATAAAGATTATTAACAGAATATTAATAGAACATTAATAGAACAGTCAAACCCAAAGCATTGCAGGTCCAGTTCAGAATTTTTATCAGCATTCAATGCATAATGTAATAACAACAGATACAATTATATGATTTTATTGCATGACAGTGGAAGAACACTATGCTCAAATAAAAATTAATTTGCATATTAAATAAGCCATTTTCTTACATAGTGAAAGTAGCTGTTTGCAAAAGCCACCATACAACTGAATGCTTCAATCAGCTGGCAGAAGGTTTCATCCTCTAAGGAGAACCGATGTCCAAAAACCACAGCACAGATGACATTAGAGACAGCATGAACAATGGGGAAGGAAGGGTCGACAGCTCTGCCTACAGAGAAAGAGAACCATTCAGCTCCAAAGCACTTTCATAACCCCCTTTGCTAGTTTGGAAGTAAGATCACAACAACATTTTGTGATGGATGTCCTCTATGCTAGTTAGGTTGTGACACAGAAATGTCCAAAATTCACTGGCAAAAGTAACAAAAGACAAACCCCATTCAAAAATGAGAAGAAGGAGGCCTCGAGTTTTAACTCCTAGTCTTGGGGTTTGTTTGCTTTAAAAAACAAAACATAATTAAAAATCTTGATCTTGGTGTTGGTGTCACAACACACATTGCTGAAGTCTGACTATCGAGTTTTGATTGCACTCTAAATCTAAGCTGTGCTCCAAACTCTTTGTTTTCTGGAGCAAAAGTAGTTAGTGTTTTACCTTCAGAGTAATTCAGGCTATGCACTATGTCAAAAGCACAGATGCAGTTCCCATGCCCCTCACCAGTGACATACCATCTTTGCTCCTGAAGAACTCAACCAGGTAACGGGCCTCGGTTTGTATCCCACGCTCCATTCCTTTATTCCTCATTCCCAACTTTCGGAGAGCTCCAATTCCAAAATGTCTTTGATGTTTCCAGACGAGACCGTTTGAGACCAGGATACCTTCAGCCATCAGGAATCAATTTCATGTCATGTTAATGTTCATACAATAGTAAACAGCACACACACTGAGTCACCTTCTCATCATGCTGCCCCTCACGGAGAAGGCAGCCACATCAGAACAGCCTGATTTGGTTAAAGACAGAGAAAACACCTCAGTGCATATATTCTCACCCCTGCATAAAGCAGACTGAAATCTCAGGACTGACACACATCTGCCTTCCAAATCTACTCCTGTTCTTTTTGAAGTATCCAAGAGCAGTGGTCAGTGCTCAAAACTCTGTAGTTAATACAATCAATACTTACAGGCTATCCTTGCCAACATACCCACATGGACATCGTGGTTTTGCAGATGTTGCCACAGGCCGGTTCTGCAGGAGTGGCAATGACAGCTTTCCTCAACAAACTGTAAATTCAGGTTTCTACCATCTGGAAGCACAATGCTCTCTCTCACCAAACTACTCACAGACAAGAGATTTCTGGAGAGCTCACTGGGGAGGTCAGAGCATTACTTGTACTTGTGCTGCTTAACTTTAAACAGACTTTTTGGAGATCATCACATGTCCTTGCTGGTAAAAAAACAAACAAACAAACAAACAAACAAAAAAAAAAAACAAACCACCAAAAAACCTCACCCAAACCCACAGAACAAAACCCCTTCAATGGCCAGAGTTGCTCACTGGTTCTGAGCCACACAGTCTCTGGCCTTTAGGGGATTCTGCTCTTGCCAGGCTCTTTGCACCAGAGATCGAGCTCTTGTTCCAGTCCAGGTCCTTCCCAGAAAGACAACGAAGCCAGGGCAAGAAGCACTTAGCAAGAACCAGAGCAGGAAGAACAGGCTTTTAGCCAATCTACAAATAGCTTGCTAGGACCAGAGGTCTCACTGAGGGACAGAAAGGAGTCCCAGGTTCCTGTGCTATGAGTCTGTGTTCTAGCAGACAGCTAAGCATAAACCATTTGCTACACTTCCCCCACCAGTCTAGCCCAAACTTCCCCTGGGAAAGCCAACTTGGTCGCCATGAGAGCTGCTTGATCACAGTCTGGAATAACTTTCCCCCTATTCCTCCTGTTATTCTGAGTGACTGAGCTAGCAGAAAAGGAGCCAGCCCAACAGGGGGGTGTTTGTATTGCAGAGAGTTGCTAGTTTACAGCTGTGCTGCATCTGTTTGTGAAAGCCATCCCTGCTGCAAATTGCTAGTGGTAGGACAACTTGTCACAGCCCAGCTACCGAACTACACATCACCCAGATAAAAGGTGGCAAGAGAGACCCTTCAAAATGGACTGAGATGGCTCCAGGCCTAATCATCTCTATTCTTTAAAGATGATTTTCCCTACTTACATTAGGTAGTGTTATAAATTAAAGCTTTCCAGGTTGTAGTCCACATGCAACAAAGACTCTTTATGCTCTGGGTAAGAGGTTGTGGAAACAAGTTCAATCACTTCTTTATTCTCTATCCACCATAATTCAGCAGTGTCTAACGTAAATGATGGTACAACAAGAAGCTCTAAACAAGGATGTGTTGCACCTACAGTGTGGCTAATACCTCTAAAGCTCCAGCAACCTGTCTGTGTCTTTGGAGTTCCCAAAAGGAACCTTGCTCAATAGCTCTGCTTCCCCCACAGCAGCCACTGCTATGAACAAACAACTAGGAGCATAAGGAAGAAGCAGAGGAGGCTGCAATCTCCAGATTATTCCAAATCAGGACACATACTTCAACAGCATCACAAATGGACAAGTAAGAACAGGTACAAATAGTGCTCTTCTGATGAGATTCTGAAACACATGTGACAGTGGCACTTTGGAGACAACTCACAGTAATGCTGTAGAAATATATTATTGATCCTGAGCAGACAGAATGGGTGAACTGGGATCTAAGGGCTTGCCAGTAAGGAAAATATAAAACAAAAAGTCAAGGATGAAGTCCTTCCTAAGTTATGAACACCTTACCCTTTCCATTTGCCATTCTGTTGAAGACAAAGGTCTGTAGCCTCCCAGAAACATCTTCTGAGTTGGTGGTGAGACCATTCTTCACAGCTTGGAATCCATACAGCACCACCATAGGTTTGTGACCCAGCCACAGGGTGCAGATATTGCCATATGTTTTTGCCAGCTGTAGGTAAGATCAATGACAAACAAACAAAGACATTGGAGATACATCAAACAAAATCCACACATGATTGGACGCTCTCTTCCAGCATGACATTACCTGGGGGTTCAGGAAGTGAAAAGGGACCAGGCTTGTTTTACAGTGAGTTCTTACCAGAGTAAGATTCTGAGTGCTCTCTGGGAACCCATTATTCCTAGCAATGTGGATGCTCCTCTCCTTACTAAAACATGCCTTGTGTTGCCTTTGCAATATTAACGCTTACAGGTATTAGTCCTTACAGGTCTGTATTAGATCTCACATGAAACCTCACCTGCCCATTCTTGATTACATTTTTCAACTCCCTATTTCATTTCCTCAGCCAACAATCAGAACTTCTTGACATTACATGTTCTGGGTGTGACTCTTCTTCCAGTAGTGCACATTTCAAGTTTCAGTGGCAGGACCTCTTCCTCTCTTATACAGAACTAATGTCTACTGTGGCATCTGAGCATAGATCCCACCTCAGTTTGGATAGTAATGGGCACTGGTCTCAGGCAAACCTCTGGGTGTTCAGCAAGCACAAAATCTCTGACTCCAGACACAGAAACAGCAAAGCCCTGACCTCTCACAGTGTGGAACATGTACCCACTAGAAAAGTTTAATATCAAAGTATTTTAAGTTTCAGTTTTCTTGAAGCCAACATTCTCCAGCTGCAGCCAGGTACCCTTTGACCTGGAGGTTGTACTTAGCACACAAGGAAAGGTGGCAGCTTGAAAAATACTTCAACACATTTGGTTGTCACATTGTTCTGTGAGAAAAGCTCTCTGCAAATTTCACTTCCATGACTCATCTTCCCTGAGGATTAAGTTCTCCCTGCTACCACATTAGCCTACCAACAGCCATCACTAGTTTTTACAGTTTGTGCCTCAATAGCTCTTCAGCTGACATCTGCAAATGCATACCTTTTTCAGACTCCCATGATCAGCTCTAAAATTTATCCTCCACAGGCTTCCAATGATGGGAAATGGAGTTGGTCCAGGAGGAAATCCACGACGTTTCCATTGCAAGTTCAGGAACTGTACTCCCCAAAGAACCAAAACCAAGGAAATGAGAACTACACTTAGCATCATTTCACACCTCCAAAACTACTCTGAGAAAACATCTATGAATCTGTCTGCTGAAGTGAACCTGTATTGTTCTTCTTAACTCTTCCCTAGCATATTTAAGCTTTCTGAATTCTGCTCCTGCCTTCTTTCCTACCACACTTCCTGATCCCAGAAAAGCAGCAATCCCATTCTTCAGTGTATTTAATACACCACTGTGCTGCAATATGCTAATTGCTATCACCATTTTAAGACCCACTAGAGGCTAGAAGGCAGGCACCTAATTCAGAAATACCCCTTTGAGTAATCAGTTTGATGGAACATGTCCCTCAAAGCAGCACCAGACTGTCTCCTCCCACGGAGGACAGAAAGAGAGGCAACACAGACCAGTGCTCTTCAGCGATCACCATGCTCCTAGATTAAAGAGCTCCATTGCTTGTTTGGAAGCACAGACTGACAGCTCTGCTGGCTGCTGTAGAGCTGGAATCTCTTCTTCAGCAGCCAAGTATTTCAAACTCTGTTGGGACTGAGCTCTTGTCTACTATGAGGCTTTACACAGTAGACTTTCTGCCTTCTCTCAGCAGCAAGGCTCCTGCTCAGCCAGAATTAATGCCAGCGCCTGCAATCCTTTGCTCTAATTTTAATCCACAGCATTTGAACAAGCACATACAGAGACCTCTTCAACACAAGAAACTACAAAAGTTCTTAGAATATTTCTTGAGTGAAACTAGTGGAATAAGCTGGCCTTCCTCAGACACTGAAATGTTCCATGTGCAAACTGTACACTCCATACTGTGCTGCAGCTTCTTACCTCACTAGTTTTGTGTCATGTTTCCTTCCACTCCCAGAGCACTTTTCACTATGTATCCTCTGCATTTTTAAAATTCCCATGGTCTTTGTAGCAAAACCTGACTTTAATTGAGTATCTGCAGAATCCTATACCTGCAGATATTCAATTAAAGCAGACAGCAATGCTCCTGTTAAAATAACAGCTGAGGGTAGTCATTCATACACAGAGCTGAGCTGCTCAGCTGTCCCCACAAGCACCAGATTTACATATGCAAAACAGTAACTGCCTCAACAGCCAAGTACAGATTCTCCAGGTTTCAGTATTTTCTCATGCTCTCTATCTCACTGCAACTAAATTCTGCAGATAGTAATCTCTCTCCCCTGTGAAAGAAAGCAGATGAATCTCTCCTTAATGGTCAAGAGAAACAAAGGTGCCTGCTTTGAAACACATACTTCGGCACATGTTGCTCATCCAGATAAATCCATAAAAATCACAAGCTATTCTGTGACCACTGCTCTGCAGTCTTGAGTCTCTTTAAGAGTGTTTTCTCCAAGTTGAACTTGGAAATCCTTCTGGTTTTTATAGCAGATAAATGTCCCTTTCTCCACTATACATTCAGAGAAACCAAAGAGAATGAAAACTCTGGATTTTTAAAGTTCTACAGCCTTTTCCAGCAGGGAATAAGCTACTCACTAGATGAAGATATTATTGGTAGCAACTTGACTGGAGAATATGACAACACTTAATTCATCCAGGTACAACTGCTTCTGTATTTTGATGAGTCTGATGCATTGAATGTATTGACTCATGTCTAAGTTCTTTGTTTGCTATAAAACCTAGATCCTTATCTGCACAGCTTCAGCTTAGACTTTCTTTCTTCACCATATAATTAGAACTAAACCACAGTATACAATTACATTATCCCTGGCCTTACTGAACAGCAGATTAGTTTTTCAGGTCACTTTTCATTTCATAGTCATGTCAGCTGTAACTGTTTCAGCACACTTTTCCTTCTGTCAAACAAGTTCCTGATGAAAGTGTTCAACATTACATACAGGATCCTCAACTGCAGAACTTCACTTGATATTCATCTTACCAGCTTCAAGCTGGGAAAATTGGGGGGGGAAGCAGGGAAGAAAATAAAGTCCTGAAAAGTAAGTACAAACAGCTATAAATGTAATTGTTGAGACTAGCAGCTCAAGGATTAATGAGAAAAAGAACTGACAAGAAAGAAGTAAAACCTAAAAAGGAGAGAACTGGAAGACAATAAGTAACTGAGAATCAGCTAGATTTGAGGCATGTCAGGGGCTGACATTCCCCCATTTGATGTCTGTCTGGTGGGCAGAAACTTGTAAAGTGTTTCTAAAGAAATGGTAAGTATTAGTGCTTAGCCCAGCAGCATGCTAACCACAGCTGGCAACTGTATTAGCCATCAAAGAATTCCTTTATAGTTCTAAGCTGTGTATATTCCACGGACAGAGTCTCTGAGTATGACAAAAGATAACTGCAGAGAGGTGATTCAGTGAGGATAGGCTGCAATGCAAGTGTTCACAAAAAGAGGAAAGAAAGAAGAGTTTAAATCACCCAGATTTTGAGTTTGTTGCATTTTCATAAGTTTCATGAAAAATATTTGCAAGATTGTTCTTCCAACATTTCAAATATTCAGTATCCATTTTTTTTTCCATTTTCTTTTCACATAAGAGGGAGGGACAATATTCAAATATTCCACACTTTTGTCTAGGCTTTTTATTTACCAGGTTTCTGCTCTGCAGCCTTTTCAGAATTTCTGCAGTTACTGCTTTTCACATGTTATGTCCAGTAACAGAACAAAAGAAAAGTGGGAGAAAAATAGAACAAACCACAGAATCAGAGAAGGGCTTATGTTGGAAGCAACTCATAGAGATCATCTACTCCAACCTCCCTACCATCGGCAGGGATGCCTCTCAACTGGACTCAGATGCTCAAGGCCTCATCCAACCTGGCCTTGAACACCCCCAGGAAGGAGGCATCTAAAATCTCCCTGGGCAGCCTATTCCAGAGTCCCACCACCCTTGTACTGAAGAACTTCTTCCTAGGAGTCAGCCTAAATCTGCTCTCCCTCAGCCTCAAACCATTTCCCCTTGTCCTCTTGCTAGACAACCTTATGAAAAGTCCCTCTCCAGCTCCCCTGTAGGATACCTTCAGCTATAAGCTCCCCCTGGAGTCCTCTCTAGGCTGAACAACTCCAGCTCCCTCAGCCTATCCTCATAGCAGAGGTATTCCAGCAAATTTTAATAAAACCCCACACACATCATACTGAGCTTTTCCTTTCAATTGCATCTAGATGAGCTCCTAATATCAGAGGGAACACACACTATTACTGATTTCTCTGAATATCTTCTGACAATCATCATTGAATACTTTGGGGCCTTAAAGGTCATCTAGTTTCAACTTCCCTGCTGTGACCAGGGACACCTTCCACCAGACAACGTAGAGACCTGTGCCAGCTGTGGGGCACTGCCACACTGTTAAAAATGGGTGTTATCTCTTCCAATTTTGAGCAATCAGAAGCTCTTTAATATTTCAGGCCTGGGTTTGCTTCCTGAATAAGAATGCGAGTGGGGTAAGCACTCTTACCTTCTTTCCAGTCCCAAAGGCACAACCAGCTGAACATTTCTCAGCTAGCTTTGCAGAGCTCAGGGTTACTGTTTCAGGAAGAAATAGAACTCTAACACCTATTTCAGCAAGTCTTCTCTTCAATTTTGTGCTTTGTCCATGACTTCTGACATTCCTAGTGCAACATCCAGGCTACTAGACACAGCTCCATAAAACTGTCAAAAAGAGTGCTGAAGCTGCAAATACTCAAACTTTATTAGCAAGTGCCAGAAATAAGACTGTCTGCACATTACTTCTTCCTGACACTGTAGTGAGAAGAGTGTAACTGACCTGGCATATTATGGTTTACCCTATGAAATTCTTGTCTCCTATTCCTCTGCAGTTGACCATGGAGCACTGCCAAGACTACACAGCACTTCACAAAGCAGCAGCACTGGAAGGGCACAAGACTTTTGGAGCTCCTACACCATGAGGATACACAGCAGCACAATGCCTAGGCAAGGTCTGCATAACTTTCACTTAAGTAGCACTGCATTGCAGACAAACAAAACCAAAAAAAGCCAACCAACCAACCAACCAAAAAACCCACCCAAACAACAACAACAAAACCAGCAACACCAACAATTTAAAAACAAGCAACAAAAAGCAATGTAAAAATAAAATACAAGGAACACTTACAATGGTCACTCTTCTCCCTAGTAGCCAGGGCTCTAGCTTTTACTTATCCTGCTCTCACTGCATGCCAGTGATGTACATTGCCTCAGCCTGCTATACTGTCAGAAATATGCCTGAAAATGGATAAATTAATTACAGTCTTGGGTTGAGAAAACTTTGGTAAATCCACAACTGTATGTACCACCTGGTTTTGCCCTGGGATGATGATGTACCTTATTACCAGAAGGAAGAATGAAAGTGAGGGATATTACAAATTATTGCAATGCAGAAAGGACTGAAATTACCTGAACGTGGTAAACATGCACAGATTGTGAATTAAGCACCAAAATGCAAATAAATTAATGGTAAGACCTAGCAGGTACAGGCAGGTGTTTACAGAGAAGCTTTTTGCAAGCAGGCTCTTTGGGGGAAAATCAGTTTTCTTTGCTGTAGTATCTTCATTATATGCAAGCAGTACCTATCATGCAAGCCTTGCACATTCTTATCTGACAAATACTACTGCAAGAGTTCACTGGTACAGATTAAAAGAGAGGATCAGAGGGCTGGAGCTTGTCCCTTGTGGGAGCAGGCTGCAAGAGTTGGGGCTGCTCAGCCTGGAGAAGATAAGGTTCTGAGGAGACCTTATAGTGGCCTTCCAGCATCTGAAGGGGCCTGCAAGAAAATTGGGGGAAGACTTTGTACGAGGGCTTGTAGTGACAGAACAAGGGGCAATGGCTTTAAGCTTCAGGAGGGTAAACACAGACTGGATATCAGGAAGAAATTCTTCACAGTGAGGGTGGTGAGACACTGGAACAGGTTGCCTTTGTCCTCCCTGGTGGTGTTCAAGGCCAGGTTGGATAAGCAGCCTAGTCTAGCGGAAGGTGCCCCTGCCCATGGTGGGGGCGTTGGAACTACATGATCTTCAGGGGCACTTCCAACCCAAACTATTCTATGAATCTTTGAAGAGGTTGCCCAAGGAAGTAAAGGAGTCACTGTCCGTGGAGGTGTTAATAAATGTGTGACCGTGGCACTTTGGGGCATGGTGTAATGTCCATGGTGGTCTTAGGTTGAAGGTTGGACTTAATGATCTTGGAGGTCTTTTCCAACTGAAACAATTCTGTGATTAAATAGAGAGGTTCATTCATCTCAGAAAACCTTATCTTCTAATGAAGGTTTCAGGCCATAGCATTGGGAAGAAAATGCAGAGCATATGGAAAGAACAGGACAGAAACAGCCATAGCTGTTTCTCAGCTCTCATTAGTCAGTCTTAAAGCTCCTTTGAAAAGTGAATGTCAGGGTTGATTAGGCCCAGAGAGATAATGCAAGTTCCTGAGAGTCAGAGGCAAGCTAAGACCAGATCTAGGAAAAGAATTTGAAGCTCCCAAGTCTCATTCCAATACTTTATCTATGCAGCCTTAACAGCTTATTAATCTTCAGGTCCCAACAACACAGACGACAGCAGGAGGCAAAATCCTGTCTGACTCATTCATAATGTATGTAAGCAAAACTCTCTTTTCCTTAGCTGAACAGAAATACAGCATAGGAACTTCCTTTGCTCACATTTCCCAGTCTCACGTTCACTCTAGGTCTGTGCTCTAAGCAACACTCTCCCTCTCTCAGTGCTTGCCTGGACATACCTTGTCTGTGTAATTCTGTTCCCACAGAGAAATTCTGACACCACCAAGCAATTAACAGCTCCGGTTATGAAGCTCTGGAAAGACCATAGGGTGCAAGGGATGAAGGAAGGCTAAGCAGAGAACTCCAAATTAGTGTCTCCACTACAAAAAAAAAATCTGCTTAGCAATTGTCTGCTCTGTTTAGTTTGACATCAAGCCAGACAGCAAGCAAACACTGTGGTGGCAAGCAATATATGCACAGCATGCAACCAGTCGGTGTTTTCTAGTACACACTGAGCCTGCCGCTGCAGCAGGAAAAGTCCTAGCCCTGGTATTTATGGCATAACAGATGACACATCTCAGGCAGAGGTGTAATCAGGAACCCTTTCCACAGCCACTATGCCACACTGACTGTCTGCTTACCTCACACCTTTCTGAAGATGCTGTTGTTTCCCTGTCCTCTGCGACTGTTGCATTTTCTTCCCACTCCTATGGCCTGAAACCTTCATTACAAAAGCAGATTTCCTCATCTGTTCGAAGCAACTAAACTCAACATCTGTCATCCTGACTGGTGAGCTCTTGTAATAGAATTTGTGTCAGAGGACAGCAAGGAAGATTTATGTGGAGAGCCACTGCTCACATACACTGACAGTATTAAAATAAGGAATAGTGAAGTCTTCTAAAACACTTTCCTTGCTTTTCCCTTCCTTGTAAGCTTCAGCCTAAGCTTTTCTGAAATAACTTTGCCTCACCATACTTCAGCACACCCACAGCAATCAGCTGCAGGAAAACAATTGCCCACGGCGTCTAAAAGGCCACGCTCAAAGTCTATCGTTGGGTGGAGCCTTGCTCTGAAGGACCCGGTTTTACCCTGCACAAAGGTCAAAGAGAGCAGAAGGACAGGGTCACTGCAAAAGCAGCAAGGTCAGTCACAAGGGATACACTACAACACAGGTTCTCAAACATTGGAACAGACTGTCCAGGGAGGTGGTTGAATCACCAGCCCTGGAGCTGTTTAGAAGATGTAGAAATGTGGTGCTACGGGACACGATGTAGCACCTGACTTGGTAGAGTTAATAATGGCTGGACTCAGTGATCTTAGAGGTCTTTTCCAACCAAAACGATTCCATGATTCTATGCTTTAAGAAGTCACTCCTGTGAGTACCATTAAACCTTTTTTATTTCAGGATCATAATACACATCAGTAACCCTGAGTTTGCTGAACAGTTTTGAGCTGGAAACTGCAGGCTAGAAAGTTCAGCAAGCCTGCTCAGCGAGAAACCACAATAAAGTTTTAAAGCAGGCAACTTGTACAATTGCATGGAGTCCCTTAATCTCCTACACTTACTTGAAGACACATTGTAACAGGACATGGGGGTACTGGTCGATGGCAGGCTGAACATGAGCCTGCAGTGTGCCCAGGCAGCCAAGAGGGCCAATGGCATCCTGGCCTGCATCAGGAACAATGTGGCCAGCAGGAGCAGGGAGGTCATTCTGCCCCTGTACACTGCACTGGTTAGGCCACACCTTGAGTACTGTGTCCAGTTCTGGGCCCCTCAGTTTAGGAAGGAGGTTGACTTGCTGGAACGAGTCCAGAGAAGGGCAACAAAGTTGGTGAGGGGTTTGGAACACAAGCCCTGTGAGGAAAGACTGAGGGAGCTGGGGCTGCTTAGCCTGGGGAGGAGGAGACTCAGGGGTGACCTTATCACTCTCTGCAACTACCTGAAGGGAGGTTGTTGACAGGCGGATGATGGTCTCTTCTCCCAGGCAGCCAGTACCAGAACAAGAGAACACAGTCTCAGGCTGCGCCAGGGGAGGTTCAGGTTGGATGTTAGGAAGAAGTTCTATACAGAAAGAGTGATTGCCCATTGGAATGGGCTGCCCAGGGAGGTGGTGGAGTCGCCGTCATTGGAGGTGTTCAGGAGGAGACTTGATGGGGTGCTTGGTGCCATGGGTTAGCTGTTTGGGTGGGTTGGATTGGTTGATGGGTTGGACGCTATGATCTTGAAGGTCTCTTCCAACCTGGTTAGGTTTATTCTAAATAAAGTTTATTCTAAATACAGTGGATTTTTCAACAATTCGATCAAGAAATGTATCAGCTAATTAAAAAAATGAACAAAACCCCCCACAAACAACCCACACCAACCTATACAAAATAAAGCTTCATACAGAGATCCATGGGGCACCAAATAATCAAGCAATAAAACAAGCTGGTTTACAGCCACGGTGCAAGGGATGTAAACTACTGTAGCTAAGGCTTGGGTTCAGGCTAAAAAAAAAAAATAATCATATTTAGGACCATATTTAGAATTACATAGAATTGCATAGAATAAACCAGGTTGGAAGAGACCTTCAAGATCATTGTGTCCAACCCATCAACCAATCCAACCCACCTAAACAACTAACCCATGGCACCAAGCACCCCATCAAGTCTCCTCCTAAACACCTCCAATGACGGTGACTCCACCACCTCCCCAGGCAGCCCATTCCAATGGGCAATCACTCTGTCTGTACAGAACTTCTTCCTAACATCCAATCTAAACCTCCCCTGGTGCAGCCTGAGACTGTGTCCTCTTGTTCTGGTACTGGCTGCCTGGGAGAAGAGACCAACATCCGCCTGTCTACAACCTCCCTTCAGGTAGTTGTAGAGAGTAATAAGGTCATCCCTGAGTCTCCTCTTCTCCTGGCTAAGCAACCCCAGCTCCCTCAGTCTCTCCTCATAGGGCTTGTGTTCTAAACCCCTCACCAACTTCGTTGCCCTTCTCTGGACACGTTCCAGCAAGTCAACATCCTTCCTAAATTGAGGGGCCCAGTACCTTAGATGTTAAAATGACTGAACCTGGGAAATCTCACATACCTTTGAGAGGCAAACATTTTCTTTCCTTTGGCTCCTAAATTCCAAAAGAGATCATTCCTGACAATCCACTTAGCGGACAGAGGCATCCTTAAGTCATCTCCATCCATCTCACTACTGCAGCTTGCTTTGGCACTTCTAAATCAGCAAGATCTCCAATGTCTACATTGCCTAGGGTCTGAAAAAGCAAGGAGTGTAAGTAGCTTTATGAGAAAACAGATTTTGCCATCCCAGCAGCAGAGAAAATGGGAGAGGATGACTGAAATCCTTTCCTAAATGAACGAGAACAATAAACTATCCATGACTGTGCAAATCCATTGTGTTGTCCCAGGTACAAACCTGTGGCAGAAAGTTTACAGGGTCTGCAGATCAATCAGGATCAAAAGCGTTGCCTCTTCCTTCAGTTTCTTTGTTCTCTTTTGTAGATAAAATAGAACTTGCTCATTTCTTCACCTCCAAAAATTTAATCCAAATAAAAGAAAAGTAAAATAAAGTGAAATGACATGAAATTAAATGACATTAACTTTTGAAAACATCATGAAATCCACTGGACAGGACAATAATCTCTCAGTTGTGTTCCAAATGGAATGAAGCTGGAGGTGGGGAGATTCAGGCTAGATGTGAGGAGGAGGTTCTTCACCACGAGAGTGGTGAAACCCTGGAATGGGTTGTCCAGGGAGGTGGTCGAGGCCCTGTCCCTGGAGGTGTTTAAGCCCAGGCTGGATGAGGCTCTGGCCAGCCTGATCTAGTGTGGGGTGTCCCTGCCCATGGCAGGGGGGTTGGAACTAGATGATCCTTGTGGTCCCTTCCAACCCTGAATGATACTATGACACTATAACTTAACCAAGAATATGATGCAAGGGAAAAGTAAACATTCACCTACTACCTATTTTTTTTAAATTATTTTTTAAAAGACATTAATTTAGCTTTGTGCTACCTTAATTAAATTCTTTTTCATCTCAGAGACCACATCCTGCAGACAGGGATTGTCTAAATGCCTCTTCCTCTAGAAAAGAAGCCACATAATAATTGTAGTACTTTAGAAAGAGAACAAGTAATTCATCCTTGGTGTCTTGGTGTTTAACAGTGGGAAACAGGTGGCACCATCGTGCAAGACACTTGCTGTCCTTCAGTAATTGTTCAATGGTTAGCATTTAGACCCAGTATGAAGATTAAGAAGGAAACAAATATGTAAGTGGGGTGGAAAAAAAAGATCCCAATTACAGAGGAGAAAAGAGAATAGGTGTGGCTTGGCTAACAGCAAGGGATCACATAGCTCAGTTTTCTAAGGACTTCAGCTTGGGAAAATTGTAGATTGGCAGAGACAGAGAGAGAGAGATGGCTAAAGCAGACACACAATCTTTAGAATGAGCTTGACTTCAATAGAAGCAAACTCCTCTGCACAGCTCTGAACTTTCAGAAGTCATATGCAAAAAAAAACAATAAACCCCAGACCTGTAGAAGCTAAACTTTTGATATGTTGTGGATTGCTGAGTGTTTTGTAGCTCTAGCAGTATGTCTCCTGATTTTCCAGTTCCTGAAGCTGCAATGGATCCGTACCCAGCTTCCTCCAGGACCAGTTCCTCTCCCCATCATTGGAAACTTGTGGCTGCTGGACTTCAAACTTCGCCGAGAAACTCTCACTAAGGTATTTCTTTATCCTTGTGGCTGAAAATCAGTCTGGATGTGTTTTATCTGAAGCTGTACATTGCACAGGAACAGCCTAAACTTGGCATTATTGCTTTTAGCATCAAACTAGATAATCAGCCCATTTCAAAGAATCCAGGGACCTTGCATTATGAAAAATACTTCTGAGAAATTAACTGCTTTGCTCCTTGCTATTTTCTTTCTCTTTTGGATACAGCAACATCCTGCATAACACTATCACATTCACTGTCAATATTATGATACTCCACTGACAGTTTCACTCTCTACTTCTGTGTTGGTGGCTAGCCCCATACCTCCTATGCCTGACATCTCCAGGCCACAAGGGGAGTAATCTCTATCAGAAGACTGAACATATACTCTAAACTGACTCTGGGTTTTGTTCTTATTTGTGCAGCAAAAAGATTTATTGCCTTCAGTAAAGAAATTATTACCAAACCAGAGCAGGAAATACTGATTGCTGTTATGCTCACAACATGATTCCCTTACAAACCAATTACAACTATTAAAGACAATTAAAACAGTTTTAAGCAAGTTTCTTAAAGGAAAATATCCACATGACCTGAGGAAAGACAATAGAGAAAAATAAAAATCATATAAAAAAGGGAAGGACATTTCTTTGCTTTCTTCAGTAGAGGCAAGAAAATGTGATAATGTTGGTTAATTAATAATTAAAAAGCAAACAAACAACAGCAACAAAAAACCACACCCACCAAACCAAACAGAAAAGCTCTGGGATTTTGCCTGGATTCATTCCTTCTTGACTCTGAGCTCACAGAGGTGGTCTTCTTAGAGGTGCCTTTAGTATCTATTTCATAAAGTGTTATCACCTTCTGTTCCCAAATCACTTTGCAACACAAGGCTAGATGTTTTTGAAACCTGTAATCCATTTGGATGTTGACAAACAGGTTTAGTTATAACTACAGAAAACTCTTTCAGTTAGTATTTTAGTGAATGTATTCCTGGGTTTACATTTATTAATTTGCTGTCATTAACTCTTCAGTTAACCAACATCTATGGCAATGTCTTCACGTTGTGGATGGGGCAGACACCTGTGGTTGTACTCAATGGATACAGAGCAGTAAAAGATGGCATTGTCACCCATTCAGAGGAAGTTTCTGGAAGACCTCTCACCCCATTCTACAGGGATATGATGGGTGAGAAAGGTACAAGATGTAACAATACTGAAACATGAATAAGACAATAAAGAAGAAAGATGCTTTCCTATATATGACACATGCATGGGGTACTGCTACACAACTATGTAACTGGGATTACTTAGCAAAAGGGTTCCATGCATAAAATAGGAATAGAATAGGATAGGAATAGAATAGAATAGAACAGAATAGAATAGACCAGGTTGGAAAAGACCTTTGAGATCATCAAGTCCAACCTATCATCCAACACTATCTAATCAACTAAACCATGGCACCAAGGGCCCCATCCAGTCTCTTTTTAAACACCCACAGTGATGGTGACTCCACCACCTCCCTGGGCAGCCCATTCCAATGGCAAATCACTTTCTGTGAAGAATTTCTTCCTAACATCCAGCCTAAACCTCCCCTGGTGCAGCTTGAGACATGTTAAGAAAAGCAAACCCCAAAACTTTCCCCTCTTATAAAGCATACTATTAATTTTTCCTCCTTCTTTTAAATAGATTTAAAGGAGTATATTCCTAGAGGAATTGCCCTTCAGATGTACCACTTTAAAACAGTACAAGTAAAACATTTAAAACATATACAATTAAAACATGTACATGTTCAAGTCTAGATGTTCAGGGCATCTACACACAACTCTGGCTTGTCCTTACCAAAACCTGCCAAAACTCAGTGTCCAGGGTCACATTTCTAAGCAGCTGTAGAGCTGGGAATTATAATAATCTCTGTCAGAGACCAAAAGTCAGTATCTGAAATCTAGGCATATTCCTTTTTTATTGAAATATAACCTAATCTAAATCAAATTTTGCCTCCTGCAGTAAAATGATTTCCCTTCCTAGTAACAAAATAGATGTTGCTGTGTTCTTCAGGTATTTTTCTGACAAGTGGCCACACATGGAAGCAACAGAGACGCTTCGGCATGACAGTGATAAGAAGCCTGGCACTCGGTAAGAACAATTTGGAGCACCAAATTCAAACAGAAGCCTGTCACCTTGTGAAGATCTTTGCAGACACAAAAGGTAAATTCACTAGAAGAATAACACTTGAGAGTTTTTTTTTCTGAAATGCAGTTGATTAGGGAAGAAAAAGCTTCCCAACACATTTTACCAAACAATATAGGTATTTTCTATATTAGTGGAACATTTACTGGCTTCTTAATTGCATTCTTTGCAAGAAAATGTTTTGTCTGCAAAGTGGCCAATACAAAAATTGTTGTGTTTTATTTTTAATGAGGATAGCACAAAAATTTTCATTATCAACAGTCTTGGGGACAGCTGGTAACAATTCTTACATTCAAGGAGTATAAGAAAAACCTTACGTTCCTCTCCATAAAATACACAAGTTGTGACCTGCTGCAAGTCATTCTAGGACAGCAGGCCTTTAGGATTTGGCAAAGAAAGAACCCCAACACAAGGAATGCATCATTCAGTTGTCCAATAAAACTTCTTTTTGAGGTTTGGATGAAATAGAAACCAGTAGAATTTTAGCAAGATGCCAAAACAAAGCAATTAAATATAAATATTCTGACCAGCCAAATCCCTCACCCACATCATGTTCCATACTGATGGGAGAACACAGAGGAGTTGCCTAAGGTCTCTCTCCAGCTCTCCTTGCACTTCTCACAGCAAAATGGCCCTTCTCTCCTCTGGCAGCAACATACTCACAGGCCTTTAAAATACAAGACATAAACAAACTGCCAACTCTAAATCCCCATACAGCCCAAATCTTTACCTTCCACGCATACAACCTTTCCTCAGTTTTAAACTCGGTAATTGTAGTTACTCTGTCCAAGAAGACCTACAAATGTTGGACTAAAGTCAGGATGTATAATCCACCATCTTCCACAGCAGTATGTTTCCCAGGTTGTCCTTGACATTGAAATGTGCACCTAATTTTTTCTAGATTTAGCCTCCGTTCACTTTAACCATTTTTAGAGAGAAGCATTTTCCATCCTGTAAAATAAGCACTGTGGGAGTTGTGTCTTTTCTGTCTGCGGGGGGAAAAAGAAATTATCTATATAGCTGAATTGTTAAGATGTACTTGAAAACCAAAAGGAGACAAGTCACTTCAACGTGTCTAAGAAACTGAAATTTCAGGGTGTGGGGTTTTTTCTGGTTAGAGGGAAGGAAGAGTTCCTTTTGGTTTTTAATTGCCAAACCTGGTTTGGAGCACAAGCCCTATGAGGAGAGGCTGAGGGAGCTGGGGTTGCTTAGCCTGGAGAAGAGGAGGCTCAGGGCAGACCTTATTGCTCTCTACAATTACCTGAAGGGAGGTTGTAGCCAAGAGGGGGTTGGTCTCTTCTCCCAGGCAACCAGCACCAGAACAAGAGGACACAGTCTCAAGCTGCACCAGGGGAGGTTTAGGATGGATGTCAGGAAGAAGTTCTTCATAGAAAGAGTGATTGGCCATTGGAATGTGCTGCCTGGGGAGGTGGTGGAGTCACCATCACTGGAGGTGTTTAGGAAGAGACTGAATGGGGTGCTTGCTGCCATGGTTTAGTTGATTAAATGGTGTTGGATGATAGGTTGGACTCAATGATCTCAAAGGTCTCTTCCAACCTGGTTAATTCTGTTCTATGCTAATTAGCTGCTCATGTTTGCACACAACCATGGAGCACAAGTCAGAGAGGGCAAAAGAGACCTAATGTTTTTCTCCTCAAAACCAATAATTGCTGTATTTTCCAATAATAAAAAGTAGATTGGAAACACAGATTCCATGCAGATAGAATCCAGCCAGGTAATTTGTATCAGAGTTTACTTGCATGAAGCATTATCTACTGCTCTAATCTAGCACACTCTGAACTACTATGACTTCTAGCCTTAAAAAAGAAAACCAAAACTTCCTCTTAATTTTTCTCACTTAGTCTATTCAGAATATTCATGGCACCTCCTATATTCACAGGCAAACCTTTCAACCCCCACACTTCCATTGTCCATGCCATCGCAAACATAATCTGTGCTGTAGTTTTCGGTCACCGGTTCCCCAGCGATGATGAATCTTTCAACAAGCTGATCAAAGCCATTTATTTTGTGATCTACTTTCAAGCTACTATCTGGGGCAGGGTAAGAATCTGATTTTTGTTGTTGTTGTTGTTCATATTCCCTAAAGCTCATCTGTGCTTCACAAATTACAACAAGCAAGTTAAGTTAGTGACGATTATTCTAAGCATTCCATGTCATTACTCTGTGAGCCAATGCGGTAAGAAATACTTACCCTGCACATCTCATCATTGCTTGTATTCTTTCCTTATGTCAGTAAATGGTGTGTCCTACAATTTAAATTCTGTCAACAACATTTGGGGCTGTATTAGGAGGGCTGTGGTTAGTAGGTTGAGAGAGGTTCTCCATCCCCTCCACTCTGCCCTGGTGAGGCCACATCTGGAATATTGTGTCCGGTTCTGGGCCCCTTGGTTCAAGAAGGACCTCAGAGAACTGCCTGAAATATTGTTTACATTGTCAATACTTTGGTGCACTGGCATTCTGTAACACCATCAGCTTCTCCAACACTTCCATGCAGAGATGCCTTTAAAATTATGAGTAAGAATAAAGGTTGAGAAAATCTCCTGCTTGAAAGCCAGATTCAGCCCTCACTCCAATTTACCCATTTGCAGAAGACTGTTGCATTACTAGGTATGCATCAAAACCCTAAAATATTGTCATTCTCCTGTGACCTGATACCATGCATTGCACAATGCTGGCATTTCGGTCACCTGAAGAAGAGGAAGACTGCTCTGGCTAGTAGATTCCTAATCACAGGCCATAAATAAAACAAAGGTTCTGTCAGCAGTCCTGGAGACTGAAATTCATTCACTAAACACAAAATTCATAGAAATAAGAGGGAAAAAAAAAATCCCTGAACAAATACACACACCAGTTTCTTCCTGGAGGAAAGCTTTCTAAGACTGAGAGGTCAAGTCAGCTGCCATACCTTTTCGGTCTTCAACCCCTCTATTAAGCACACAAAGTGTGATTAGTAAATATTGATCTTCAACATGATCATAACTGTTTAGGTCTGCTCTGTATTACTAATAGCTCATTAATAAATATCAAGTCAGTTATCCTCAGAACTAGTTCACTTAGAGGGCCATGTTCATAATCTCTCTTTGAAAAGTAGAACAATTTACATTGGAAGGTACCTCTGCATCCACGCTCAAAGCAGGCCAAATTAGATCAGGTTCTATAGGGACTGGTCTAGTCAAGTCTTCAAGTCTCCAAAAATGAAGATTTCACGCAGACTTTCTGGCAAACCCTGTCCCCAGTATTTGATCTCTCTCCTAGTAAAAATGAAATTATTTTTTAACAGTAAAAACAACACAAACAAAAAAGCCAAAACGCACAAAAAAACCCAAACCAAAACCAAGCAGATCTACAACAAACCAACCCAAAAACCCACTGAACCCCACAAAGAAGAGAACAAGACAAAAGACAAGAAAAGACTAAATACAAAGTAAATAAATAAATAACTTTTTCTCACATCTGGCCAGAATTTCCCATGTTCTGACTTGTGCCTACTGTCTCTCATCCTCAGTAGGGGCCCATGTGTTGCAGTGACTTAAAGTTATCAGGAAGTCAGAACTGGTTCTCAATTTCAAGCAGCTCATTGTTCTTCCTTTTTGTTTAAAATCACAGATGTATGATGCTTTCCCATCACTTATGCACCATCTCCCAGGACCTCATCAGAAAGTGTTTGCATACAATGACTTCATGCACAATTTAGTCATGCAGGAGGTCCAGACTCATGAAAGAAAGAACACAGATGATCCACAAGATCTC
This sequence comes from Melanerpes formicivorus, assembly GCF_026170545.1. Lineage (NCBI taxonomy): Eukaryota > Metazoa > Chordata > Aves > Piciformes > Picidae > Melanerpes > Melanerpes formicivorus. Next base: position 8,685,110 of record NW_027142364.1, on the reverse strand, counting down.
ATTGACTTCTACCTGGCCCAAATAACAAAAGTAAGTATATGCTTACCACACTGTCTCCTCCTTGGCCTCAATGTCTACTACAAACACTTGCTGTTCAAGAATTGTCATATGCATACTTCATCTGTTTAGCACTGAAGATTTTTGTCCTGGTGGGCAGCTCACTGTTGTCACGAAACTATGACAATTTCTACCTGACTGGTGAAATGTCTCAAATTATTCATCTCATAGTCTTCTTGTGAATATACCCTACAGACCAAAGATGATCCTACTTCTACATTTAATAAAGACAACATGGTTCAGACTGTGGTTGATCTCTTGCTGGGAGGGACAGAAACGACAAGTACCACCCTTCTCTGGGCACTGCTGTATATGGTACAACACCCAGAAATACAAGGTGAGCTAAAGCATTATCAGAGAGAACCACATTCAACATTACATCATAACTGGGGGTTGCATCATAGTATCATAGTATCATTCAGGGTTGGAAGGAACCACAAGGATCATCTAGTTCCAACCTCCCTGCCATGGGCAGGGACACCCCACACTAGATCAGGCTGGACAGAGCCTCATCCAGCCTGGGCTTAAACACCTCCAGGGACGGGGCCTCGACCACCTCCCTGGACAACCCATTCCAGGGTTTCACCACTCTCGTGGTGAAGAACCTCCTCCTCACATCTAGCCTGAATCTCCCCAGCTTCATTCTATTCCCCCTAGTCCTATCACTACCTGAGATCCTGAGAAGTCCTTCCCCAGCCTTCCTGTAGGCCCCCTTCAGATACTGGAAGGCCACAATTAGGTCACCTCGGAGCCTTCTCTTCTGCAGGCTGAACAGCCCCAACTCCCTCAGTCTGCCCTCATAGGAGAGGTGCTCCAGATGTACTAGATGATCTTTTGAGGTCCCTTCCAGTCCCTAACATTCTGCAATTCTGTGTGTGATTCTGTAATGAATATCACCTAAGTCTAAATATTGAGTAAGCATTGCCTCAGCCACTTGCAATGCATCAAAGCAGCCCTTAAGAATTACTATGAATGGTGGTATATTAACAATTGAGATCTAGAAAATGAAAGCCTAATAAATGACACCAACATGTGCTTCCCCACCAGTTCACTAAGAAGCTACACTGACTGAAATGAGGAGCACCCACTGTTTTATCTCACTGGAAAGAGATGGCAAAGACAGAAAAGCAAACTGAAGACAATACATATGCAGCTTAGATTCTTCCTAACTTTCAAAGTGGAAAAGCTTTAAAGAGATACCTGGTCTGATGTGTATTTATGTAGTTATAAACACAACAGGAATTACAATAGTCATTTCAAATTTTAATCTTTTTGTCTCAAATGAGAGACCACCTTGTGCTTTGGGGACATGCTCTTTTTTGATCAACCATAACCAATACAGCAGTCAAACCACACACCAATGTGTTTCATAGGAGCATTAGGTTTTTTCATTAACCCAGTCCTGCCTGGGCTCCTACTCATACAAAAGTCTGCTGAATAATGGAGGGGGAGGGGGAAGGAAGTTAAACTATTTTCATTTTTCTGCAGAAAAGGTTCAAAGAGAGATAGAAGCTGTTCTGGAACCCTCCCATCTCATCAGCTATGAAGACCGCAAACATCTGCCATATACAAACGCTGTGATTCATGAGGCTTTGCGGTACAGCAATGTCACTTCTGTTGGGGTCCCTCGACAGTGTGTGAGGAGCACAACTTTGCTGGGGTTTCACATTAAAAAGGTAGAGAGTACACCTCCGTGTCTCTTAAAGCTTTGAGCTATTAATATTTAGTGTGTGATTCAGTGATTTGTATCACATTAGCTTCTACAGTTCCTAGTTTTGCATGGGACAGCAAGTCCCAAACACAACACAAAGCTGAGTGCTCTGAATCAGGGTTAAGTCTACAGTCCCGGATGCAAAAGAAAGCTTGGGAAAGGTTAACAGCACAAGTAGCAAACAAACATAAGCAAAACTAGGTTTTATTCCTACCAGTCAAATAGGAGAGATGCCTGGGCATCAAAGTAGAACATGTTTTTTAAGGCATTATAAAGAAATTAGGTTTAGTGAATGTCAAGCCAGCTAGCTTTCAAATGTCAAGGGGCAGCTTAGAGCAGCCTATAGTCAGCCCTGACAAAACACACACACACAAAAAGAACCCCCCCAACCCTACACTCTTAAGATGATGGCAGGTCAGTACAGTGAGAGATCTGACCGTCACATCAGCATGGATAAACAGCCCAAATATAGTTGGCTTTAAATGAATCAAAAGGTCCAGTGATGTGCACAACAATAAAAGGTGTTATGATTAGCCTGGTAAATACATAAAACAATCCATGCTCCACACTAGCTTAGACATGAAGATATTCCAGTAGTCCTGACAGAAGATAACTTAGACAAAGGCAAATGTTTTGTGATGAACAGACGATACACGGGTTTATTATGCCTGCACACTGATAAAGAACAAATTGAATCCAAACACTGGGTTGCAGACATAGGATGGTACATTACCTATCAGAGAGGAGTCCAAAAAATAGAATCAATCATACATGGAAAATACAACATCTGCTTCCTCTTGCAGGGCACACTCATATTGCCCAATCTGCACTCTGTTGTCTACGACTCTGAGCACTGGGAGACCCCGTGGAAGTTCAACCCCAATCATTTCCTTGATTTGGATGGCAACTTTGTAAACAAAGATGCATTCTTACCCTTCTCAGCAGGTAATGCTCTAATACTGAATATTCCTGTTTGCTGTGTCTTGCAGCAAAGCTTTTAAAAACCCCATCATTCCTAGGTTCTAAAACTTTTTAAACATGCTTTTATAAAAACATGTTTGACACTAAGATTTAGTCAGGTGTTCTACTGCAAGAGCCACAAATATTGTCCTGCATTTTCTCTTTTTCCATACAATCAAACAAAGGATTAGTAAAGATAAGAGATATAATGCTATCTCCTTGGTGTATGTATGGTTCTTCCTATAATGGCATCTGAGCTCCTTAGCCCCTAGTGCACTAACTCCCAGTAACACCCTTAAACCAGAAAATCAATTTATTCTCACCTTACAAACAGGGGACGCAAAGACAAATGTGATTACTCCTGGCCTGTACCAGGAACAGTGTGGCCAGCAGGAGCAGGGAGGTCATTCTGCCCCTGTACACTGCATTGATTAGGCCACACCTTGAGTACTGTGTCCAGTTCTGGGCCCCTCAGGTTACGAAGGATATTGACTTGCTGGAATGTGCCCACAGAAGGGCAACGAAGTTGGTGAGGGATTTGGAACACAAGTCCTATGAGGAAAGACTGAGGGAGCTGGGATTGCTCAGCCTGGAAAAGAGGAGACTCAGGGGTGACCTTATCACTCTCTACAACTACATGAAGGGATGCTGTAGACAGGCGGATGATGGTCTCTTCTCCCAGGCAGCCAGTACCAGAACAAGAGAACACAGTCTCAGGCTGCACCAGGGGAGGTTCAGACTGGATGTTAGGAAGATGTTCTATACAGAGTGATTGCCCATTGGAATGGGCTGCCCAAGGAGGTGGTGGAGTCGCCGTCATTGGAGGTGTTTAGGAGGAGACTTGATAGGGTGCTTGGTTGCATTGTTTAGTTGCTTAGATGGTGCTGGATGACAGGTTGGACGCAATGATCTTGAAGGTCTCTTCCAACCTGGTGTATTCTATTCTATTCCTATTCTCAAAGGGATCTGTCAAAATCGGTGACACAGCAGGAAACCAAACCTCAGCCTCACAAATCCTAACAGTAACAGTCTAGCACCAAGCTCTTTCTCAGCTCTGGAAAACTATTAAAATCCAGTCTTTTCAACAGAATATTGCTCAGTAACCAAAACGAATGTCTGACTTTTCAAAAGCATATCACAACGTGCAAGCTACTTAGTTTACAAAGCAAAATGCAGCGATACAAAGTCATGGGAGAGGAGGAGGAAAAAAAAAAGGGGGGTGAAAAGCACTCTAAAACATAAATCCAAGAGCTTTTCTAGGCTGTTTCTCCAGTAAATAGATTATTAAGCAAAGCAACACAAAAGAGGAAGCTGGCATCATTTACTGAGAATTAATATATCAAAATTAAACAACAAAAATACTAAGGGGGGGTTTATGTTGCTGTGACACACTATACTACTCCCCATTTGCTGCAGACAAAAAGCAAATAGTGTACTAAATGTGCAAAGCAGTCAGATTAAACATAGTCATTTCAGATTTTAAAACCCTTTGCCCAAATTGCCTGTAAATCTTAAAACTGTGTTTGCAGAACAGGTACTGAAGCATCTTGCATCCTTTACTCACCAAACATCCACTGGTTTGCATGAATCAAGAGAGACAGACTGAGAGAGTTGGGACTGTTCAGTCTGGAGAGGAGAAGGCTCCAAAGAGACCTTATTATGACTTTCCAGTATCTGAAGAGAGCCTACAAGAAAGCTGGGGAGGGACTTTTTATGATGTCAGGTAGTGATAGGACTAGGAGAAATGGAGCAAGACTACAAGTGGGTAGATTTAGATTGGATGTTAGGAAGAAGTTCTTCACCCTGAGGGTGGTGAGACACTGGAACAGGTTGCCCAGGGAGGTGGTAGAAGCCCCATCCCTGGAGTTTTTTAGGGCCAGGCTGGATGGGGCTGAGTAACCTTATCTAGTATGAGGTGTCCCTGCCTATGACAAGGGGTTTGGAACTACATGATCCTTAGAGTGCCTTCCAACCCTGACAATTCTATGATTCTAAGACACTAATTTAGGCTACCATTTCAATCTGGCACAGGAATTGTTTTTTAACTTGCTTTGGTTGTTCTCTGTTTATATAACCTGAGCATTTATATATCCTGAATATATTTCTTTATGTTTTAGTCTGGAATCTATAGATATCCTGCTATACACTGTGAAAACAATATGCCAAAATGAATCAGTGAGTCTGTCCAGCACTGCACATGCCTCTTGCATTCCCTTGACTTACATATCTGCCCTTCAACCGTGTCAAAGACAGGCAGCAATAAGGACCCAATAGAGCCACCTTAACTTCTGTTGAAGATAGCCTGATTACACCCTTCTACTTATCTTCACAACTGCATCCCACAGTGCTCCAGTCCTCCCTCCTCAGCAACCAAAGATAAGAGACTGAAGTAAATGAAGCCTTTTAAAACCTGCCATAACTGAGAAGCCATTCATGGTTCTCACAGAGCAAGAAGAAAAAAACATGGAAAAGAAGAATCTCATGTTCCAAGGAGAAAATAAAAACCAGAAGCTAAAGCATCAAACCCAAACAGTTGATATAATTAGAGATGTATGGTTTCTCCATTTAAAATAAGTAAATAAATGTATGTTTCCTCTCACCTCCAAAGGCATCTTACAGAAGGACATAGGGAACAATTATCTTACATTAACAGAACTTACAAAACTCAGTAGAATTTTGCTTGAAGCTCTTTCTCAGAACCTAGGTTTTTTTTACAACTAACTCTTTTCTCCCTTCCTTCTGCAGGGCACCGTGTGTGTTTGGGGGAGCAGATGGCACGAGTCGAACTGTTCATCTTCTTCACCAACCTCCTTCGGGCATTCACCTTCCAGCTCCCTGAGGGAGTGAAGGAAATCAATTCTGAGTACATTTTGGGTGCAATACTGCAGCCACATCCATATAACCTCTGTGCCATTCCCCGCTAGACTGCCACATACCACAGTGCAGAGGGACTTCAACCAGTCAATAATTGCAGATACTTTAAAACCATATATGACAATCTCACTTGTATTCAACTGTAGGTAGCTCAGCACAGCAAATACAGATTGCTTTATTTAGGAGGAAAAGTCAATAGTATGCTTTGTAAGAGGGGAAAGTTTTGGGGTCTGCTTTTCTTAACATGTCTCAAGCTGCGCCAAGGGAGGTTTAGGCTGGATGTTAGGAAGAAATTCTTCACAGAAAAAGTGATTTGCCATTGGAATGGGCTGCCCAGGGAGGTGGTGGAGTCCCCATCACTGGAAGTGTTTAAAAAGAGACTGGATGAGGCACTTAGCACCATGGTTTAGTTGACTAGATGGTGTTGCATGATAGGTTGGACTTGATAACCTCAAAGGTCTTTTCCAGCCTGCTTAACACTGTATTCTGTATCTTTCCTTACATCCCTTAGCAGAAGGTAGTAGAGTATACACACTTAGTGTTGACTCCTTCCCCTTTCATACTCCCTTGAAGCACTATACATTGTGGTATAAAGTTCACACACATATAAACCATTGCAGAATGGGCTCTGTTGTATACAAAGCCCATCCAGAAATCCCCATACCTTTTTTCTCAACTTCCTTGGTATCCTTTTTTCAATCACAACTCATGGATCCAGACAGTTTCATGGAACATTACATCCTTCTGTTTAGAAACATGCATTAGGACTACTCATGTTAAGAAAAAAAAGGAGATTAATTGCTGTAGGTGATTCTCTTCTGCAGGGAACAGAGGGCCTAATATGACAACCAGATCCATCCCCACAGGGAAGCCTGCTGCCTCCATGGAGCCCAGGTCTGAGATGCTGCTGGGAAACTTCCTAGTCTGGTACAGCCCTCTGACTATTTTCCATTATTGGTCATACAGGTTGGAAGTGATAAAGTCAAGAACAGAAGTACAAAAGGAATTAGATAGGATTTCAAGGCACTGGGGTGACTGGTTGAAGGATCAGGAGCACAGGTGGTGTTTTCTTCAGTACCTTCAGTAGCAGGGAAGACTGCAGCAAACACTGAAAGGCACAGGAAAACACAACTGACACATGTGGCTCAGGGGCTGGTGCCACAAGTGGAATTAAGGTTTCTCTGATCATGGGAACACCCATGCAGCAGTGGGCCTGCTGGGGACAGAGACAGTTCAGCTGTCTCAAAAGGAGAGAAGGATTCTCATGTGTTAGATGGAGAAGAAGAGGATAAAACCCAAGCTCACTGGAGATGAGCCTAGGGGTGGCATGCCCATGTCAGGGGTGAAATCAATAGCCCAGCATGGGCAACAGACAGGAGAAACTAGAAGCCATTGTGCAGCAGCACAGCTATGACATAGCTGCCATCATGGAAATGTGGTGGGATGCCTGTCATGACTGGAGCAGTGCAATGAATGGCTATAAGCTCTTCAGAAGGGATTGGCAGGGAAGGAGAGGTGGTGGAGTGACAGTGTATGTTAGGGAATGTTTTAATTGTGTTCCAGCTTTAATGACTCTGTGATTACTATATCATGTAGTAATTTCCACTTTGAAGGGAAATAAACAACCTTTCAAGAAATGAAGAAAATAAAGATGCTAACATTTGTTAGAGCAGGCACAGTAAAGATTTATTACTCACAATGCTTCCTTTTGTTGTCTCATCATTTCGCAACAGATGCACAGAGTTTTGATCACTTAAAATTCAGTTGCAAGCATCCTGGATGCTTTGAATTTTCAAACTTCAAGAGGAGCAAGAATAAATTATGCTAGGATTTAGTTAAAAGCAGAAGTAAAATGCTACATATTTCTTGAACATAAAACCTGATTCCCCACTCAAATATTTCCAGTTGTTCCCTCCCATTAGGTGAAAACCCCGGGGCTCTACCACACTAAAGGTTGCTATGCAGAACAAATGCAGATGACATCATTGACAGCTTTCACCTTTTTAATAAAAGACATCATAAAACTTTCAATGTTACTCCATTTTTATTGAGGAAAATATAACATCTACAAAATCTCCTCCTTCAGTAAGAAATACTTTCAGGCATAAATTAAGAAGAAGAAAAAAAGTCTCTTAAACTTCATATTCTTACGGTGAGGGCAGACCTTGCAGAAAACAGTCTCACAGGTTTACCAAAGCAGTCTGATGGGATAGTTCATAAACAAAAGTTATCAAGTCTTATTTTACTCCTTTGTGGTGTTACTTAAAGAAAAGCTCACCAAAAAAATCCTTCTTTTCAACTCACCATTTGCATGGTTCAACAAAGGACTCATAATAAAGTGCTCGGCAGCATGACTGGCAGTGTAGAATACAAACTTGGACTTTCTCTGCTCCAGTGTAATTTAATCATCCTTGAGGTATGTCCTACCTGAAAAAAAAGGCTCCAGTTTCTTTCCTTGGTGTCCCCTGAAGTTATTCTGTAAGCTTGACTATTATTATGGTTTTTTCCCAAAGTATCATTTAATGATGCACGTAAGTTTTCTGGTTTCTTGCTAAAACTGCTAAAACATGCACACATTCTTCACCTGTATTCTTGAAGAACTGAGGTACATTATGAAGACGTGCTGCACAATGCTGGTTCCCAAAAAGCCACGTGAAGAACAAGCATTCAGAGTTTACATGATTGAGGAGGTATTTTTACAAAGAAGTCACTGTAGGCCTGACAGTTTGTACCAGTGAAAAACAGCTAGGCTAAAAGTATCTTGTCACTGCATTTGAAACGGACAATGGCAAGAGGTGAGGCATTCCTCACCCTTCTGATTATCTCAAAATGACAAGGGGAGAATTCCAGATTATCTTTTCATCACAGTTGTAAACGAAATCTGTAAGAAAATGAACAATGCAGTGAAAAAAAAGAAACCACAAAGCCATTTCATGAATTAACTTTTTCATCAAGAAAGAAGAAATTCGTAAGAACTGAAGTAAATCAGAGAAAAGGAAGATTTAGAAATTAAGGCCAAAATGCAAGCTTTTCCCATGAAACATCTGAAAAAACCCTAATCCTCACAAATCCCATCACCTCTGCAACTGAAAACATACAGACAACCTCTCAGAAAAATGCACTGACACCCAGTCTGGCTGCCATCACCCTTTAGGAATCAATTGCCTGACTCTTCAGTGAGGCATCCTTTGAGGCTCAATCAAAGGATGATTTAAAGTTCAGCCTTAGACTATGCTTTTGAAGACCAGCTTCAGATATTAATTTCTGCCACTGAGGAGAAAACTATATAACTTCCACTTCCAAATTCTTCAAGGTTTCAAGTCCTGAAGAATCCAAACTGTGTATTCCCTTGATGCCAAGAGTACACTTTCTCCAAGCCCAACCATTTTCATGGAATAATGTAAGAAGCGTTATCTTTGTCTATATCCGTATGCAATAATGGCCTTGCAAAACAACAGCAATGAAGGACTTCATTACATACTTCAGCTCCTAAATATTACAATAACAAGCACCATGGGGAAAGCACATTCAGGTCGTCACCCATTTGTGCAAAGCACTCAGAATCCACACTGTGTGGTTTTAAGGACAAAATGTAATCATTGGTCAACATGACCTACATTAGGAAAATTAGTAAACCAGTTCTAATCCTAGATTAAGAGCTTTTCCCTAAGTTTTTTGGTTTTATTAAAACCTCAAAGGAAAAGAGCCAAGTATCTGGATGGTCTTGTTGTCACCTAATATGCAGAGCATTATCAAGGCCATGCTTTGAACTAAATCAAGTATCTTTAAATACTTGTTAAAATAATACACTCAACATTCTCCTCTCCACCCAGTAAAAACACTTTAAGCACTTGGCACTCAGCACTCACCATTACATGCATATTTAAATGAGCAAAAGACAACACCAAAACAGTAAATAGGTGGGCATTAACTTCATCAGAAGGACTCACACACCAGCAAGGATTCTAATGGTAGGATGCTTTATGGGTTGGCTGTGAGAAAAGCTCCAGGGTGGTGAAAGCTAATCTTTGGATTGCCCCTCCACTATTCTCTTCTTCTTGTGTTTTCTTAAGTCCTTACAACATTATAACATCATCTAAAATTTCTAAATCACAGGATGTAGGAACTCAATATCAAAGCCAATCAGATGGAGGAATAATACAATATCTAATTAAAGCTGGCAGATCTACACTGACATCAAGAATGAATACATCCACACACATCCAGTTGCATAAAGAGTGTTTACACTCTTGAAAGCAAATGCACAAGTACAGTCACCTATTCATCACTAATAGTCCAACTTCTCACAGATGGTACAGCAGAGGTAGGTACTGTGGAATGGCTTGAGGGAGTAAATGATTTAATAAAACAGCCACACAGAGCTTTCATGCACAAGTGGCATGCAACTACAGATTCTGTTAGCTAACAAATGCTATATATAATATAATATAATATATAATATAATATAATACAAAGATTAACTGTTTTGCTGATTATCAGTTTGCAGCAAGTAAAGGACTATATTCAAATTCCAGTCCACTAGTAGACAACTCTCAGTATTAATACTTGAAGATGCTTCTGCAACACCTTTACAACACCTGAAGTTAAAAAGTGTCACTTACTTCTTGCAATACTTGTCCAAGCGTCTCCCGGCTGTGAATCCGCTTCCTGTTGAAAACCCAAACCAAACTTATTTCTGCAAAAACACTTCTAATGTTTAGCAGGCACTAAAAATACTGGAAATGCAAAGAGATGGCAACATATTTTTACCTGTCTATTTTGGTTGCTATGACCACTGTAAAATTGCCTTCTGTATTGGGCAAGTAGGTAGAAGGGATAATTACATAATTTCCTGCAGGAAGTCTGCAAAGTTGGCTCACTTCCTGTGAATAGCAATGAGGCACACAGCTAACCAGTGGCTCCAAATGTAGAAAAGAGGAAGTATGTGGCTTCCAGCTGCTATCAGGCACCTACAAAGAGGAATGAGAACATGCCTGTCTTTTCATATATTTCAGGCTTCACAATTTTAAATGCTTGGTCTACTATAGCATGGTAAGTTCCATATCTATTCCACTCTAAATGCTCCCTCTGCTGTGCAGAGCTACAAGAGAGAGATGGGAAGGCTTCCAGAAAACCCAGATGGCAGTATCAAGTACAGATAAACCATTCCTAGCCTGTTTGTAGACAGTTTACACAACCCACTACCCATATAGCTTAAAAGTTTTTTCTGTTGTCTAACCTCACTCTTCCTTGCTGCAGCCTAGTGCCCTTGTTTCTCACCTTACAGATAAGGTGAACATTGTATCCTTCCTCCTTCTAGCAGCACTTCCTGTACTAAAAATTCATGTTAGGCCTCTCTGCAGTCTCTAGAAGCATGAAAAATGTTATTTATTCTTCACATACTGTATATTTGAAGCTATATGAATGCTCATTTAAGACACACCTTTTCTGAAGCATTCTTTCTGAAATTAAACTAGCTTTCCCTGCAAAGCAGACACCAAACCAGAATCTTCTCATCCTACATTTATGCAGCTGATTACTGGCACATACATGTCAAACCTGTATTTGCCCCTATCAAACCATATTTTGTTTTGGCTCAGATCATATGCTCAACATATACAGTCCTTCTGAGTTCTAACCTTGTCTAAGGAGCCAACACAATTTGCCAATGAACAAATGAGTAATTATTAGAGATGAAAAATATAAGGTTTTTTGGTCATGAAGTCTGACCCTCAGTCATTAAGACACTAATAATTCTTTGCAAATCCTCAAAAGAGTTCATAATTTCTAAAAGTAATTTAGAAAGCTGGAAGAATTCAATGGAACCAATTATCTGGTTACCACACTGTGTAACACAGGACCAGCCTGTGTTTCTCCTTGAAGTAGCTATCCCCTTGCCAAGACCAAAGAGCATTCAACTGAGAGGCTCTCACCTTCACACTTGGCAAATGAGCAAACTGGCCACAAGTCTTACCTGAAAAATATGGAAACCTATAGGACGACATTTGCTATCTTGGCAGTGCTGACGGAGGGTAACTTTCACACTGCTTTCTCCTGGTCCTGCAGGAATGGAGAGGGGAAAGCAGGGATTGATATGGAAGGAGGGGAAGTTCCTGCTACCTCCAGCACTTTGCCCATTTTTCCAGCATCCATGTAGCTGCACTGTCTCCCATTCACCTGCTGGGAGTTCTTCACAGAGAGCAGCATCAGTGGGTGGTGGCTTTAGCTCACTACCAAGTGTAAGAGAGAAGAGAAATTAAAATGTATAAACCCTGCATGACCTCATAAAATCTAGCACACAGCTCACAAAAATTAACATAAATTCCTCTAAAATTTCAGCACAGAGGAAAAAGAAAACAGTACAACCTTAAGTCCTTAGAAAATTCAGAGAACTCCACAAGAAAAACACAGCCCTTACAAACCATGCACTAAAGCCAGGTCAGATTTTTGTACATTCATGAAGTAATGCAGCTTCCACATTTTTAACGCAATACCTTTGTGCCATTTGTCTTATCTGAATGCAATATAACTGACAGGGTCTTCTGGAGTAGACATGAGCACCTCAGTAAGTCCAAAGCATACACTGCATTCTTTTTTATATTCCCTGCCTTTAATCAGAGGAAACTACCATTTTACCTGGCAACTTGGTCAGTGTAACATTAACTCTGTTTTAATCCTAGCCCAGCACTACATTTCACAGCCATATGAACAACTTCATATCATTAGCAGTTATGCAACTTTTGAAACCATGTTTAAGCATAACTTAAAATAGATTGTCTGTTCTTATTGCCAGTTCTTCAGCTAAGAACACAAAACAGCTGTTATGACATTCTGCAACTGTACATTCCAGGCACACATCCAGACTGGCACCCCTGTTTTAGTCCAAGGAAAGGTTATGCTTCACAGCAATACTAGAAATTTTATCCCATCACTGAAGATGCAACATGTTCTACTGACTGAAGATGTCCAGAAACCAAGTATAATGCTGGTGAGAAGCACACAATTTGCACCCATACAGCAAAATTAGCCTCATAGTTTCGCAGGTCTTTATTGAGTCTAATACTAGATGCCATCTTGCTGCCAAATACTGCTGTGTAAATGATTAATGTATGTTCTGGCTCTGTAATTTGATTTTCTAGCTTCTCTCCAAGGAGACAGGAGTTAATAGTATACTATCAGAATATAAAAACATGTGACTAGCTTTGAAACACGTTGCAAACAGTACCTTTTACCTCTGTATGCAGCTTACCTGGCATGAGCTGTTAGAAAATCTTCAGATTTTTTCAGGCTTACTGGGAAAAAAGGTAAAACTCTGCCAACTCCACACAACTACTTGCTGTTTTGTCTTCTTAAGTAATTATTTTAGGGCTATGGCCACTAGCAAAGAATTGCTGACAAATAATTGACTAATGTTGAGATAGGTACAGCTGAGTCTGCTACAGTTTAAAAAATTTCAAGTTATCAGAAGCTGCTGGACTGACACTGCTGATGTTTTCTGTTGGATAAGCAGGCACTTTTGAACTAGGAACAATCTTTTCCATGCATTATAAAGGTCTGTTTTTCTGTCTGAAGTTGTAAGGAAAGATCAACTAGAACACAATATGCAGTGATCCTTCCAAGAATTTCATAATAATGCTGGGAAACTTCTTGAGGCACTCAGAAGTAAAAATTTCAGCTGTACTGCCAGTGTTGAATACTTTAATTCAAAAAACAACTCTTGGTTCAGCGGAAGAAGACAGCCTAAACATCAGTGCTATGTTCCACACCTGTCCTCAAAAGATGAGGTGTAAGCACTATGCCATGAGCCCACTGCTGACATTATTTGCAGCTGAAGCTACAGGGCTCACTAATACATGTCAGGCAACCTGTTAGCATGTGTTTTCCAGCATACCTGATAAAATACTGCTCTCCTCTTCTGTCACTGATTGCAATAGTAACAGCAGCTGCTTTTAACATCTTCAATTTTTCCATACATTCCAGAAAGAACTCCCACAGACTGAGAAACATGCTCTGCAGAAACCTTTTCAGTGCTTTTACAAAATAGGCACTTTCTCAAAATACTGCAGTTCAGAGTCAAGAAGCTACTCATCTGACTTTTAACAAGAGGTAGTAACAGCTTCATGAAAAAGCCAAGGCAATATAACATTACTTAGGTGAATTCAAAGACAAAACAATGCTGCTGTTTGGAACTTGGTACAACCCTTCAGAACATTTTGGATATTTACCCTTGGTGCTGTATCTCATCTATTGGTTTATGGCAACAACTATAAGAATTTTTCTGTTCTCTTTTAAACCTACCTGAGAGAGATCCTTCCTGTTGAAAATACACGAAGCAAGAAATTCCCTACAGCATCTTTCAGAAAAGTGCTGGGAACCACAAGATAAAACCCAGGCAAAAGGTCACAGCACACATGCACTTCTCTGTCATAGGAGTGGCAGGTGGTACCTACAACTGGAGGAGCAGAGAGGGTCTTTGGGAGGTTAAATCGTTTCTTCTCCACCTAGAATAGATGCATAATGATGTGTGGTGTTTTAGGAAAAATAAGGAGTTTTTACTACAACTAAAGATGATCAAATACAGTTTAAAACATTGTTTAACATGCACACATTTACAAAATGGAACAAGGACAGTATCAGCAGATATGAAGAATAAAGAGAAGCAGGAGTAAATTTAGTCATAGTCACCAAAAAATCAGCCTGAAATGTCATGTGCTAGTTTGCAACAGTCCCAGAAGTTCTGTTACTGGGCACTTAATAACAAGAAGGAAGTGCACTAACGTGTTGTACAGACAGTAATTGCATTGCAAAACAAACAGGATCGTTCCAATGTAAATCAGAGATGTAAAATGAGTGAATAGTTGAATTGTGTCACTGCTGTAGGAAATGAATGATTTTACTCAGATGTTTCCATAATGCTTTAAAACCTCTTTGCAACAATAAAAATGCCACTCCTCCGTTACCTTCCAGACATGCAGTCCCACAGCCTGGTAATTCTTCCTCTGTCTGCCTTCAGTCAAAGATAGATTTTCCTCTGCTAAGTCAGTCAGATTTTGAATCCTTCCAGCCCAGTCAGCACTGTATTTCCTATGCTTCTGCAGCAGAGCAATGCACACCTCACTCTTTTCACAGACTCTCAGCCAGAACTTTGGGTTGGTAGGGAAGCTGCTGTTGTTACGGCAGCCACCTGCAGACTGGCCTCTCACCCAGGCTCCAAAAAGATTCTGAGAGTGATACAGGACTTTCTCTAACAAAAGAAGAAAAACACAGTGCATATTTCAGACACTAAAGGCTACTTAATTTTACACAGCAGATACATGACAGAGATCCCCCAGCCCAAGAAAGCGTGTTGTCACAGAGAGCCCTGACAATGTTCTCCAAGCAGATACTTGAGAAGCATGAGAATTAATGTCACAACGGGTAATGGCAGATTAGTATCATCTTTACAACATGAAAATGCTTCTAGAAATAAGAAGTCTACCTCCCTTTAAAAAAAAAAAACCCAACCATAAAATCACAAAGTTGTCCAAAACAACAGCCTTCTAGACAGAGAGCACTAATCTCTCAAACTAGCAAGTAACCAGATTTCAGAGAAACATCACAGACCCCTCTAAAGACCTTCAGCTTTCTCTTGTGCCTCTGTTCTTCCAGCAGAGACAGAAATGGCCTACAGGTCTAAAGGAGAAGGCAGGCCTGAGAAATAATGCTCTAGTTGCATCCATGTCTAATTCAAATAATTTTTTTCCATTGACATATTATTGCATGAAAAAGATGTTTTTCCATACCACACCTGTATAGAGGCTCTGAAGTTGTCCTTCCTCATTGACTGGAAAGCCCATGGTAATCTCATCAAATTCCCTAAAAAACTCATCTTCATCAACCCAGAACTCTCCCTCTCGGATCTGTGAGAGCAGTTCTGAGGCAAGGACTGGATCTAGCTGGCTCCATCCTTGACCCCTGGCATAGAAGACAAAAGCCAACATTTAGTTCTTTGCCTAATCAAGTTCCACAACCATGTTCTATCAAATATCCTATGGAGCAGGGCAATAAAGCAGCTTCTTCATCTTACTGTCAAGTACTTGCATTGAATATTTCTGTATGCACTTTGCTAGCCAGTGAGAGGGATAATAAAAAGTACAAATTGCAATATATCAAAGAAAACTTAGAAATCTCCTAACACCAGACCGGATAGAGCAGCCTACTTCTAAATGAAATAGATACTTTGCTTACAAGCCAGTGCAGTCTGAAGCTTGAGAGGAAAATAAAGATTTTAGCAGTTATTTTTTAAAGCATGGAATAATAAAAAAAGCTGCACAGTAACTGAAAGAATTTTAATGCTATACAGTGAATATCAAAACCCACTGTTTGTGTGAAGCAGCTGGTTATCCCCAAGAATCTGCTAGCTAAGTCATGATAAACCAAGACTTTAAACACCTCATTATTTAGAGCCCATTAAAAGCCAGCACTCTCAAAAGTTTTTGATTGTTTCATTAGCAGCAAACAACAGTTCTGCCCTTGAACAAAATGGGGCTCTAAGGCTAGCCAGTGAAATGCTACCCTCTTGCAACATCATAGCAACTTACTGTTTGGCAAAGGAACTACAAGAGTGCATATGCAAAACTCTGCCAATAGCAAAAACCCATCAGCTTAAGTCTCCATTAATGTGTTTAAGCCATCTTTTTAACTCAGGGGGAAAAAAATCTACCCTATTTCTCTAGACTGTTTTATTAACATGATCATACTGTTACCATATTTGAATGCAGAAAGCTTGTTCCTTGGGTCAAGAATTCAATGTTCTTTTGCACAGTCAAAATATGCTAACACTTTGCAAAATAAGTTAGTAGGGTCTGCCCTTTCATTCCTGTTATTTTGCTATATGAACTGCCGAACATATTTCTGCATTTCCTTTCAAACAGATCTCTTCTTTAAATCCACTTGTCGATATAAAATGGATTACAGCTTCTCCTACTCCTATTAATCTACAGAAATGAAAGCACATAAGTACAAAAAAAAGGGCATCCTTCCTTATGCTGCATTTCATCTTAAACATACTGCTTTGCTTGTCAGCAAGTGAAACAAGCTCAAATGAGAAAAGCTGAGTAAAGTCAAGCGACTACTCATGTCACAGACATCTCATGAACAAAGCGACTTAAATCACCTGCAGAACAAGCGCCAAAAAATATCAGAGAAAAGATAATCAAAAATAATCTTATCTCTACAAAAAGATGCTTTGATAATCAAACAAAAAAAAGGGTTATTAAAAAAACATAGTACTAGAACTAACAGATCAAAACGACCAGCCTTAGAACCAACAAGCTGTACGATCTCTCTGAAGGCCTGCACACAAACTGAAGTCTCCTCCACTGTAGTCTATTGGCAATATCACAGTATCGCCAAGGTTGGAAGAGACCTCAAGGATCATCGAGTCCAACCTGTCACCACAGACCCATGGCTAGACCATGGCACCAAGTGCCACGTCCAATCTCCCCTTGAACGCCTCCAGGGACGGCGACTCCACCACCTCCCTGGGCAGCACATTCCAATGACGAATGACTCGCTTGGTGAAGAACTTTCTCCTCACCTCCAGCCTAAATTTCCCCTGGCGCAGCTTGAGACTGTGCCCCCTTGTTCTGGTGCTGGTTGCCTGGGAGAAGAGACCAACCCCTTCCTGGCTACAACCTCCCTTCAGGTAGTTGTAAAGGGCAATGAAGTCACCCCTGAGCCTCCTCTTCTCCAGGCTAAACAATCCCAGCTCCCTCAGCCTCTCCTCATAGGGCTTGTGTTCAAGGCCTCTCACCAGCCTTGTTGCCCTTCTCTGGACACCTTCAAGTGTCTCAATGTCCTTCTTAAACTGAGGGGCCCAGAACTGGACTCAAGGTGCAGCCTAACCAATGCAGAGTACAGGGGCACAATGACTTCCCTGCTCCTGCTGGCCACACCATTCCTAATACAGGCCAGGATGCCATTGGCCTTCTTGGCCACCTGGGCACACTGCTGGCTCATGTTTAGGCGGCTGTCGAACAGCACCCCCAGGTCCCTCTCTGTTTGGGAGCTCTCCAGCCACTCTGACCCCAGCCTGTAGCTCTGCATGGGGTTGCCATGGCCTACAAAATGCATAGATATACTTTGAGCTTCAAAACTTTTACAGAGAGTTTTCCACAGTAAAATAAACCTACTCACCCCTCACACCAGGGACCTCTCCAGCATCGCCTCCCCCAAGGATTTCGTATTCGTAGTAGGAAGATTTCCTTGCCTGACACTTCAGACAGATTCAATGTGTCTATCACAATAAAGGCATGAAACTCTCCTAGTTCACTTGTACCTGAATAGAAAAACAAAACAAAAAATGGTATTTGAAAGCAAACAAAGGAATCTGCTCAATATTTTACAATGATTGCCATTAAACAATCCTTTGAAAGAAGACCATTTTGAGACAGAGGTAAATTTAACACTAAAAGACCTGAACAGTTCACTTTATCTGTGACTATACTGAAATAAATGAACATTTTAAAGAACTTACTATTTGATCTCAAGCATCTACAAATTCTCAGTGTTGAAATTAATTGGGGTTTTTAAGGTGCTTCTTCAAAGGTTGGGGAGTGTGCAATTGTTTTGGAGAACTGACCATATCAGCACCAAATACAGAAATCATTGCTCAATCCTCAACTCAGTAACATCACTAAATCTTTGTTTATCCAAGGTTGTATGAAATTGCACTACGAAACTGGTAGGGTACTAGATTCAGCACTATGCACTTGCTGGCTTCCTTCTGCTCCAAAGCCTGTCAAGCAGAAAAATTTACTTTAAAATGCCTAGAACTATTACTTTTACCTTGTCTGGAATCGAGGATTGCACAGCTTATTACACACTGCTCCTTCAGATTCATCAATCTTCTAAACAGTGCTTTCTCCAAAACCATGCCAGTCTTCCCTTTCTCCACATTTCTTCCAGGGTCTTTCAGGGTCCATCTTTCAGCAATTCCTCCAGTCAGATCCACCAATGCATCTGCCACTTGTCCTGCCCATAGCTGTTCGTAAGATCCATGGACTCTATTAAAACAAACAAAGCAATCAAAAAAACCCAACAAAAAAGGTTTCCACAGACAGCAGAACTAAAGTCCTTAAGTACTTTCAGTTCTACCCTGCATCACCATCACAACTGTGCCCTACCTCTTATTTCCAAGCAGGCAAGAGAAAAAGCACACTCTTTTATTTACATAGGATACAACACCTAAATATGTAAGCCATCAGACATGCCACTATTTGATGGGAATTCTATTACAACTCATTCCATTCGATATAGAAGCTGCTCTAGTCTTGTGCTAGTCATTTGTACCTTATTATCTGTGTACTACATCATGTTTTGTGATATACTAACTGCTTTCTGTATAAGTAAATGACATTTCCTCCTCTTCTTCAATTATTCTTTGTTCACTGCACATGACCAATCAGAATAGCACTTCCTTCAACAATTTAATTAAATCAAGAGACTACTCTATCCAACACAGTGGATGCAAAAGGAACCAAGACTGTAACAGAGTTATAAGACATGGTAGAATGATAAAATCTCTACAGAAAACAAATAATATTATTTTGCAAGTCTAGAGATGAGCTTTAATATGCCCTTGCTGCTTCACAACTTCAGCTCAACGTATCTACAGTCAAATGAATTACTTCATACTTAAAAGTCTTTTTCTGCCCTCTGCTGACAACCATGCAATTTTTCGTCCAAGCCCTCTGGATATCTGCTACCTCACCAGTGTGCTTTGCCTCCAAATTGTTGTGGCCATCTGGAGAGCATTTTGATAGAAGTATCACAAAACTTAAAGTAGCTGCATTTTCAAACACATTAACAATATGGTTATTTCTTCTTAAATAACAAACTAACAAACTGAACAAAAGGGGGTGAAACTCAGACAGCCAGAGTCTAAACTTCTATAATGTTGCTGCTTTCCATGCTCTCTGCTTTTCACCCAGCCCTCAGCTACCCTCAAAGGAGACACTAGTAAAACAGTTCCCTTAACAAAATTAACTGACCAATGGACAGTGACTTAAAGAGCATCATTTGAATCCTAACAATTCATTGCAGCTCTTACTTTTCATAATGATTCTCTTTGTAACACCATCTTACCTCACATGCAACTAGAAACACATCTTACAGATCTACACTTTGAAGAATGCCTTCTGCACAACCCAGTATGGGAATTCTATCAGCTGCTGCACTTTATAGGGATAACCCACAGATCCACACTCAAAGCAGTAAGATAAAAGTAAGCAGAAGGACTACAAGCATTTTAACTCCCTTTAATTCCCTTGATACCTGTGTTCACATACTTTGCATAAGCTTTTTCCAATAGTGGAAGCCAAAACAAATCCTCTGTCTGACACTGGGAAAAGCAGAGCTTTCCACCAAGGCAAGGCAAGCGATCGTCAATGGTCACTTCTACCCAGTGTCCAAACTGCCAGACTCGACAGGTGAAACAGCCTTGATAAGACTCATCTGTCCAGCTGGGCTGGCCTGGAGGGATTACCTAGATGCCAAAAGCCAAAACCAAGACAAATAGTGCAGTTTTGTTAGGGTTTGTTTTTTTAAACAAAACCAGTTGAAAATACAGTGACTATGAACCACTTGCAATAATAACACCAAAAAACACCACCGCAAAACCAGTAAAACCAAGCATCACAAAACTGATACTCATATGGAGGCTTGGAATTCTTGGAACACAAAACGTCTCTATACCTTATTCAACAGGTATTTACTCTTCTGCAAAGCTACACAGGCACACAGGAACCAACAGTCTCCCAAAATCCCTTGTTTCACTTGCACATCCTGGAGATTGTTTGAAAATAACCGAGGGCTAGAACAAATGTCCTAAAATTAAAAGAAGACGAGTTAAAGCCAAATCCTGAATGACATTCTAAGGCAGCCTGTGGTTTAGGGAATGGGAGGGCTCCAGAGACCTCTCACAAAGTAAGGGAATTTTTACCTCTAGAATATCTCCTCTTCAGTTACAGCCTAAGCAAAGATTAAGAAGTTACTGCCTTGTGGCTATTTTACAGGTACTTCACGTGAAGCAAATCTAGTTTCCACATTTCAGTACACAAGCACAACCATAGGAGAGGCACCAACATGATCCATCAGCTCCTTGCTAGATATATGATCAGCTGTGATAGAACTGATGCCATTTACATTGAACTGCACATCCCAAGTTACAAAAAAAAAAAATTTCCAAATTAGCATGAGAGAAAAATATCTTTCCCAAGGCAATAAAAACAGATTGCTGGTAGCAAAAGAGGTAATTTCAAATGCAAAGTCTGAACACTCAATCAAATCTGAAAATGAGTTTTTTAAGTGGTTCTTCTCTCACCTGTAAACACTGCAAGAGAAGGAGAGTTTCAGCCCTCAATAGTAATCAAGGTATGAAGTACAAAGGGAGAAAGTTGCACACTGGGCTTTGTGAAGTCATTTGTTTGCCAATTCTATTTGATAACCAACAGCTCTATCACTGTTCTATGGCCATCCCCAGATGTGTGGCATAAAAGCAATGCTACCAAAGACAACGTATTTTTTTTCTCCATTACACTTTTATAGCTTTTTAATTTCCCCTCTACACAAAAGCAGTACCATAAATGCTTCACTTGAAAACAATGTACTGCAGAAATGCATTCTAAACTTTTTAGCTCTCATATGGCTTGCTCCAAAACCCAGCTGTTAAGTTTAAAAGCAATTCAGGTCATAGGACAAGTTAAAACCTTAAAAATCCTATCTTGTTATAACAGAAATCAACAATCCCCTCCAAAAAAAGAGCAATATGCTTCTGGAAAACTCTAAAATACAGTTACTTGTTTTCAAGACAGTTATGCAATATATCTGAAATTTGAGAATGACACAATGCTGCTTTTTAACTTGGTATGCATATGACCTGCCTAATGAAACAGGTCCATGATAGAACACCTGAATTTCTACTAGTGTCATAAAATTCAAAAGTCCTACCACAGGATTTAAGTCAAATCCACAAAGAAGCACCCAGACTTCCAGTGTTATTGCTAGCACTGTTCATATATTGTTTACACTGACATA
The DNA here is from genome assembly GCF_026170545.1 of Melanerpes formicivorus. Classification (NCBI taxonomy): domain Eukaryota; kingdom Metazoa; phylum Chordata; class Aves; order Piciformes; family Picidae; genus Melanerpes; species Melanerpes formicivorus. The sequence goes on along the minus strand of NW_027142364.1, from coordinate 8,663,431 downwards.
CAGTGGCTTTATGACTTCTTTATTTCTAAAAAAATAAAAACACCAAAAGCAATCATTCAGTGCTAACTACCGTTTACCATTTCAAAAGCACTTCTGCTAAAATAAAAGTATTTTATACCTCACAACTCACCTTAGGTCTCAACCAAGATATCTCGCCTCTGAACTGGGCAAGTGGGGTACAATAGTCAAAAAATATAGAGGTGTCACTGGCAGGAAACGTGGGGTCTGTGTAAAGGTCTCTTTTCACAATCACTTGATTTTTCTCTCCCAGCATCTTCAGCACAATCTTAAGCAGCTTTGCTATTTCCACAATTTTACATTGCCAAGCACCAACCTATAATATAAGCGAGCATTACTCGAGAATTGTAACCAGGAAACAAACAGGCAAGACAGATTTATTTAGGAACAGAAAGCCTCTCACTCATTCCACGGAGCACCCTGAATCACGCCATTGTTGTCTTTTTTCAGCACCTGATACCACCCCTAGAGGTTCCCTGCCCTGCTGGAAAATAGAAGAGGGGGCGGGTCTCAGAGGTGAACTACATCCAAGAACCCAGTCAGATCCCTTCCTCGCGGAGGTGCTCCTGCTCACTGCAGTGGGGTTGGACAAGACGACCTTTGAGGGTCCCTTCCAACCCACTGCAATCTGTGTAAGTGCACTCGCCCCACAAGGCCCCCTCCTTCAACACCGCTTTCCTCGCAACCAGGCCCCTCCACATACGCCTCCTCCTACCCAGCCCGCCCCGCCGCAGAAACCCTTCGCCACAATGTGCTTCATCCAGACCACCTCCGCGCGTGTCCCTCACCACCCTGAAGCGCCCCCCGCCCAGTTCCCGCCACCTCCTCACCGCGGGGCACGCGCCGCCGCCATGCCCGGGGCGGCCGTTACCGCGGCAACGCCGGACACCCTCTGGCCGCCTCTCAGCCCCTGCCCAGCCCACAGGTAACGGATTGAGCCGTCGGCCAATGAAGAGGCTACAGGCGAGCACGTGATGCGCGCTCCACCAATCCGCCGCGGCTGACGGAGCGGGGACGGGGCAGGTCCCGGCGTGCCTCGCGGCCCTGACGGGTTACTGTGGAGAGCCGCCGGAACGTCGGGAGTCACAGCCCAGAGATACCCGAGAGAAACAGGACAGTCTCTTCAAAAGAGCTGGAAAGCTTCACGGTCAGCTCTCACGTGGACACCTGAGCAGCTATCGGAGGCCGAAGAAAATGAAAACAACTCTTTTCACGCTGGTTTTGACAGAAACTATCAAAGAAATTGCTGTCCCTCACAAAGCAGTTTCCTGAAATAATGGCAAAGACCACATTTCCAGATAGTTTGTTACTAAGTAATTGTCCACGGGCTAAGCTGACAAAGAAACATGTCACTTCTCATAATTTGACACTGCCTAGTGGGAAAAAAAAAATAAATCATAGTATCACAGAAATATTCAGATTGGAAAAGACCCTCAGGATCACCAAGTCCAACCAAGAACCCTACTCCGCAAAGTTCACCCCTAAACCATATCCCAAGAACCACATCCAAATGGCTTTTAAATACATCCAGGGTCAGTGACTCAACCACCTCCTTGGGCAGCACATTCCAATGCCTGACCACTCTTTTTGGGGTAAAAAAAGGTTTCCTAATGTCCAGTCTAAACCTACCCAGTCACAGCTTGAGGCCGTTCCCTCTTGTTCTCTCACTAATTACCTGGGAGAAGAGACTAGCACCAGCCTCTCCACAGTGTCCTTTCATGCAGTTTTAGACAGCAATGAGCTTTCCCCTCAGCCTCCTCTTTTTCAAACCAAAGAGCTCCAGCTCCTTCAGTTGCTCTTCGTAAGATTTATTCTCCATCGAAGAATACAGACTCTATAAACAAAGAACAATGAAGGGAAGAAATGCAGGAATACAAGGCTTCTTGTAGGTCCTCCTTCAAGAAACCACTGCTAGTTCCAAGGTTTTGGAGTCAAGACAAGGCCTACTGAAGCAGGGTGCTTTCTGTTATGCATTTAGGTCTTTTATGTTAGTGTTTCTCAGCAAGTTCAAGAGTGGACAAATAAGCAGGCTGCTGAGCTAGTGTGAGAGGCCACGAAGTGTACCTGAAAACTACTTTTCACATTCACTTCATGATGATGAGTGAAGGACAGACCTCTAAAGGGAGGTTGTAGCCAGGAGGGGGTTGGTCTCTTCTCCCAGGCAATCAGCACCAGAACAAGAGGACACAGTCTCAAGCTTCACCAGGGGAAGTTTAGACTCGAGGCGAGGAGAAAGTTCTTCACAGAGAGTTGTTAGGCATTGGAATGTGCTGCCCAGGGAGGTGGTGGAGTCACCGTCCCTGGAGGTGTTCAAGAGAGGATTGGACGTGGTACTTGGTGCCATGGTTTAGTAGTCACGAGGTCTTGGGTGACAGGTTGGACTTGATGATCTTTGAGGTCTTTTCCAACCTTACTGATTCTATGAGTCTATGATTTTGAGTCTAAGGGCTACATCACAGGGTCCTTGGGTAGAGAGGTTGTCTAAATTAAAGGCAATCCACAGATACACTTGCCTGTTTCCTTTTCACCAGAAACCAGTGCAGGAATCCTCCTCTCAAACCCACACCTTAGCAGAGTGGAAATACTGATGGGTCACTGCAGTATCTGCCCAACCATTGCCGTTCTCTGTCCCTTGCTTATGCTCACTGGACAGACGTAAGACTTCTCCCCTGCATACAGCAAATTCAATCAACAAACAAGACTTTCTACGTTCAAGTCTTGACCCTTTCAGGAGTAGAGGAAACACTGCCATCAGTAAGAATGACTCCTCTTGTCTGCAGCTCAAGCAAGGCCTGCAGCTGTTCAGGCTGTGTGCAAGCTGACACAGGAGAGGTCTGTTGGGGGAGGGAAACAGGGAAAAAAGGCCTCTGTCTGAAGAACAGTACTGCTCTCATCTGTGTCACAGAATGGCTTGCGTTGGAAGGGACCTTAAAGATCATCTAGTTCCAACCAAATGCCACGGTTCTACTAGATCAGGTTGCTCGAGCCCCCATCCAACCTGGCTTGGAACACAACCCAAATGGAATATTACTGTCAGAATACAAACCTCAGAGGGGGCACTTCTCATCTCATTAACATAGCTATGCTAAAGGACAGCTATCTTACAAAGGAGATTAAGATCAGATGTTTAGAAACTTGAACAGTAAGTAAGGTTAGAAACTCTAAACAGCTACTTGTATTTCACTACAATTACCTTCGAGAGAACATTCGACTGAACTCCAGTATCTGCTATGGTCATTGTATTAAAAGGAAGTTCTACCATACCTAAAGGATAAGGCATAGCCATCTGCTAATTGGCATATTTATTTGTCTCAGTTTGTGAAAAGGTCCTTACTTTATTTAAGAAGCAAAACAAACTCCAGCTGAAGGAATGGTGCTTGTGAATGGGCTGAGAGCAGCTGCCCCTGTGGTGAACTTCAACAGTTCTCAAAAGCACACCCACACAATGCCTGTCAGTTTCTTTTTCACCAGAAACTAGTGCAGGAATCACAAGGTGATACCAGACCCCAAAATTCAAACAATGCATATAGCTGATGCTTGCCTAGGTCATAAACCTACGGTCATACACCTAGGGTCATACACCTGGAATGTCAACCAGTTGTTATGACTTAACCCTTGTGACACTATCCAATAAATCATGTGACTACTAAGAATATTTCCCACTCTTTCCTATAACCTTTCACTCAAGACCCTGGATCTCAGGAAGTACACCTCTGGAAAGGTGTCTAATGCTCTGCAAAACCCATTAATGCCATTTCTTAAATTTTAGATTTGTTTTCAGTATATTAGAACATCTTCCTTGAGGGGCACACAGCAGCACACTATGTTCAACATACTCCTAATTCTCTTGACCTCTCATTCAGAAATCTAATTTTTCAGTGCAGAAAGTGCATGCACATAAAGAAGGAGTGAGGTGAAGTGGTGACACAAGCACTATCATTCAATGCAGCCATCTAGTCTCCCTCTGTATAGATTGAAGTCACCTGCAGAGTATGGAATAGTTTTTCTACACTCTTTTATCTATAAAAGAAAAGGTTGCCACGTCCTTTTAAGACATATCTAACTGGTTCCCAAATCATTACTGGGATTAATGAAAAACCAGGATTGAAAGAAATTGTTATAAATGTCGTGCATTTAAGTTGGTGCAGAATGCACAGCAGCATGTGAGGCAGTCTTTGAGAAAGTGTGCAATTTCCACTTCAAAAGGATCCTGAAACATCATGCTCCACCCCAGAGCTAAAGCAATACATGTTGTGTGGAAGACATACCTTGCAGCAAGAGAGCAAACAGTTCAGTGTGTTTCCTTTAAGAATTAAGAGGTACTTACATGGGAAAGAGGTTAGTAACAGTAAGCAGCTCGTTTCACAAAGCAGTAGCTTCAAGAGGTGAAAACTGAAAATAGACAAACCCAAACTAGAAATTAGGTCTGCGGTTTTGGGAATGCATGTATTCAGTTTTAGGAATGCATGTATTCAAAAGCTAGAGCTTACCTGGACCTTTAACAAATTTGTTGTCATTTAAATTGGGTCCTTCTAACAGAAAAATAATTCTGTGTCTCAGGGGAGAGTGGCTTGATAAACCCTCACATTGGTTTCTGCTGTGGTTTCTTTTATAGACAAAGTCTGATATTCTGGTCAGAATGGCTTTAAGCCCTTAACAATCTATAGTACAAAGTGTGAAAACATGTGTCTTGTAGTTTACAGGGGCTGGCTGTATTGTGCTCTTTGCTTTCTCTGTTTGTGTTTGTCTGGAGATAAGACTGAAGAAGTGCACTTGACCTAAGTGAATTGTGCAGCACATGTGCTCAGTATAGACATCCTGTTTTATCTGAGAAATTCAATGGCCAAGGTCACTGCAGTGTGAGAACACAAGAAAATGTTGGTTCATCACAGTGTCTGAGATGATTGCTAGAACTGTTCTTGGTTAGGAGGAGGCTCCAAGGAGACCTAATAGCAGCCTTCCAGTATCTGAAGGGGGCCCTGCAAGAAGGATAGAGACACACTGTTTACAAAGGCCTACAGTGATAGGACAAGGGACAATGGCTTCAAACTAGAGAAGAGCAGATTTAGATTGGATGTTAGGAACTGGTTCTTTACTATGAGGGTGGTAGAACACTAGAACAGGTTGTGCAGGGAGGTGGTAGAGTCTCCACCTCTGGAGATATTCAAGCTGAGGCTCAGCAGGGCTCTGGGCAGCCTGATCTGAGGACATCTCATCTGAGGATGTCCCTGCTTACTAGATGGCCTTTGGAGGTCCAACCCAGACCATTCTATGATTCTATGATCAAGCAATGGACCACAGCAGCAAAATCACTGATACAAACTTAACAGAGTAGTACATGTAGCTAATGAGAATCACACCTAAAGTGTTGACCGACCGACGTGGTGATCAACTGCTAAAAAATTGCTATTAATATTCCATTTTATTAAAGGGTTTGGCTCCTCAGAGCTTTTCCACAAGTAGTATTTCTAGATCCCATGTCACCGTGCTCAAGGCTGCAATCAAATAAAAAGTCTTCATTTTCAAAATCAAGAAGGTAACTCCATCTCTTGGCATCTGCTTAAATAAAACCCATTTGCGGTATTCATCTTACTCTAACGGATCCCAAATGAACATACCAAACAAAAGGCAAATAAATAATTTCCATTTAATCTCAGTCTAATTTCCCTGTCAATGTGAAGCCTGCTACAAATCAAGACAGAAAGTAGCCTGAAGCATTAATTTATTTTGTGTCAACAAAAGGCAGCTTATCTCCAAACTTGCTGCCGATTTTTTTCTTCTCCTCAAAATAAAAATGCACTTCTTGCTTGCACGAGGGTACAAAAGCACCTGAAGGACAACACAGGGAATACCTTCAACACATCTTGCTCTGCTTTTGTGTTTCAGAGAATCTGCCTCACAAAAACAACCATCTGATGAGATCTCACAGAGATGAGAGCAGAAACACTTAGACCTCATGTTCTTTAATCAGGAAAAGAGTCTATTACGTTCAGGCAGCATTTCCCTGTTCTGGTGCATGTTTATACAAACTCCCAGCTGATCTGCAGTAACAATAGGTAATATTTACTTTTGATTATTTGCTTTTGCCACCTCTCCAACTTCTTGCTGTGCAGCTTTTAAATAGCTTCCAAAGTCCCTCTGTGCTGCACTCCAGAAAAGGACAAAGCAAAGCCAGTGTACCAAGTTAGCTCTTCCACGTGTCTATAGCAGGGACGCCAAAAAACTGCCCAGAAGGCTGCACTTGTCACAAAGCTGAGTTTAATTTGACAATCATCATAAGGCATCCAAGTAAATTAAAAATTCCCACCAGGGTCACATACATTCTCCCACAAAATAGAATGTGTTAAAACAGAGGCTGGGGGTTCCAAAAGATGCTAGTGGTTACTGGTCTTGGCCAGGCTGCTGCTGCTAGCAGTGGGTTCAGGAGACGCAGTACCAACAGCGGCAACTCAGGAAGTGGGAAGTTAGCTTGCACAAATCTCTTTCAATAGAGTAACAAATCAAAAGGAAAGAGGTTTGTATAGAAAACACCATTCTCCATACTCTCTGGGAAAATAAAACAGAATGAAAAGGATAATCCCATTCAAGGAGCAAAGAGCAGAGCTTGGAGTTCTGAAGCCAGCAATGCTGATGGCCCATTTTGAAAACTACAAAGGCCTGAGTTTATTATTGCTTTATCCCAGTTCAGCCCAGGCTAAGGCCACGGTGAAGTCCAAATTAATTTAAAGCCAGAAAATGCAGATCTGGTAACAGCACCTAAGTCCCCATCCACACATGGGTGTAAACAGATACTTTTGGTGGGGGGAAAAAAAAATAATCTCCCGAATTTCCTCTCTCCCTGTGCTATGCAGATCCCCACAGGAGGGCTACAATTTGCCCAAAATCACGGAAGTTTCTCTCTCATTATCTCCTTTAGCTGAGCCTCTTCCAAATATTTCACCTTTTATTCAAACTAGTCCTCAATTCTGGTGATACATCAGCTCAGAGATGCTTCGTGGGAGCTCTCTAAGAGGCACCACAGGTTCCCAGACATTAAAATGAATGTGGCACAGAGTCTAAGAACCATGACCTGCACTCCGCAATGCTCTGCCCTCAGCTTCCTGAGACTACACGGCACAGACAGAGCAGAGCACCTCCCCATCTCATGTGGCTGGCCAGTGATGAAGAGAAATTGTATGCTGCATAAATGAAATGGCATCCTACCACCACTAGAAGTCAGAAAACAGACTCAGGTAAAGAAGGGCTTAAAAGTTTTGCATTTGAGAAAGAGGGCGCTTCCTTCAGGCTATCATACCACACGGCAACTGTTATTCAAGCAGATGTTACTCGAGGCAGTAAAATGTTAGCATGGATGACTCCATGGTTGACTGAGAGGCCCAATATATGCTAGAGATCTTTAAAAAAAAAAATTAATTAAAGGTCCTGATAATAAATGTCCTTTCTGTCTTCCAAAAGGACAGAAGACACACAGTGTATCCAATGAATGCATGTGATACACATCCTAACACATTAAGAAAAGTTGCAGCTAGACTTGTCAAAATAGTTAAAAAGATCTAGGCATCCTGCTAGTACCAGAATTAATGGGATTTGGGGACCTAAATTTAACTTTTTTTTTTTTCAAATTTTGAGCCTACACTTTTCATTATTGCTTGTTCCATTGAGTGCAAAGGGAAATCTGTGGGTAAGGCTAACTGTAGAAGGATTTCGAATTCATCACAACAAGGTTTCCTTGTCATTTTATATATATAAAAAAATCCATTTTATATATATAAAAAAACCTCACAACCACATCATTATTGTTTAGTCCCCTGGAGGCAGGGGGAAACAGGAGCTATTTAAAATTAGTTTCTTAATTATTTAAGCATTAGTTCCCTACCTCCCAAATCACAACATGCTGCCATGGAGAATTCCTGAGTCTCTCCCTTGCAGAACTTCAGCCCAAATATCAGGATAATGGTGGCCTGACACATATACAGTCCCCAGCAACATACACACAGCAAGCAGGACATGCTTTAGTGGACTCAGATAGAAAAAAGAAAAGAAAACAAACAAACAAACAAAACCCACACAACCAAAAAAAAACCCCAAACAAACTCCACCAAACAACATACTTGGATAAACCATCCAGAAGAGCCTCAGGAAAGGCAACTAGCCACTTTCCATGGAGAAGCAATTGCCCAGGCATCCCTGCCCAGTATAAACTGAATCAAAATATCCATCCCACAGCTGAAGGAGATCTCTGGAACCTGGCAGTGTCACATGCTGGATACTTGAAGGCACATATGCTTTGTGTTTTGGGAGAGAAATCCAGTTACAACACACCGCAGCTGATGCGCTGAGGGAAAGGAGGCGACACTTGGTCTCTTTCCTCTGTTCTGTCCTCATTTTCAAGCTTCATGGCTGGCATGAGCTGGTGATCTAAGCAGACACATTAACATCCCTGAGTGAAATGGCACCATTTGTGGCCTCTGAGACTTTGTCCTCCAGCACCATTGCTGGTGTGTCTGTAGTGACTGCTGTAGTGTTTATGGCAGGAAGTGGAGTCAAGCCCTGTGATAAGATCTGTTGGATGGTTTTCCGCAAATTGGGGTGCAGCTGGTTTTGGGTCTGGCAAAAAATTTCTAAGGCAAAAGACTTGAGGGTGCCAGTGCAAAGGTCCTCGTAAAGTGGAATTGTGTACATCCGAGACATCTGCAAAAAAGGAAGACTGGATAGTATCACTTCAATAACAGCCAAGAGGTTCACCTCTTCTACAGCTACACTCCAACACCCTGAATGACTTCAGACTGGAAACAAGCAACACCTTTCTTCAAAAGACAGCAGAGTCTATTCTACATAAGTTTAATGCAAAGATTTTTATGAATGATAACAAAAAACACTTGTTCTCAAGGATGACCTACTTCCATGAATAACAGAACTGTTTTTAAAAGGTCAAGGAGAAGAGGCCACAGTGAACACATGCATTAAGCTTTTGCTCCTGCACAGTAAATTACTGAAAGGGATTCGATGAACCCTAGCCTTCCCTGAAGTGTAAATATTCAAACAATCACATGATTTAGTAGTGTGAAAGTTTCTGGTCTGGAAAAGCCAGGGCTGCTACAAAGCAACACAAAAAAAAAAAGCAGTGGGCAGAGCTGGGACAAGGATGTTGAGTGAGGCTAGAAAAGCAGAGATTATCTGTAGGCATTTCAAATTCCATCTGCCCGTTCCTCCCCACCCGCTAGCAGGTGAGCCATGCTCAGCCCCTTCGCAACACACCTGGTCTACACTTGGCCAGGAAGCAGAAGTTCCAAGGTCTTTCACGTCGCATGTCTCATGCACACGTCTCATGCACTGAGAAGTGCAGTGATTTTAATCCAGCACTTAGTACCTGGTTTTCCAAGAAGCGACGGACTTTGTAAAGGTCTGGATAATAGTCATTTCGGACTACAATCTGCAGCCAGCGGATGCGGATTTCTGCATTCATGGAGTCCAGCTGAGAGGAGTAACATTCTGAAAGCTTTTTTATCACCTCTGAAGAGAGCACACACACAGAGAAGAACTGTGATCTATTTTGTCAGGTTTGAGGGTCATCAGAGAATAACAGACAGAATCATAGAATCAATAAGGTTGGGAAAGACCTCAAGGATCATCAAGTCCAACCTGTCTCCCAAGACCCCATGACTACTAAACCATGGCACCAAGTGCCACATCTAGTCCCCTCTTGAAAACCTCCAATGATGTTGACTCCACCACCTCCCTGGGCAGCCCATTCCAACAGCTAACAACTCTCTCTGTGAAGAACTTTCTCCTCACCTTGAGCCTAAGTCTCCCCTGGTGCAGTCTGAGACTGTGTCCTCTTGTTCTGGTGCTGATTGCCTGGGAGAAGACACCAACCCCCTCCTGGCTACAACCTCCCTTCATAAAAAGCATAGAATTGTAGAATAGTTTGGGTTGAAAAGGACTTTCAAAGATCATCTAGTTCAACCCCCATGCCACAGGCATCTTTACTAGATTGGGCTGCTCACAGCCCCATCCAACCTGACTCTACATGAATGTTAACATCAGTGAGGTGTAGGGCTCTTTAGAATGTGATTAATTATTTCAGGAACACTTTTCTGCTATCCTGATGCAGTACTTACCATGTGGCAGTGGGGACCCATCCAGCAATCTGTCCAAGAAGAGCACAGTTTGGAACGTTCTCCATTTAGTGAGGTCAGCGCTGCTGGCAGCAGCAACAGAGTCCAGAGGCTCTGTGGTCCAGAGTTTGAAGAGCATCTCTACTGGTCTGGTCAGACTGGATCCCTGAGATAAATCTGGCTCTGCTAATGGAGGTCCTGTAGCATTGAGCCAACGTTCAAACTCCAGTCCTGGAAGGAGAAGCATCAAAAAGGTCAAGCAGGAGTCTCTGCAGGTGGCTTGCCTGCCTCAAGGTCCAGGACTGCTTCTAACAGAGTTAAGAAGCTCTAACAAGAGTAAATCAGACCAACCTCTAGTTACAGCAATGTAACAGTCTTAGCAGCCTCACAGGGCTAACCTATGCTACACCTGGATGAGTGCCAGCAACACTTCTCCAAATATAACCATGAGTTTTCTAGAGCCCAGCATTACAGTGAGTAAGTACAAGAATCACATGTGCTCTTAAGAGAGCCAGGCTAGCAAGTGTCCATGATCAAACTATGCTTTAATATAAGGTGGGATTTTTTTTATGCATGCAATTTACTTTCTCAGAATCTTGAGTAAGACTGAGGAATAAGGGGGAAACCTGCTTCATTACATAAACAGAGATCAAAATAAAAAAGAAAGAGGAGACAAGCAGGCTGATTAAACTCCTCCTACCCACAAGCAAAATGGAGCAAGCAGAGCCTAGTTTCCAAAAGAGCTCTTCCCCTTGACCCTTTACCACCTCAGCACTTTCCCAACACTTGGCAATGCTTCTCATTCCACACCATCTACCCTAAAACTCCTCTCTTCTGCATCCCCTAAATAATAGCTGGGCAAAAGTCAGCACGTGCTGTGGTTAACTCATTAGCCAGATATTGGGCCAAACACAACATACAACCACTGAGCTCATGCTGCAGCTTCTCCCACAGTACACTCACATATCTGCATCTCTCCACAAAGCTGTAGGAACCCAGTATCCTCTGGCAGCTGTATTCCCCTGCCAGTCTGGTTTCAATGGACCAATGGGTTCAGTGATAACTTGCAAGGATGGATATGGGGCAGGATCACATTAGTTTATTGAAGCAGGTGGGCTAACAACAGCTAGCAGATTACAGACAAATCTCCCAACAGCTATAAACAGGGGATATAAGGTAGAGTGAAACATTATGGTAAAGATTTTATATGCATGGTTAGGACCTTGAAAAAAGTTACAGTTTTCAAGGCATCTTTTCTCCAACTACCTGAAAGGACATTGTGGAGAGGCTGGTGCTGGTCTCTTCTCATAGGTAATTAGTGATAGAACAAGAGGGAATGGCCTCAAGCTATGACTGCATAGGTTTAGACTGGGCAGTAGGAAAAAAATCTTCACAGAAGGAGTGGTCAGGGATTGGAATGGGCTGCCCAGGGAGGGGGTTGAGTCACCAGTCCTGGATACATTTAAAGGTCATTTAGATACAGCGCTTGGCAATATGGTTTAGGGGTGAACTTTGTAGAGCAGGGTTATCAGTTGGACTTGGTGATCCTGAGGGTCTTTTCCAACCTGAACACTTCTGTGAAATTTCAAAGTGGGTTCACCATTTCCTTATATTTGAGCACCTAGAAATTCCACATGCACTGATTATTGTGCCTGCAGTGTCAAAGCTGAGTTAATAAGAAAGTTAACTGAGGGCCACTCAACTAATTAATGCCAAAATTGTTTGCAATTTAAGATGTTCTCATTCCTCTACATGGAGGCAATAACAACAAATCACCACAACCATTCCTACCATAAACACTTGGCTGCTACTAAAGCATTCTGTTCCCCTTAGCATTTTCCTGTACATCATCCAAGCCAAGCACAAAATTTACCATCCAGATTTTCTACAGTGTTTACAGTTAACTAAGTAAATTTCCTACCTGCTTTGCTCTCAACACATTGCTCTTTCAGCTCTGGAAAAAAATTCAGGAAGGAATCCAGAAGATCTTGAGCCACAACACTGGTAAATTTGTACTTCTCAATGTAGGCCTGAAATAGTAAAAAGGATAAATTATGATTAGGAGGACGACGGCTTCCTTTGGATGTAAAAGCATTTCATGCAATGAAAAAGTAGAGATGGGAAAGTGAGAACAAGTGCTTTCCATCCCCTGAGAAGACAAAAGCACCATAACAAGAAAAAAATTGAGTAGTTGCAAATACATTTGACAGCTGAGTACAGGGCTCTTCTGATACATTTCACAGATACATAAATAAATCAAGGGCAGGAAGGTTTCCTTATACTCAGCACTGGTGAAACAACAGAACACAACTGGCCACTGTATATCCACTGATAGATTATGGACTAAAGAACTCAGAGGAATAAAGAGAAAGATGGAATGGGCAATAAATGGGAAGAGGAGATGAAAAACATGCATGCAGCAAAAAGAAAAGGCAGTGAGTTGTGCCATTTTCAGTAACCAGTCAATAACTGACTTAATTTTCTATAGATTTTGCAAATGTGCTTCGAGGAGCCAAACCTGTTCCAATACTGGAAACCATGCCCTTTGCCACCCCGGCTGGAAAAAAAACCCACAAGCTCAATACCTTTTAATACCATACAGTCACAGACTATCTATGCTGGAACAGTTTCCCAATTATTTGGAGCAGAGAACAAAAGGTAACAAAAATGTATCACTACTCTGTATTTAATAACCCATAAGCTCAGAATCTGAGAAAAAGAGCACAAGCACAATCATTTAAGAGAAATCTCACAGAAAGAATCATTTAGGTTGACAGGCAGGGTCCACACCATTCTTCCATCTTTAAAGTTTACCCCCATTCATTACCTACCATGACAAAACCTGGAAAAATAAGACAAAAACAAAACCCAAACCAAGCCTAAAGCAGCTCTAAACCTCAAGAGAAACACATCCTTACTCATACTCACCCTTAGGAAGGAGTCAAAGTGTCTTGGGTCACCACAGAGCTGTGACAGGTAGTAAACAAAGCAGTATCCTTTCTCATAGGTGAAGAGGTTCATTAAATTACTAGGATTTACACCTGAAAGGAGAAGACAACAATGCTGTAAGACACACTGATGAGAACACTAATTTCTAACCCTTTCAAGTATACAGATCCTTTGGAGATCAGGGAGTCAAGACATAGTGACTTAAAACCAAAATGAGCCTATTGTCAGTACACTTAATTTAGTGAAGTAAATTAAATAGAAGCAGTCCAAACACAGTCTGAAAACCTAAAAAAACCTCAGTAATTGTAAGCTAAGTATTGATTTCCAATGGCACAAGTCACTTAAATGAGAAGTCACTGAAGACACACCTGGAAATTCAAGACATTTTTCTTTTGGTGCCAAACTCAGGGAATTACCATATCACAAATGTTTGAAGATAGCAGTATAAAGTAATCACAACTTCTTCCTTTTTTGAGACTTCCAACATGTGCTTTATCATTTCATCTGGTTCCAATATCATCTCCAGTTGCATTTTAGGTTGTTTTTTAAGTATCATCTAGGTTGAAGATTGCTTCACACCTCCCATGGTGAACCCAGAACTAAAGAATTATCAGTGAAGCATAATGCTGGAGTGCAAATGCATACCTGGCTCAAGGGATAACCAAACACCTGTGTTGCTCACTCAGCAGGAGAACAAATACCTACATTTATCTGCATGCTGATGCTTACACATATAGTTCTTCAATGAAAACATAAAAAGAGGAACAATTTAAGAGCAGAGGAACAGGCTGCCCAGAGAGGTGGCTGGGACCACATCTGTGGAAATGTTGAAGGTGAGACTTGACAGGGCTCTGGGCAACCCGATCTAGTTGAGGTTGCCCCTGCTGACTGCAGAGGGGGTTGGACTAGATGACCTTTGGAGGTCCCTTCCAACCCAGATCATTCTATGATTCTATATGTAATATATGACATCATTATCAACTACTTTATTTTACATACTAAGTAGCTCAAAACCTCACAGCTTTCAAGGCAGTTTTTCATACTCTGTTTATACTGTCTGATCTCTTCTTAGACAGGAATTCTAGAGGGGAGTTAGCCAAGTTTGAAAAAACTTCAAGGTAAATTTCCTTATTTACTTTTAGACTGGTTTAAAAGCCTGCAGTTCTTTTTTCTTTCTTTTAGAAAGGTTATGCACAAATTACTCTAGTTTTTAGTCTACATTCCAGCATCAATATACAGAGTTTTGTGTACAGCAGCTTCAGCCAAAAGCAATACCTGGCTCCAGTTTAACCTGAAGCTTGCTGACTGGATTGTCTTCTCCAAGGAGCTTCATCTGTCTGTGGAGAGCATCAAGGCGGAATGCAGTCTCCAAACATGTGAAGGCAGCTCCTACCTCAGAAAGAAACTTATTAGTTGTGGGAAAATGACTGGCAAAACCTGACCTGTGCAGAACTAGCACAGGTACAAAATAAAAGCTACCAAAGGTGTAAAGGACACAACAATGAGACAAAATCAAGTAATGGAATGGCAGAGAAATTCAAGTGCAAAAAATCCAGAACTTAAAAGGCTGCATTTACTCTGCCAGTTCTGCAGCAGGCTGAGGAGAAATACCAAGCAGCATGAAAACTGTGCTTAAGTTTACATCCTGGACATCATCTTATCAGTTCTTACAAGAAAAACAGAGCACCAATGGAATAAGTATTGTACAGGTAACTTTCAAGGCGCAATCAAGTGCTACAAAAAAAGTACTGTCACTGGTGGAAGAGCCGACACACAATTCAGTGCCAAGGGTGTTACTAAGGGAATGTCCCCTCTCGGGTGAAAATGGCAAAGGATTAGATTTAGTTGGTATATTACAGGTCCTGTGACTCTTTAAGCTTTTTTTTTCATCCAACCCATATGGTATCATACAGTTGTCACCTTCTACCCATTAGGACTTATTTTACAGCTGTGACTTGGGTAGGCTACTCCTTCTATTTTAACCGCAGTGTAGAGCATTCCTGTTTTCAAGCCAAGCTAGCTGTATTACATTGGAAACTCAACAGAGATCTTTTCTATGCCCTTGCAAATGCAAAACACTGTGGAAAATGGATTTTCAGGTTCAGATCTTCAACATCCAGCGCTATTAACACTTTGGTTTTCTTTGCTGAGTCTTCAGTGATAGGGCTTGTTACATAGCTACAACCTCAGAGTTTCACTGTATGTACACAGGAATTTGAAATAAGCAACATGAGAATTAAGAACCAAAATGTATTTGGAAGATAGAAGAACTTGTACTGGCAGAGAAAGGGGCAGGTATGCTTCACAGGGGAAAGCAAGAACCAGGACAGCTCATGTTAAGGGCAATTCCTTCAAGCTAAAGGAGGAGAATTAAGCAAGATCCAAGAGGTGTGGTAGTTAGAAGACTCCAATTGCTGTAAACAATATCATTACAAAGCTGCCTTTTTATTAACAGCTGGAGATACTGTGGAAATGTCAGAAATTGCAAGATTTAGATCAGAGGTTTATCTTAGAAACAAAACAGAAGGCAAAAAGAGCTTTCTAAAGAATGGCACAGGAAAAGGCATTTCTTAGTTTCTTGAACCATTGCTTCTTGAAATAACCAGTTCTAAATTTTAAGCAAACAGACCAAAATCAGCAGGGATTTCATCCTAGGTCAGAGAGACAGACTACAATGGGATACAGAACACATCAGTACCTTCTGATCCACTCATACCAATGCTATGTGTAATACAGTGCAACTTCTAAGAACAGTCCTAAGCACTGAGAATTACTCAAGACGCAACAGCTTTCAAAGTTACATAACAAACATTCTAACATCTCCATATGCTCTCAGAGCATTTTACCTAAACTTCATTATCATCAGCTCACCTCCAGAAACAACAATATACATGAATAAAAGCCAAGGCATCCTTCTAAACACTCTCACTGCCAACATTTCCAGGAATCTTTCCAAGACAGTGGATACATGAGAATATACACACACCACAGGCTTTTGAGAGCGTAACAGCACAAACTAGAGAAGTGTGTGCTCCCAGTATTCACTTTGATAAAAATCCAGTTAAATTGAAAAGCAGTAGGAATGATTTACTACATACATATTCTAAAGACAGTACCATACAATTGGCCTATGAAATTCACTGACAAAAGCAAAGGCAGGGCTGTACAATTCTACAGGAAGCCTCAAGCAGATGAAAAGACAGCTATGTAGATCTGCACTTCCTAAGTGCTCTTTCCAAGAGTAGGTAACTACTAATTGATCAGGATTAGAAAGATACTTATTCAGAGGATAGGTATTTCACAGTGTAACCGTGGTAAGATTTCTTACGTCTTTCTTTGAAGCATCGTCTGCTCACATATTCTGACGTGTGAACACCTAATAGTAGTTCCAAAGTTCCTACAAATACCCTTACAATGCTGTGCTAACACACCTCACCCAAAGCCCCCATTACTTTATCAGGTATTGATTCCACTCAAAGCCAAGACAATGCCAGAGTCTAAACATCTAAGATGCCCAACACAAAGTATGAGGCCGTGGCGTGTGTGCGCGTTCAAGTGCTCTGGGGATGCGTGTGTGTAAGTGCTGCTGGTGGAGGAAGTGGGGTGTGTGTTCAATAAATGATCAAAAAAAGAAAAACAAACACCTCCCTACAGACTTCAGAGCTCCTAAGGCAAATACTCTATGCAGCCAACTCTCCATTATTGGCTAGACACAGCGTAAGGAGGAACATTTCTGCATCGATACCATAGGTCTCGGTGGTGATCCGGCGCTGCGCGTACGTGGCGAGCCCCTCGCTCAGCCACATCTCCTCCCACGTAGCGTTGGTGACTGCATTTCCAAACCAGCTGTGGGCAACTTCATGAATCACATCAATGATCAAAAACTCATCGCTCTCCAGAATGGAAGAGATGATAAAGGTCAGGCATGGGTTTTCCATGGCAACAATTGGGAAGGAGGGAGGAAGAAAAACAATGTCATATCTAAAATTAGGGAGAGAGAAGACAAAGAGGAGAAAGGAGATGTGTAAACCACAGCTGAATTCAAGAGACACACACAGCAACCTTTTTTTTTTTGGTAAGGAAGATTCTTATGACACTTTTATGACTTTAGGAACCAACTTTCTAGACCAGTTGTGCCTAATTTTTCTGGTCAGGGAATCACAGAGTTTGTTCTGTTGGCCAACAAGCTGTACATATTTGGACATATTGACAAGACAGTCTCTTCATGTACAGAAAACCCTGCACTGCCCAGAAGCATCATGCTCCCTTCACACACATAAATTTATCACAAGTTTTCTACCTATGAGCCAGGACCACTAAGTTTACTCTACATACACTACCACATACACAGCATCGAGCTCCCAGAGTCTCCCAGCAAAGAGAGAGGCTGGGAAGCGATCAAATTAATTCATTGATCTGGTGTACTTGCAGTGTCAGCAAAATGACTCTAGTCTGTCTGCTTCAGAACACAACAACACTATTTGTTTTGCTTTCTAAAGTTCTCCACTAATGATCAGCACTGGCACACTAGGCCATGCTCTCAGATTATTTCAAGCAACATTTTGTAAGCTTACAACCACAAGGCATTCTTCCTGCTTAACTTCAGCAAAGAAATATAGGAAGCCTTTGTAAACATTTTCTCCCCTCCAAACAACTAAAGAGTTCACTCAAAACCCTTCTCTTTCAATACACAGTCAAGCTTAACTTCAGAAATTATTAATGTTAGGTATAGGGACTAGGGGTACCAACAACTGTACTTAGTGAGGATTTCATCACCCTCAGGCATGCCACAACAAAAATGGTCTCAAACTGCAACAGGATAGGTTTAGACTGGACACCAGGAAATTTTTTTTCACAGAGAGTAGTCAGACCTTGGAATAGGCTGCCCAGGGAGGTGGTTGAGTCACCATCCCTGCATGTGTTTAAAGCTTGTTTAGACGTGGTGCTTGAGGATATGGTTTAAGGGTGAATTTTGTAGAGCAGGGTCAATGGTTGGACTTAATTATCACAAGGGTCTTTTCCAACCTGAACGATTCTACGATTCTATGAAATAGATCAAGTACCTAAAAATAATTAAGATAAATAAAACCGCCATACATTTAAAATGCATGGACTTGCATTACAAAAACTGCAGTATGAAAAGTCTTCACTCCTCAGGGCAGATCTGCTTTTTAGAAACCTGCATTTCTGCCCACCATACCAGGCAAAACACCACTGTGCCTCCGTGGTCCTTTCTGCTGCTTGCAGAGACAAAACACCAGAGTTTGTTTCCAGCTATAGCAGTGCTGCCAGCTGAAAGGCTGACCTGTCCTGCCACTGCTAGCAGAGGGAGAATGCATGATAACTTTTCAAGGTTGTTCTATTTTGTTCCCATTAGACATTCCTGGGAGAACTATTAAACTCACCTTCCCCATATATATGGGCCATACAGACTCTCTGCAGCAGTCAACCAGCGTTCAACAATGCCAGAAAGCTTGCTGATGGCTGTTGGCAGCAGGCAAGGCTCTGCCCACACTCTGCTCCTGTCAGAAAACAGAAAACATCAGGTGATACTTCAGCAAACTGAATTATCTCTTAGGAAAAATAGCCTGACTTCTCACCACACTTCCATGTATGGTAATAGAGCTAAGAGGTCTCACACCAGACACAGGCTTTCTTTAGGTTAACACTCCATAGATAGATGGCAACAGATAATCAAAGATCCCTCAGAGGATGGCCATGAGACAAGTCGCCATAATGACTACGTGGGACAATATGCAATATTTATGAGAGGGAAATAGCTTTCCCAGTGCAATGATAGGAATTTCTTTACACCCAACTAAACCTCAAACTCCCTGAACACTCACAGCTCAAAGTCCCAACTGTTCTCTTACCAATTACTCAACATATTTACCACACATAGCACAAAGAACAGCACAAAAGTACAAAAAAGCAGAATCAACTCAATCAACTCACTGCAAATCTTACCTTGGACCTATATCTGCATGTATAAGGTCTCCTGCCACCAGAGCCACTAGGTAGGCAGGAACTGGATATTCCATGTAAAATTGATATACACCTTCCTCTTCTAAATAGGTACTTTGGGTGGCACTCATCAACACCTGTATGCCTGCTGGAGCCTGGAAGATCAACATCATACACATTAACGCACTAGATGGATCACAGCTGAATGACTACACCACAGATCTCTCTGGGTTTTTTCATGTCTGCCTGAGGATGTACATTAAAAACCAATGAAATAACACAAAATGTAAGATTTCTGTGAGGCCTTTATACCACAAACTACCTAGCCTGTGAAAACATATCAAACAAAAATAATACTTCTCTTATACTGCATGGGTCCTTATGCCTCAAAAGTGCCCACATATCAAATTATTTCATCTACATAAAGCACAACATTATATGATGCTGCTTTCATAAAACTTTGTTTCAAGAATTGATACAGTTGAGCATTATCATCAACAACCACTACTGGAAGTGACCAACTAAATTCTCTCTTCACATCACTGGTTTCACAGTTACTCTGTCATTGAGCATGGGGAAGGCAGGACCCAAGCACCATAGGCAACAGAGTTGTTTTTTGTGGCTGTTGCACCAGTTCTGGCACAAGAACCAGAAAGGGATCTAAAATGTCCAGCATTTTTTATAGCACTAAATGTCACCATTAACATTTTATATCATATGTACTCACACAACAGCACCATGCTTTCAGCAGTTAACAGCAGCTAAGTGCTCCATGAACCATTTATAACCATTCTGTCACTCACCTTGACAGTAGCTGAATAGGTGCATTTCACTGCTGGTGTGTCAAAGCAGGGGAAGAAAGACCGGTTGCACACTGAGTGGCCCTGTGTGAAGACAAATGGCTTGGCATTGCCATATGTCAGTTCTGGATCCAGCCACCAGATCTATGGAAACATGAAGAGAAGAGGAGGTGAGGGAAAGAGACCAAATCACAAGGAAGAACTGGCAAAGAACAAAAACTGAAATCAATAGGACTGTGAAGGAGAAGAAACATTTCAGCTGTGCAGCTCCCCAGATGAACACCTTGCACAGGGCACACCTTTCTATTCCTGTTTATTTGTTGTGACTACTCAGAGTAATTCCTTACTGTCCAAACACTGAATGGTGCCACAGAATCTTCCAGCCAATCACTGTTTCTGTTCTACCAGTTTGCTTGGCTAATGACAAGTCCCTAACAGACATCGATATGATCTTATTCTCAGAGGGAGCACTCTGAATATCTTCATGGCTTTAATTCAACATGAACAGGAATAATAGGGGTCAGGTAACTCAAGCTGGGGAGGGGGGAAAACAAAACAAAACAAACAAAAAACCACCCAACCAACAAACCCAAATCTGCAAACAAAAGAACCCTGAGGCTGAACTGTATACACAACATTATCTCTGACCCTGACCTGCTGGCTGAAGCATCAAACATTTTGACACTATCCAAAGAAGTCAGTATATGTAAGAAACATCTGGTCAGCAACGCTGAAGGCCTCTTTTTACAGAGTAGACAAGGAGATTCTGGGTGGTCACACACACACAAGGGAAAAAGAAAACAACCCACAAACAAAACAACAAAACCCCATCATCAAGCATGTCAATTTTCAGTATCAAACAGCAAATAAATCAAGAGTCAGACCCTCAACAAATAATTACAACATATTAAGCAGGACTTGGAAAAGTGCAGTTATTTGCCTTTTTGGTTTTTTTTTCTGTTTAAATGTAATGTTTATGCTTTCACATGCTCCCTGCCTCCAACTTTGAAGTGGAAGAACAATTTTAAATAGGGATTTTCTTGTAATCCTAGAACTCTGGAGCTGAACTTTTACAGAAAATATCAAATATTGTGAAACTTGCAATAAAGTTGGAACCACTGGAAGTCCTGGGAATGGTTAGGAATAAAACTTCTAAGTCTGCTGAATTCTTAGATCAAAGCAACCAATAAATCTGAATTCAGGGAACAGCAGTTAGAGAAGACACTAGTTTAGTTCTGGTCCTCAAGAGACAGCAATGAAATACAGAAGAGAAGCCTGGGTACTCTGCTCTCATGTTTTCGACATATTACAATTCTCCCAGTTAACCTCTAGAAGTCAAAGCTTTCTCTCTCCCCCTCTGCCCCATAAGGTTATTCTTTGTTATCTTCTTCCCTTGCCTTTAGAGCCTTTTTCTCAGACATCAGTCTGCTCTTCTCCCAAGCCATCCACTCCAGCAGCACTCCTGTGGATCAGGTGACACATAAGCAGCAGCTTTCAGTTACTCATGTCACTCATGTAGAGATTCACACTTCCACTGGCAAATGTTGGTTGGTTGGGGTTTTTTTCAGTGGGAACCATTACAAAATTGAAAACCTTGATCTAGAAGTAAAATTAATGTCAGAGCAGCATTCCTATATTGAATTTATTTTAAGATTACCCTTTTCACTTTCAAGCCTGTTGGGCCAGAAATGTGCTCCAGGCACAACTTCTGAGGAACCCTGCCTCACTTACACCACGAGAGCTCAGGCTACGCGACTCTCCAAATCCACGTGCTGCATTTCAGCACATCACCAACCAAACCCCAAGGTCACAGCTGAGATGTACTACACAGCTACAGATTTCCACCCCATGGCTACCTGCATTTCACAGCAACAAATAACATCTCTGCAATGTGACATTGTGGAACTGGAGACAACTATTCTGGAAGGCATGTAGAGACATGTCTCATTAAAACCCACAGTCTGAAACCAAGAGCTTCCACCTAGAACATGCATTCCATAAAAATTCAAGTGCTATGTTTTCCTCCTTGGTAGTACTTTTCTAATGGCCCAGGAAGGAGGCTCAGAAATTAAATTTTCTAAGATATGTCCCAATGCCAACTTTTAAAAACACTCCTCTGTCCAGCAGCTTTGTGCTTGTATCACAGAAAGTCTGACTTACAAACTGTATCATTGGTCCTGCTGTGGAGAATCACCTTCAGAAGGTTCTGTCTCCTTTGTTTTTTGAGAGACAGAAAAAGCTGTCAAAGAAAGCAGGGAGAAAAAACACCACCAGACCTAAATTGCAACACTAAAGTAGGAAGGAAAGAGTGTTGACAGACTACGCCTTCAGAGCAGAGATAAGGGGAAGTTCTCCTCAGCCAGTGTAGGAAGAAAATACAAGCAGGAAGCAAAAGGGAACCAAGAAGCTGATTCTTGTTTACAGGAAAATCTATAAACTAATGACCATTTCTTTACAACCAGTCCCCTTTTATGTGACATTTGGTTGAAGTTAAATGAAGCACCAGACCCATAGGCCAAGAGACAAAACATTTGTAGAGGATGAAGTCTTTTTTCCCCCCTGTTTCCTAATGTCTGCAGCTACACAGCAGGCCTCCCTCTCTCCTTCCAGATGCACTTGGAACAATGATGAAAGTTATCCTGAAACAATATAAATAGATCTGTAATATAAATAGACCAGGCTATGGTGCCAGACAGAGGCAGGACTATGGCCTAGGGAAAAGAAGCAGCATCCCAGAAAGGAGTGCAAGGAGCTGGGTACTGAGGGGGTGGAGCAGTACGCAGGCACAGAGCAGCAAGCGGGGCCATACCATCTACTCTGCATCCGAATCCTGCCTGTGCTCACCTTCAGAAATATACACCATGTCACAGTAATGCTCACCATTTGTATTCAGCTTTTCACTGATTCAGAACTGTTTCACACATTTCTATGATGAATTTCAAGTGGGGGGAAAGAAAAAAACTGCTTAGTTCCTCTGGTGAACAGAGTTCTTGGGCAGTCTAGCCTCATATTGCAAAGAAGCTTACACTTTGTAAGGCACCTACCAAGAACATGATTTTTATTGACTTGGATCATAGTCTTTTATCTAAATCCAGCAAATGAGAAAGGCAATTAGCTAAGACTCTCTCAGTGTTAAATCTCTCCATGTTTCTACCTGCATTATTGATGAAGCTCCAAGAAGAGCTGCTATGCCACAGCTTCTATTCTAGACAGACAAGCCAGTCCATCAGATGGCAAAATAACCTGCACATCTGTGATGCAGAGGATGTGACGAGAGCAAGGCACAACTGGCCAGCAAGACACTCAAGAAAGACTGAGGAATCAGGATAAGTCTAACAGAACAATGAGGAAGCTTCCAGCACTGCAAAATGAGCTGTCCTTTTTGCTGAATTATGAGTAAATGCTGTCATTTTTCACACTAGAACACAGAGCAGAGTTTGCATTTAAGGTTGCCATGAAAAGAAAATATCACTGGTGTTAATATGTGCTGCCAAATCAGAGGTGTGACAGTGGGCAAGAGACATGTAGATTTTGCTCTCTAGGGGGAAAGCAAAACAAAAAACCCAAACCAAAACAAAAACTTATCAAAGAGTACTTGTAGGACCAGGAATAGGTGAGGGGAAATAAGAGGAGAAAGAGCAAGACTGCTGTCACTGACACACCTGATCAGTGTGTGCCTTCAGCCCACACCATAAGAGATAAACAGTGTTTATGACAGTCTGGCTTCTGATGCAAACTGATGATGTACCAACCATATGGTTTCCTAACAGCACAAGGAGCTGGAATGCTCTGTGGAAGGCAGATTTAATCTCTCAGCTGTCTCTCAATGTCCATCAAACAACCAAAGATCTTGGCTCCTTCCTGCACACAAGAATAATGGGACAGTCAAATAACACATCCAGATGGCTCAAACCAAGTATACCAAGACAACAAGATTCCAGAATAGTGTCTCTGCTGCTGATCTTGCTGCCAACATGTCCATGTTGCACTGTAACATCAATTTACTGTTCTGGAGGTCCCACAGAAAATAAACCTTGACCCAGAAAGATTATATTCAGAGAAAGGTCAAAGAAAACTGAACTTCAGAAGGGGGGTGGGAAGGGTGTCTAACTGTGAAGCTGCTTCACTTATGCAAAGTTCTGTGAGGAAATATACTGGATGTGAGTATGAACTGGTTCAACCTTCTATGTGTATGGGTTACTCGTCCCTATTAAAATGCAATGCTAGGCTAAACAACAGCAATGACATAGCACTACAATACCAAAAAATTACTTTCAGTCCAGAAAAAACCTTAACAGATCAGTGTCCTGAACATGAAGGGTTACAACAGGTGCTTGAGGACAAATATTTTGCCAGCCAAAATCTACAATAGTGAGTGAGGAAACCTGGTATGATTTATGTCATTGAGCAAGCCTGCTTCTGCTTTCCAGTATCACTTGAAAAGGGCAGTACATGGCCCTGACACCGTAACCATCAATAATCTTTTGACACTAGTCCATGTAGCTTCATTTCAACTGAAGCAGTAGATACCATTAAAGGTACAGTGAAGACTTCAAAAGACAGGATTCTGAAGCACAGCTAGCTCCTGTCTGATCCAGAGCAAGTAAGGCAAACAACAGATGGAACTGATGCTCTCAGCATCCTCAGATATTTAACATCCACGCTGGACTGTGTGTGGGGCCAAGGAGGCAACATGTTAACACAAGGGAGACTAAATGAATGTATCAGTCAGTGCCCTGCACCTGCCCACAGATTTCAGATCATTACTGAAACTGAGTCTCAAAACAGTATGCTGTTAACACCTGAGATCATTTCTCCATAGCCAGTGGAACAGTCTGCCCCTTTGGCAACTGGGCTGGCAAAACCCAGGAGAAAGCACAGGCTAGCCTAATACAAAACAGCTCTTACAAAGGATATTGAGTGACTTGAACATGTCCAGAGAAGGGCAAAGAGGCTTGTGAGAGGTCTCAAGCACAAGCCCTATGAGGAGAAGCCGAGGGAGCTGGGGTTGTTTAGCCTGGAGAAGAGGAGGCTCAGGGGAGACCTTATTGCTCTCTACAACTACCTGAAGGAAGGATGTAGACAGGTGGGGGTTGGTCTCGTCAGCAACCAGCACCAGAACAAGAGGACACAGTCTCAAGCTGCACCACGGGAAGTTTAGACTCAAGGGGAGGAGAAAGTTCTTCTCAGCAAGAGAGATTGGCCATTGGAATGTGCTGCCCAGGGAGGTGGTGGAGTCACCATCCCTGAAGATGTTCAAAAAGGGACTGGATGTGGCACTTGAATCCATGGTTTAGTTAGTTATGAGATGTTGGGTGATAGGTTGGACTTGATGATCTCTGAGGTCTTTTCCAACCTTCTTGATTCTATGACTCTATGTTACCATGTACTTTACGAGGTACAGCTCAGCCAGACTGCGAATGGTTATAGAGCACACAGCAACACCAAATTATCTTTAAAGCCCTCCCACCATAAACAAGGCATAGAAACCGATTTCTTTGTAATTCTTGGAATAAAAATAAAGAACAGAATCTTCTGAACACACACTATGTGCCCTAAAAGGCATTTTCCATGTACCTCTTCAGTGCAGAAAAACTACAGCTGAGTACTGCACAAGGAAATACTGAGGCCAAGAGCTTCAGATGTGAAAAGGAACAATATCCTCACAAGTACCATAATTTCACCTCATATCTGCACTTTTAGGGAAGGACTAGCAAGTTAAAAGGTCACCACCTAAAATTCACTATCTGTAATGAGACAATATATTAAGAATAGCCAGATCATTCTGAGGATTAAATTACTTTTGTAAGCGTCAGTGTAGTATTTCAATTGGACAGAAAAAGATCCAAACGCATTCTACTTAGCAACGTTTTACTAAAGAAAGGCGTAGTATAGACTTGCGATTGGGTTACTCGCATGAAACCACCACGTTCAATTCCTGCTCTTGTTAAATACATTGTAATAGTCAAACAGGTCCACCCATTTACTGGATCCGTGCAACAGCAGGCTGAGAGTCAATTCCAGCAGGTGAGACAGAGGCATCAAAGTTGCAAGACTCTCAAAACCAACCCCATTCCCTTTGCAAACCGATTCGCCGCAGTTTCAGTCCCAACCTGAGCAGCCAATACAGTAACAAAAACTGGTGTTCCAGGGATAACAGTTTACAAAGTTATGCCAGCGAAATATAAACACAAGACCCGCTAAACAGAACCTTAAAGCCCTTACGTGCTTCTAAATACCAGAGGTTTGAAAGAAGTGACAATTTACAAAGCACCTCACTACTTCAGAAGGCTAATCCACACAATCGTGGAGTCACCACCCACAGCCACTTGAAATGAGTGGTTTGGGCGACTTCTCATCTCCTTCTCCAGCATTAAACTTGTAGGAAAAAGTGGAGTTTCCCTCAGCTCTTCTCAGAGCTTCTGACCGTGCTCACTGGAACATTAACCAAGGTGTGCAAGACCTGATTTTGTAAGTACCTGGCAAAAACCACAGGGAAACTCCTGTATTTGTGGATGACGTCACTTACCCTCAAGAACTCCGCCGAAGCAAGAGTTTTCAAACTTCCACGCCCCTCTCCAAAAAATGCAAAGCCCTTAAAGGACTAAAAAATTTAAACTGCTACCATGATTGGGGATCAAAAGCCTTGGGGACCACGGCGACTGGGAAAGGAAGGTGGGCGGCCGGGTCGGCAGGAGCATCACCGCTGAGCACGGTGTGGGACCGCGCAGGGCCGGGTGGCAGTGGCCAGGGGCCCGGCACCGAGCGCTCCTGAGGGCAGCGGTAAGGCGACAGATGCTGCTGACCAGCAGACAGAGGAGGAATGAGACTGCGGCGGGACAGGGACACAACAGGAGGAGTAGACAGTGAAATACCTTCCGCTGCCTTTGCTGTGGGGCCAGGTTACGTCCCCGACGGTCAGAACACAAGGGAAAATATAAGAAAGGCGCTGGTGGGAGCTCCGCCAACGGCCCCGGGACTCGGTTCCCTGTTTTCTCTCTTCATCTTTCTGTCCCCACCACGCCACCGCCCCCCGGCAGCGCGATACTCACGGCAGGACCGTCGGCTGTAGTGTAGCGGACGATGATCTGGAAAGGCTGGTGCGGCTGGAGGGCAGCGGGCAGGGAGACAGTGAGAGACGAGCCATAGTCAGTGAAGGGGTCCACCCTGAAGCCAAGCGGGCAGGCGGTGCAGGGCGGCTGTGCGAAGAGGGGCAACGGCGGCGGCGGCTCGGCGACGGTCGAGGGGCTGACAGGCGTCTCCCCCGGGGGACAGGCGGCGGCGGGCACTGGACCGGCAGCGATGCATGGAGCAGAAAGAAAGGTGGCGGTGGAGGGCGGGTTGGCGGCACAGGGCGGCGCGCAGGGCGGCGGCGGCGGCGGGCAGGGTGGCGGGGGCAGCGGGGCAGGGGTGGCGGCGGCGGCGGCCTCAGTAGGTGAGAAGACGAAGGAGCAAGGCTCTTCTCCCGCTGGGGCGCGACGGTAGGCAGCCGAGAGAACATGCAGGGCAGGGTGGACGTCCAGCACCAGGGCTTGAGGCTGCGGGCGCAGGGCACAGAGTTCCAGCACCAGGCAGCCCGCCAGAGCCCGCGACTCGGGCCGCAGCTCCAGCCCCAGGTGCAGGTGGCGGAGGCTGAAGAGCTGCGAGCTGGAGGCCGACGCCACGTCCGGCGGAGGCTCGGGAGGCGGTGGCGGGGCCGGCGGGGCCTCCGGCCCGGCCGCGGAACCCTTGCGACAGCAGCACAGGCCGGGTGGCCGTGGAGCCGGAGCCGGAGCCGCCATGGAGCGGCGACGGAGAAGGAGGTGGCGGAGGCGGCGGCTGCTATGTGAAATCCATGGGCGGGCGGGGAGGAGGGAGGCCCCGGCGGCCGGAGCGACCGGGGCGGGGAAGGGAAGGGGGGGGGGGGAGGGAAAGGGCCGCGCAGGCCCCGCGGCGGCACCGGCCGAGGGAGCGCAGGGCCCGGGCCCGGAACAGCCAGCGGCGGACACGGCCGCCAGGCGGCGCCGCGTGGGGAGTGGGGGGAGAGCGAGGGCAGCCCAGCCGGCCGGCTGCGCGCGCAGCGGGGGGCACCGCCCCGCCCCCAGCTCGCGGGCGGGCCGTGCACGCGCACTGTCCCGGGCGAGCGCACCTCCGTGCGCGTGCACTGCTGCTGCCGGTGCCGCTCGTGTGCCCGCGTCTCGCCCCCCCCCCCCCCCGCCTCCAGGCAGCGCGCACACGGTGGGGCACCTACGCGTGCAGCCCCGCACGGCACCGCCTCCCTCCCTGCTCTCTTGGGACCCGCCGCTTCGCGGGGCGAGGTGCGCGCACACGCGGCTTTCCTCGCTCTTTGTCCGGACAGGCCCATTGCCCCTGCTCCCGCTTTGGGGACGGCTAATGGGACGGCCGGAGGGCCCCGCTCCGTTCCCTCACCCAGACTCGCAGGCACCTCTGCCTCCTCCCCCCTGCCTCAATGCTGCACTTTCACCTTCCCCCTCGCTTCCAAGATAAACAACCCCAAACCTTCCACAGCGCAGCCCCCAGCAGGGCTGATGCACGCACCCTCATCCCACCAGTACCTATTTCAGCTTCCTCCATCCTGCTCGTGGTCACGCTCCTCACATCTAGCTCAGTCTAACCCTAAATAGCTTCCCTCTCCCAGTACCCTATATACCCTCTTCTTTAAATCGCTTCCCTCCCACCTCGGTGCCCGCAGTTGTCTGCCTCCAACACTCACCAGCCCAAAGTGCCCCCAGATCCCCGTTCACACATACCACGCTTTACTCTTCCCCAACCCTCAAGGCAACCAATCACACACCATCCACTGCTGCCTTCCCACATCAGAAAGGACAAGAACACCAAAATTACCATCTTTATACAACCACTTGTTTCTTTGCATGGCAACAGTAGGAGACTGTAAGCTGGAAGGAGGGAAGGTGTGCTAGAAGGAAATGTGATTCCAACTCCATGTAGTCCAAAAGCAGCACAGGAAATCTCTGCCCCCTGCAGTGACACTTCTGAGAGTTACTTGGTTAAGTTTTTCCTATCTCGACTACCTGATCAGCCTCCAAGACTTCTTAGATAACACTAGAACAATTATTATATGGTTTAGATGTAGTGAACCTGTAGAGGTATACTCCGGAAGCCTCTCAAGCCTTACAGTAATGACAGCAGCATCTGCACCAAGTTCCAAATGAATTGCCTCTGTATTGTTATACCTGAGGGAAAAATAATGACCCCACCACAACATGGCTGCTGTCACCAGCTGAACCAATCACAGTATTAGACTGACCTGAAGCTGAGACTGTAGAGAAAACCTTTTTGCAGTTCCTTGTATGTAATAAAATTCACACTACAGTTACAGTAAAAAGTATCAAGGCAGCATTCAGGAAAGCTCTTCTATTAATGACAGCATTACAGCCGCCCAGCATCTTCTTGGTATGTTCTTTTGAAGCACCTGCAAGAAGCAATTTTATCTTTGCCCAATCCCCTTCTAAGAGAAGCTTTTTGTTCTGCCACCTTTTCTCCCCAAATCCTCCTTTTAGAAATCAAGTGTCTGCACTCATCCTTTCCTTCTGATAGCTTCTCTCACTCTTATCATTTGCCTTTTGAAATAATGGTGTGGGTTCTTTTAAACTTTGCTCCCAGCAATGCACTAAGACTGCTTCATCTCTGGCTTTCATCTAGAGGTAGTATGCAAACTGTAGCCCCAGCAACCACAGCATTTGACCCTGTAGAATCTCTACTGCAAGTAATGGTGACATCATCTCAGGTGTTCAAGCCAGCACAACTTCAGGGCCTGTCTTTGGACTCAGTTACACTATCTAACTCTGTTGAGTGATTTTAGAAGAATTCCACCTCTGTTTTGATTAACAAGGAACTGAAATGTTTCCAGTCATCAAGCATATGAGATGAGCAAGAACACATTCTAAGAGTCTCTAAGCTTATAGTAATGAATGGGGTTGGGCTTCGCTCACTGCATTTGGGCAGAACAAGTAAACCCAATGCAGCTGCAGCTCCTGAGGGTAATACATTAAACCAATTATCACAGGCATATCTGTTTCACTTAGACACACCTGTTGGTCTTGGGCCACAGCCTTTGCTGTATACCAAGAAGGACATGTTATCTGCATGCTATTTTAGGTAGGATATCCTGAAGGAAAGCCTCTGTCCCAATCCCACAGTCCTATTCTATCCCTCCTACAAAGCCTATAAATTCTAAAGAAGGATGCAATTCCTGAAAATCCCCACCATCATCATCATTCTCTTGCAGAATGCTTCAGAGACATAGATATTTCCAGTCTCATTTGTAAATACTGATGTTTCCTCTTTCCACCCCTGTGCCAGAACCCTGGGCCAGGCCTCAGCTTGCTCCTATGGTTCAGGACAGAAGCCAGTTTAAAAAAACAACTACAGCTGCCCATATAAGAAGCAATACTACTGTACTGTCTGTGAGAAAAGTGCCAAATGAAGCAGATAAGCGATCATAGCACAAAGCAAGTTTCCATCTGGCCATCCATCTCTACTCCAAAGTAGCAATGCAGAAGCTATGGTTTAACAAAATGGTTGAGCTAATCCCTGCTGTCCACAGGTGACCGAATATCACAGGCGCTTGTTTGACGCCTTGTTGAGCTATTTCAGCTTGCTGCAGCAGAGGGAAGTATTCGCCTTTTTAGGAGAGCGTTAACTGAGAAGCAGCAGTTTGGTGCAATGAATCTTCAGTTCCCTCTTGCACCTATGCTAGTGTTTGTTAGCACCTACTGAAAAGAGCAGCCCCACTTCACCTCCCTTCCAGGTGTGCCTTCCTGTCTCCTTCTTTGTACAGCATTCCTGCTGTTGGAGGGTGAACTTTCTGCAAGTTAGCTTTCTGAACTGAGTCACTGCTCGACCAGGCAAGAGCCACTGCTGGCTTCAGGAAAGTGGAAGGAACTCCCAGCCTGGAAGAAGAAGGAGGACAAGATCAGGATGGCTCCCCTTTTGTCCAGACTGCCATTAGCTCAGCCTTAGCTACAAAATGAAGCCACACTCTGACCCCAGAGGCACTTGAAGTCTAGGTTCATTAGCTCATTTTTGCCAGAGTGAAATACTGAAATTCACAGGGTAAACAGAACTGTCTTAGGCAGATATATTTTGTCTTGTCTCCCTCTCTAAGTTATTCAAGCTCTACTTTAGGGGAAGCAGGGCATTACCCCTTTGGCCTACTGCCCCTGCTCCCCAGTTGGTTTTTGTCCTCAAGTTTCTTGTAAAAAAAGAACCTTCCACTTAGCTGGGTGTTCTCTGGAGAGGCCTGTTACTTCTTCCTTTCCTAACCACAACGTACAGTCACTCTGTTCCTTGAAGTGAGTAATACTGAGTAAAATGGTGGGCAATCCCTGACACAGAGTAAACCTGGGTCCAGCCTGTGAGCAGAGGAAGGTCTGTGCTAGTTCTTTCTTGCTTAGGACAAGACTTCCTAAAGAAACTGCAACAAACTATGCTTTTTATGCTATTTTCAAGCTGTAGTCTGAACTCTGTTAATGCTATGATTTGCCTGTGGTGTTGGTAGGTAGAAATGCTTGTTGCTGTGACTTTGCAGTCACAGAGACACTAATGCTTGAAGGCTGAGAAAGTAGAAAAACTTGAGCCAAAGAAGGATCTTCTGTATTCTGTCTGACCTCCCTCCTTGTTACTTGGCTGGAATACTTGCATTGTAAGTTATTACTCCCTGTACTACTCGACACAAACATACATATCTTGCAAGCCACCTCCATGCTGGGGGGACCACAAAAGTTACCTACTAGACTTCTAAACAAACACTTCTACTCTGAAGAAGGAAGAATTAGGCTATAGGACCTAGACAAGACACACAAAAAAAGGCCAAAAAACCCCAACACACCCGGCCTGCAAAGATCTGTCCCCCAGGGCTCAAAATTTAAGGATGAGAAGTCATTTATGTGCCCAAAACAAACCACTTAAGCCAATAAAATTTACAAAACCCAAAATAGTTTTATTTACTTTTCAGATTTCTGCCTCAATGAGACATTTTGCAAACATGCTAAGGCTACAAAATGTCCAAGTTGACAAAGACATGCAACGCTGACCATTCAATAAGTCACAGCTATTATAGGAGCGACTGTGCCCACCTGGGCCACAGATCCCATCAAACAGGGATGGTGTACAGTGATCATGGCAATGCACTATGCAGGACCTAGTAACCTGAGGTAGGTCTCTTTACAGTAAGAAAACAATGTCCTACACCAGTGTTACATCCTGATCCACAGGAACGTGTTTAAAGTTCCAGGAGATGTGGGGTGGGGGACTGTTTCCTTAACAAGTGTGCAATAAAGAAACAGGAAATATTGATATTGTTTAACCTTAGTATAAGTGAGAAGAACAAAGAGTTAAGTGTTACCCATGCCAATGAAAGCCACCCTAAACCTCTGAGAAGTGTTAGTAGCTTCAAGATAAAGGAGTCAGCTGAAGCAACTCTGAATAGGCTTTCCTGCTAGCACACAGGGTAGGATTTGAACCTTATGATTAATTTGTTACAGGTCATTCCACAAACAGATTTTGGTTGTGTTAGATCAGCGAAGCAGGAAGAGCTTGGGCTTGCTTGCATTAAAAGTAAACCCTGCTGATACAGTAAGAAATACTGTATCAGGACACAGAGAATAAAAGGCCTTCATGTGACCCTGAAGTGGTTCTCCACTCAGGAGATCACAAAACACCCTCGCTTTGGGAAAGCATCATGGGCAAGCAGCAGCCGCTGCCGTGGTGAACATTAGCGATGCTCCAAATAGCTTTGACGAATTACAATGCAATAGTTACACCACAGAGCTCTTCCCCCCTGCGCTAGACAACAAAGATGTGACGATAAAGGACACTATTGCAAAGCTTCACTTCCACTCAGACACGCAGAAAATCCGGCACTAGGAAAAGACCAACTGTAAAAGACAAAATGGTGTCTGATACAGCCCGATAACAAAGCCAGATCTCTGCTACCAGAAACTGTACAAAAATGATAGAAAAGAATATGCACTGTTATTAACACAGTGCTTATTTTAATAGAAAATAAACAGCTTACATTTCCACTGTAAATATAGGCTATATACAGAATTATGTATAGATATAGCTACATGTATAAAGCTTCATTATAGGCCTCTGATACATTTATAACTATGGCTCCCTGAGCCATTTGTAGAGTGCATTTAATAACCAAAAAAAAAAACTCAGAAATTAGTAACATGATTATGGAATAAATACAAGAATAAAAACATGAGGAGTTCTGACACAGTTTTAAAAACCTCAGCTTGACACATTGTGCTAAAAATTAAAAGATGGAGGAGGAGGAGGAGAAGGAGGAAGAGCTGGCCTGCCACAGACAGGGAACGTAGCTCTCCAAAATTAAAGTGACTTTGCCCTGAATTTTAGCCCTTGACAGCAACCTTGTTCTCCGCAGCAGCAAACATAGCATAGAAGCGCGAGTTCTCGTTGGCCAGAAGGGCAGACGGAGTGTCGAATTCCACTACCTAAAAGCAAACAAGGCAGGTAGAGCATGTCAGTAAAATCCAGCAGCAAATGGACTCCCACCCCTCAGGCTTGTGACATGGTAGTAAAGAAGCCAAACACGGCATCCGTCTTCAGAAGAGACAGCTGGCAATGGAAATATGCACCCTTACACATACGTACTGTAGCTGTGGATGCTTCAATCTAGCTCCAACACTGGAACTCCCCAGCCGCAAGCAACCGCTGGTGCTTCTGACAGAGACAGACGCTAAGAGGTTTTTGCCTGCTCTACCTTTGCTGAGTGCCTTACCAAAGGCAAGTTCCTTATATTTGATTTGACTGTTCCCATGTGGAAACCTGAAGAGTGGTTAAATCCTCTTTTGTATGCCTGTTCGATAGGCCAGGGCTACATGAATGTAATGGGAAACTACCTCTGAGCCCCAGCAGAGATGCTCACATGATCTCAGAATTAACCTACCAAGAGACTTCTAAAAAACTTTTAAAAGAGAGACTGTTACTGCATGGTACTTTCTTGGGCTATGTTGCCCTCTCATCTTGTTACAGTCAAGCACTAACTAACAGACTGAAGGAGTTGGGGCTGTTCAGTCTGCAGAAGAGAAGGCTCTGAGGTGACCTAATTGTGGCCTTCCAGTATCTGAAGGGGGCCTACAGGAAGGCTGGGGAAGGACTTCTCAGGATCTCAGGTAGTGATAGGACTAGGGGGAATGGAATGAAGCTGGAGGTGGGGAGATTCAGGCTAGATGTGAAGAGGAGGTTCTTCACCATGAGAGTGGTGAGACCCTGGAATGGGTTGTCCAGGGAGGTGGTCGAGGCCCCGTCCCTGGAGGTGTTTAAGCCCAGGCTGGATGAGGCTCTGGCCAGCCTGGTCTAGTGTGGGGTGTCCCTGCCCATGGCAGGGGGGTTGGAACTGGATGATCCTTGTGGTCCCTTCCAACCCTGAATGATACTATGATACTATGATTTTATTGGGAGTATTATTCCAAGGATGTGAATGCACACTGTGGTGTTTTTAGGCTATACCTTTAAAATTTAATTACAGATTCTGAGCAGAAAAGTAGAAAAAAAAAAATCACTATTGGGTGTAAAAAGGAAAACAAAAGATTATTCTAAACAAATTCATTGGGTAAATATCTGGAATCAGATGAGCTGTACCATAACAGTTCTTCCCTTTCTCTTCTGATCTCTGGCTGTTTTGCTTCGCTCGGGAGAGATAACCTGCTTATAAGCTGGCTTTGGCTACATCTAACTTCTCTGCTCCTCCCTCTTGTCCCTTTTGTACAGGGTGGGTAGGGGAGGCAGGGAGGGAGAAGCAGGGAGCTTTCCCTGGTCTCTTTACCTGGGGGGGTTTCATGTGGTTTGCCCATTGTAAATATCTGTATAGTATTGTAAATACTGTATATTTTGTATATATTCATTGCATTCCATCACAGAGTGGTTTTCGCTTGTAAATACAGCTTCATTTGCTTCTGAGTTGGTCTGGCAAAGTTAATGTTGGGGGAGGAACCTCAACCCACCAGAGAACACAAAGCATTTTCTACCCTGCAGCTCTAGCTCTTCACAGAATCACAGAATGTTAAGGGGCTAGAAGGGACCTCAAAAGATCATCTAGTCCAACCCCGCTGCCAGAGCAGGACCACCTATACCAGTATTCCTTTAAACTTAAAAGTACATATGGCACCACAAGACTGCAACAGGAACTGCAGCCACAAAAGCCATTGTGCTTACCTGTCCCTGTGTTAGCACCATGATCCGATCAGAGCCCAGTACCGTGTGCAGGCGATGAGCAATTGTTAACATAGTGCAGTCTGCAAATGCCTCTCTGATGGTCTCCTGGATCAGCAAATCGGTCTCTGTGTCCATAGCAGCTGTTGCTTCATCGAGTATCAAAATCTGAAAGCAGCACATAATCCTGGCTGTTAGCCACACCTATGCTTTCCCTCCCTGAACACACAAATACATAAAGCCACCATGACGAAGAGTTGTCACAACTGGCAATCCTTGCTGAGTTGTGGTCACAAAGGACCCTTTCACAAGCACCCTTCATGTAATTGCCTTCAACAAAGTTACCCTATGGATCACACTTGCATTTCATGGTCACATTCTAGAGCCACAAGATGTTTTGAGTTCTGACCTGGCCCTCAAAGGTTTCCACTGTTTTTGGTTTTACCTTCAGCAGCTTAATCTCAAATATACAGATTCTACTAGTAAACTAACATGCTTAGTGGTGACAACTCCTCTGGCAGGAGACAGTACTGACTAGGCTTACTAGCTTTCTTATGCTGGAAAGAATTACCCTTCCTCACAGATTCAAAATGATTTAGAGTGGTGTCTTTTCAAAGTTAAACTAGGCTTGGTTTTGTGCAGGTACTGCAGAGAACAGTACTCTGCTGAGTAGCCTGGCTTTAAAACAGAATGAACCTCAAAATATTATGGTGTGCAATGTTCATGAAAAAGATGTTCAAATCCTAGTCATTCTCAATCCAAATGTCCTTTCTCACTGCAATTATTACTTGTTTTCCATTCCTGTAAAACCTTTAGCTTCACTGGTCTCAAACTGCCCTTGAAGACTACATTTTAGTGGAGCACCATGTAGAAGGAAAATACTTGGCTGACATTCAGAAAAAAAATGGAAGGAAAGAATCTGATGCTAACCAGTAACAGGACACTGAATAAATGAGGCCAGTCTGACACCTTGTTATTAACACTAAGAAGCAATACCTTCCTGATGGCAGGATATTACAGGAGCAAGCAGCTGGCTACAGATGCCTCCCTAGTTCTTCCAGCTCTACACTTCTCTGGGCCACAAGAATCATTGGAGGAATTGCACTAATGGTGAATCTAGCACTAAAACCTGCTTACCTGCTTGCTCAATCTTATCAGGCTATTTTCTCCAGCTATTTCTCTAGCTGCTATCTCCAGCTATTTCTCTAATCACTTTGCTCACCTTGCAACGGCGCAGTAGAGCTCTAGCTATGCACAGTAGCTGTCTCTCTCCAACTGAAAAGTTTTCCCCATTTTCCATCACTTCTGAATCAAGTTTCATAGGCAACTGGACAACCTGTATAGGAAAGAGGAGACAAAAATCTTAGAGCATTGCACAGATGTTTTGCACCTCCATGGCATGAGACAGTTACTCCTCCTGCAAATCGTATTTTGCCCATGTTCCAAAATATAGAATCATGTAAGTGCTTCAGTTGGAAAAAACCTCTAAGATCATAGAATGGCTTGAGTTGGAAGGGACCTTAAAGGTTATCTAGTTCCAACCACTGCCATGGGCAGGGACACCACCTAACCAGGTTGCTCAAAGCATCATCCAGCCTGGTCTTAAACCTTTTCAGGAATGAGATGTCCACAACTTCTCTGGGCAACCTGTTCCAGTTTCTCACCACCCTCACAGCAAAGAGCTTCTTCCTCATGTCCAATCTAAACCTACCCTGCTCTAGTTCGAAACCACTGCCTCTTGTCCTATCACCACATGCCCTTATACAAAGTCCCTCTCTAGCTTTCCTGAAGGCCTTCTTTAGGTACTGGAAGGCTGCTATAAGGTCTTCCCAGAGCCTTCTCTTCTCCAGGCTGAACAGACCCAGTTCCCTCAGCATCAAATCCAACCACTGACTGTCACACTTTTCTGTCCATCTCTTCCTCTCTCTGTTGGGGCAAAGAGTAACAAGCCACAAATGCTAGAACAGCAGTACAGTATCAGTCCTGCTCAGTGTGGCTGAAATGCCTGTGAGTCAATAACAGCTCCTCTGAACACCACTAGGACCAAGCTAAAAACTATATCATCTCAGTAGGCAACCTCAGAACAACTTAGAAGTTATTTGATTTCTAGGAAAAAAAGAGTGCTACATACTCAACATAAACACACATCTCCTGGCAACCTTTCTCACCAAGACAAGAGGGAATCTAGTCCCCACGGGAATTATTGCAGCCTGCATACCACAGCCACTTGACTTACAAGAGAAGAGCTGGAAATGTCAAGGCAGTGAGGGTTTCAGTTCAGTATAAATGGGTATGTGTGACATTTACACTCACAAATGTAAATGCAGAGTGCACAACTAAGGCACATACAGAAAAATATCACCTGAAATATTGTAACCCCCTGGGTGTGATGAAGCAGCACTTTGCTGTGCTACATAGAAAACAACACACCCAATACATGGCATGGTCTCAAAAGTATCAGTCTGATAAAATCAGGAAAAATGAGGGAGGGAATCAAACAAAGCATAAACAACAAGAAAACATTTTATCTGAAGGTCTCCGAAGTAGGTATCAGAGAACATGTTGCTTTGGAAGGCAAAACACTAACATGTATCTCTTAGGGCACATAATACTTACACACTCCTTCATGTGAGTCCTTTCCAAAGCATCCCAGATTTGTTCCTCACTGTACTGATTGAAAGGATCCAGGTTTGATCTGGAGGGGAAAATAGAAAACACAACCAGAATTTTTATTGTGCCATGAATGGCAAAACAGCAGCATCCAGATGGATGATTCCCATCTAGCCTTCTGCTGACATAATATCCTTGCCAAGGAAATCAGGTGCTCCCAGCACTCTAAGGTTAGAATAGGTGAAGAACAAATGAGTAAAGGTGGAAGACAAAGACAAACTTCAGTCAACTCTAAAGGGAACGCATTGCTTCCATAGAGGACAATCACACCCAGTTCTGCACTGGGCCAGCTAAAATCATTTAGCTGTGCTTTGTTTCAAAGCCAGAGAATTCAGGATGCCCGAGATCTAACATCTCATCAGGCAACTATTTGAGTTCAAGTATATGCTGGTAGCCTGCTTAGGCCTTCTTACAATCTCACTGACCTCACAGTGCCACTGAACAGCACAGGTTCCTGAGGAATTATGGAGAGTTTGCTGCGAAGATCTGCCAAACCAATGTCATTGATTTTCACTCCATCGATTTTAATGCAGCCTCCAGACAGTTCAACGAGACGAAAGAGTGCCATTCCAAGGGAAGATTTCCCTAAACATTTGAGGCAGGAAAAAAGCCAACACATTAGTGTTTCTAAAGAGTCATAGCAGCGCTGAGATAAAGCGTTTTAAAGCTGCTCATATGTAAGGAAAGTGTTTTAAAACACCTTAAAGTCCTGACAAATAATGCTGGTAAATGTTGAGGTTCAGCATTTAAACTTCTAAGCAATTGTAGGGGCAGTTCCTAATGAATTCTCACAGAAGCCACCCCAAGCCCACTACCAAAACCCTTGCCTCATAAACCCAACACAGTAATATTAATTGCTTACTTAGAAACTACATCTCAGAGTTGATTTAAGTCCTCTCACCCATGGGAAGGTAACTCTTCACATTACAGTCTCGTGAGTTAGCTCAGAGCCAAACCTGGCTGCAGCATCAGTGTACAAAGCAAGTTGAATGAGCTGCAATGAGCTTGTAAGCAGCATTCTGGGCTGGCAAAAGGCTGTTAAAAATTATGAGCATACTGGCTCAGGCACAGCAAGGTACCACTCTGCCTTCAACAGAAACTTATTCTCAGTATTGTTTACAGGGATCCTGCTTAAGAGGACACAGTCTCAAGCTGTGCCAGGGGAAGTTTAGGCTCAAGGTGAGGAGAAAGTTCTTCACAAAGAGAGTTGTTACCCATTGGAATGGGCTGCCCAGGGAGGTGGTGGAGTCACCATCCCTGGAGGTGTTCAAGAGGGGATTGGACATGGCACTTGGTGCCACGGTTTAGTCATGAGGTCTGTGGTGACAGGTTGGACTTGATGATCTTTGAGGTCTCTTCCAACCTTGGTGATTCTGTGATTGTGTGTGATTCTGTATGCATATGACCAGCATCCACCACTGACATTGCTGGAGTGCTCCTGTCCCAGCAATTTATTCAAACACAAAAGACAGAGGAGAACCAATGCAAGCACCCCACTCTACTCTGTTCCCATTCTCTACAAGTAGTAATTTAACTCTGCTTAAGGTTTTTTCCTTACCAGAGCCTGTCCTTCCCACAATGCCAATCTTCTCCTTTGGTTTGATGGTAAAGGACACTTTTTTAAGCACTAGAGGGAGGTTCTCTCGGTACCGCATCTCTGCGTTTTCAAAAACAACTTCCCCTTCCTGCGGCCAGTCCAGAGGAGGAGTTTTGTTCTTAATTCGAGCAGGAGCTTCCAGGGAAAGTGTCTTTAAAAAAAATAAAGGAGTTCAGTTTACAGTAAACAAAACACCAGAAAGGAAAACTATCAGTTGCAGCACTCAGCAGGAGTTCTTCCCTGCAGACTTGGCCCATATCAGTTCATGGCAGTTTATGATGAGCTGTGTGGCTGGATGTGGGCCCAGTGGCTCAGAGATTTGCTGTGCTGGATTGACAGCATTATTATTCCCCTCCTGTTGCCTCAATAACACCAATCCAAGCAATGCTTTTCATCAAAGGAATTCAAAATGTATTTCAGGCCTATTATTGATGACCACAATCCTACTGAGATTTGTGGCACTCCACACACTGGATGTTTCTGGGTGCAAAATCTGCTGTGTTTGTCTCATTTGCTATGCCATGCCAGGGTCACCTCTGATGAATCTGTGACACATTATACAATTGCTACCCTCTTCCTTCTCCTCAGACAGATGGGCAGAGTCCAATGGCATGAGATTTAACGCATCCAAGTGCCGGGTTCTGCACATTGGCCACAACAACCCCATGCAGTGCTACAGGCTGGGGTCAGAGTGGCTAGAGAGCAGCCAGGCAGAGAGGGACCTGGGGGTGCTGGTTGATGGTAGGATGAACATGAGCCTGCAGTGTGCCCAGGTGGCCAGGAGGGCCAATGGCATCCTGGCCTGCATTAAGAACAGTGTGGCCAGCAGGAGCAGGGAGGTCATTCTGCCCCTGTACATTGCACTAGTTAGGCCACACCTCGAGTACTGTGTCCAGTTCTGGGCCCCTCAGTTTAGGAAGGAGGTTGACTTGCTGGAACGAGTCCAGAGAAGGGCAACGAAGTTAGTGAGGGGCTTGGAACACAAGCCCTATGAGGAGAGACTGAGGGAGCTGGGGCTGCTTAGCCTGGAGAGGAGGAGACTCAGGGGTGACCTTATTGCTCTCTACAACTACCTGAAGGGGGGTTGTAAACAGGCAGAGGTTGGTCTCTTCTCCCAGGCAGCCAGCACCAGAACAAGAGGACACAGTCTCAGGCTGCGCCAGGGGAAGTTCAGGCTGGAGGTCAGGAGGAAGTTTTACACAGAGAGAGTGATTGCCCATTGGAATGGACGGCCCGGGGAGGTGGTGGAGTCGCCGTCACTGGAGGTGTTCAGGAGGAGACTTGACAGGGTGCTTGGTTACATGGGTTAGTTGATTAGGTGGTGTTGGGTGATAGGTTGGACGTGATGATCTTGAAGGTCTCTTCCAACCTGGTTTATTCTATTCTATTCTATTCCTCATCATTCTCCCCTGTTCTATTAAACCACTGAGTCAGTCAGGCCCCTTCCACCATGCCCACTTTTGCTATTTTACTCTGCCCCTTAATACATCCCCCATTAAGCAGTTCTGATTAGACAAATGCAGAACCTCTGAAAGCCAAACATGCATTGTATATAGCATGCTTAGAATGGGGCCAAGGTCACTTGCCTATATTTGGCACAAGCGGCCTCAAAGAATGGCAGCAATCTTGTTGTGGGATGTCACCTCACATAACTCTAAACACACACAAAGAAAGAATCTCTAACTGAACCAGGCTCTTTCAACTCTCTTATAGTCACTAGAGAGAAGCTAGCACTTCTGGAGTGCAATTCTTATCATTCTAATATAAACACTTGGAATGAGTAATAAATTGCTCTCCGGAGATAGCCATTTCCTCCACTGACTACAGAGAGATTCCACAGGGACTGTATCATTTGTGGACATCTGCAACATCTAGTTAAAGCCAGACTAATTGTACCCTAAAGGTTTGAGTAAAACAGCAGCCTGCCACAATAATACAGCAATTCTTTGAGCCTGGTGCTCCTAACAGCAACCTGTGAGCCACTGTGGTGGGTTGAAATTTCCCCCCCAGCAATTAACTTTGCCAGACCAACTCAGTTAGAAGCAAATTGGAAGCCACAAAGAAAGAAGTCAGGCCCAGCACTTTGCAAGACAGGACCAGCATGGTGCTTCACTGCTCACCCACCACTTCAGACTCAAACTAGTTAGTTCCATAGTAAAATGGCTGTCCAGAGATCCAAATGAGAAAAAAAATATCCCAGGAAGTGTTGCTTAACAGTGACATAAAATAACAGACAGTAATATAAAACACAACTGCATACAACTATAGGTTTCACCACTGAGGGCCTGACAGTGAGAAACTCATCTCAGCCCAGTGAGAGATACCAGGCAGCCTTTGGCACACAGCTTTCAGCTTGTATGGTCACCAGGTCTTCCACACAAATTTTCTACTTAGATGTCATGAGAGGATTTAATTGAGAGAGCAGGCAGCTGTAATTTCCCCCTTCCCTCCCTTCAGTATTAAATCCAAAAGCTAAAAGAATAATCTACAAATAGCAACTATTACACAGCCCAGATTTACTAAATGGATACAACTCTCCCTTCACAGTGTTAAGTAAAAAACTTTTCTCCTCAAAGACCAGACCCAAAAGAAAGCTTTTTCCTGGCTGCTCTTTCCCCATTAACATACACCCAGTTCTGCACACACAGATCCTAGGCATGATAAAATACCAGTTACAGATATTCAGAGCAGTTTGGTGAACATTTAGCCTAGCACATTTGTCATGTTTGCAATGAGAGCAATTCCTTGACTTTAAGCATGAGGAAATATGTGACACAGGACAGCTATGGAAAAAGAAGATGAAGCAGAATTACATGTAGATGAAGTTACAGTTATCTGTGTTTAAATGAAGGAGGTCCATTAGGTTTGGAACAAAGCTTGCCAAAACATCATCCTTTTACATTAGGATACTGCACTGAATTCTCACTTACCCCTTTCACACACTCCACTCTTCAAGAGTGTCAGCAAACTTTGAAACTACGCAACTTCAGCAATGCCAGGCAAGTGACACCTGTAAGCTGTAACCTACCAGCTCCTGTGCCATTCATCCTGCCAATGCTTACACACTTGCTTCATAAAAATCCACATCTCAACATTCCAGTACACACATTAATGCGTTTACAAGATCAGAAACATGCTTTCTACACTAAGGCAGACTATGGTTGAGTTTCCTTTTTCCTACTGTTCATTGCATTGCTGGCATAGGAGTTTTTATAACAGGCAGCTGAATGTGTAATTGTCCTACCTTGATATAGTGATCAATCCTCTCCACTGAAGTGAAGCGTGCTTCTGTCTCTGAAGCAAGTCTAACTGTAAACTGGAATAACCCTGTTAACTGGAGTGATGGGAGAAAACAAAGACAGCTTTAGAGAGCTGTGATTATTCAATTAAGAGACAAAAATAATGGACAGTGTGGCTAATAGGACCAGGAAAGCATTGTCCCCCTGGACTTGGCACTGGTGAGGCTACACCTTAAATGTTGTTTTCAGTTTTGGGTCCCTCACTGTAAAATTATTGAGGTGCTGGGGCACATCCATAGAAGGACAGTGACACTAGTGAAGGATCTAGAGCACAAGTCTTATGAGTGGCTGAAGGAACTGCGGGTTTTAGCCTGAAGAAAAGTAGGCTCAGAGGAGACTTCTTTGCTCTCTGCAACACCCTGAAAGGAGGCTGTAGCAACATGGATGTTGGTCTCTTCTCCCAAGTAACAAGAC
This sequence comes from Melanerpes formicivorus, assembly GCF_026170545.1. NCBI lineage: Eukaryota > Metazoa > Chordata > Aves > Piciformes > Picidae > Melanerpes > Melanerpes formicivorus. The sequence goes on along the minus strand of NW_027142364.1, from coordinate 8,620,398 downwards.
AAGAGAAAGCAGCCTCAAGTTGCACCAGGATAGGTTTACATCACAGTTCAGGAAAAATTTCTTCACAGAAAGGGTCCTCAAGCCCTGGAACAGGCTGCCCAGGGAAGTGGTGCAGTCACTGGAGGGGTCTAAAAGATGTGGTGCTGAAGGACATGGTTTAGTGGTGGACCTGTCAGTGCTAGGATAATGGCTGGACTTCCTCTTTAAGGTCTTTTCCAACCTAAATGATTCTGTATTTGACACAAGTGCTCTTGGCACTGGACATCATATAGCTACGGTGTCCAACACAAGTAAATTTCAGTTAACTCTGAAATATCTGTAATTTATTAATCACTTGGAAAGCTGGTAGTTTAGAAAGGTTTCCCACAAGCAATAGCTCTAATTATAACCAGTCTAAGTGTAGGAATTTCACTTCACTACCACCAGGAGGCAGAGAAAGGCAAACAACAGCTCACAGCAAGCACTCTGAGCCCTGCACTGGGAGCTGCTCACTGCAAAAATGTAACTGCATTAAGGCACCAGCTTGGTGGATGTCTGATGCACCATCAACCCAGTTTCTGGAAATATCCAGGAAAACTGCAATCTAAAGTATATGAAGACCCTCAAACAATTTCTAGTTCTCTTTTAAAAAGAGGCAGCTCCTCAAAGCAATAGCCTTAAGCACCTAGCTCCTCATAATCTGGCTGCTTGCAAAATGTCCTGACTGAATTCCTTTCCCTCTGCTATCAAAATGGTTTTTTTTCCATTCAAGTGCATTAATGAAAGTTTTCAATGGTGTGGCACTTTGACTTATTAGTGATAACTACATTGAGACAAATATTACAGTACATGGAATACTGTGTCCAGCTCTGGAGCCCTCAACACAGGAAACACATGGACCTGATGGGAGTGGATCCAGAGAAGGGACACGAAAATGATCAAGGGGATGGAGCATCTCTGCTACAAGGAGAGGCTGAGGAAGCTGGGGTTGCTTAGCCTGGAGAACAGAAGGCTCCTGGGAGACATAACAGTGGCCTTCCAGTACCCGTAGGATGCCTACAAGAAGGATGGAAAGGGACTGTTTACAAAGGCCTGCAGTGATGAGGGGTCATGGTCTGAAATCAGAGAAGAGCAGATTTAGATTGGATGTTAGGAAGAAGTTCTTTACCATGAGGGTGGTTGAGCATTGGAACAGGTTGCCTAGAGAGGAGGTTGAGGCCCCATCCCTGGAGATATTCAAGGTGAGGCTCGACAGAGCTCTGAGCAACCTGATCTAGTTGAGGATGTCCCTGCTCACTGCAGGGGGGTTGGACTAGATGACCTTTAGAGGTCCCTTCCAGCCTGAATGAGTCTATGATTCTGTGATATGCTCACCTGCACAGCATATGAGATAGCCAGCCCAGCATATGCAGGAGGAATCCGGCCATGCATTAAGACTATCATAAGGCCAGTGGTTGTGATAAGAGCAATGCTGATAACGTCCAGCCGCACAGCCAGCCAGCGCATTGCACAGCTGAACAGGTAAAATGGTGCCTGATTGTCATCTAGGAGCTCCTGATACCTGAAACACACATAAGAAAGGTTAGTAGACCTCCACAAGTGTGATGTTCTACCAGTAAGAGAGCTACTTAAACCCCTGTTCCAGTAGCAGAATTCAGAGTGGCAATACTACTCTGTCATTGACACAGAAGTCTCAAACTGGGCCATGAAAGCAGGGTTTACACTTTCCTAAATAATGTCAGATATCTACATAACTCAGAGGTCAATATACCAAGTTTCTGCATACAACAACAAATTATACTGGGGTGAATCAAAATTCAAGGACTTTATACACACTTTCAGCACAATTTCACCTATGCAAGACCTTCCAGAAGATGCTCAATGGCTACAAATTAGTCCACAGGTAACAGCAGCAGTGCTTCAGAATAGTCACAGGAATTATTTTACACACAAGTCAAGTTACAGTGAGTTTTGACAGAACTGGTGACACTAATTGAAACACATCAATAATCAATTTACAATCCTGACTCTGGAGCTGAGGAAGTATATTTAAGGGGAGAGAGCTGAGAGATTGACAAAGCCAATAGTGAGATTTTTTTTCTGATCATCCAGCTCAGTTTCACACCACTCATTTCTGCACAATGTGTGCAGAGCCTTAATACTCCAGCACCAGCAATACCAAGGGACTACTATTTGCACCTTTGCAACCTTTCATCTCAGCTGGTGTAGCAGTGTTTTGGCAGGGCTTCTGTGGCAATTTTCCTTCTACTCTCACACTTGGTCTCAGAACCTTTCACTTGCAAAACCATGACATTGTTACAGCAGGCTCTCATAAGAAGCAACCACCACTCACATGAGCAATGCTTCACTTTCCCTCACTAGTACTTCTTTTGCAGACTTCTTTTTGTACTAGAGAAAGTCAAGTATTATACATGTGCTTAGAGACTAGCAGATCAATGTGCACACTGAGTTTTTGCTAGCATTCTCCAACCCACACTATCACAAGGAGAAACAACCGATGAAAAGTGTGAGCAGAGCCCAATGAAAAATAGATATTCTACTAGGGAAAAAGTATGGTCAAAAAACTGTCCTCATCATCATTACTGCCACCCCCTGCACTACAGAAAATCCCAAAGGAGGGCATTTGCTTGGAACCCCACCACTGTTCTTCCCAGTTGGCAACTGGAGAGTTTTCCCTTACTCTTTTCCTTCTTGTTCGTCCTCATTTTTTCCCCTGAAAAGTACTTTTGCTCTTAAAGCCAATTCATGCCATTGACTATAGACCACATTAATCTTTGTGAATGTAAACCTGCTGCACACTGTTCTGTGCTCCATCACTGTCAGATGAATATCTAGACTGACCTGTGCAGAAATTCCTGTCCTTTGTGGTAAGCGTGGATTGTGGAGAGACCCTGGATGCTTGATGTAATATGAGACAGGAATGGAGACTGCGTGATGTTGTCCAGACGTTTGAGCTCTCGAATAAAGACCCTGGAAGCAAAGAAGCACTTTTAAGTGAGATACACAACCACCATAGGCCAACCACTACACACATGTACATATATGCTTGAAGAATTCCATGCCCTTACTAACAGGTCAAAGTACCTTTACTTTTACTCAAAGCAGCTGCTGCACTTACCTAGATACAACATGCAGAACCATGAACAGGACAATGAGGGGCCCCACTGCCACTAGGAACCAGGGGAAAACCCCAGCAATCACCCCCACACAGAAGAACACAAGGATGACATTCTGAATGAACATTTCTGCTTGAAAGGGCAAACGAACATCAACTGGAAAAGATGGAAAAAGAGGAAGATCTTGAGTACAGAAACCTGAAACAACCTATATATACCAATTCGATCTGGCTGTGCATCCTCATCAACAAGGACAGCACTGATGCAACTCTGACCTAATTATCACACCTTTGCTATACATCAACTTCACCCTGAAACTCAGGGTTCCCCCTGTATTAATTGCTAAGAGTCCATGTGCCATTTGTAGGTACAAAAGCACGTTTTCTTCTTTGTATGTGAACAGACAAACTTGAAATATCAACTGCCTTCTAGAATCATAACCAGGTACATCCCAGTTCCTGCTTTGTCTATTAAAAGTATACACTCGGCAATAGATACTGACTATGACCATCCCAACAGCAAGAGAATGGAGATCATTAAGGAGGTAACTGGGAGGTCTGATTGTGGGATTTGCAGCACACACAGTGAGAGATACCTTCATCCATGTCTTTGGAAAACCTGTTCAGGATCCGCCCAGTGGGTGTAGTGTCAAAGAACTTCATGGGGCTACGCAGAATCCTTCGGAAGAGCTCATCATGGAGCCTTGAGGATGCTCTGAGAGTTCCCTGACAATGCAGAAAACATTGCAGGATATGAAAGGATGTTTGCCTTCCTGTCACTGCATCTCCCCCAAGCACCAAAACATTCTGCTTGTTTTCTCTCTCCAGCCATGATTCTTTTTCTTGCATTCTGTGCTTCCAGCCACTGGAAGGAAGTCATTCATTTGGGCAGAAGTTTAACAGAAAGCACAGTGCAAGAGATGACTTATGGAAACCTCACAATTTATGATCTGACTTCCTCTCAATCAGAAATCTCTCTCATGCAAAAGGTGGGGAGGGGGAGTGCGTGTATGCAAGAAAAAAAACAGCAGCACTGCCACGTACCTTTACAAAGACAACACCACGAACAGCTTTCAGAATCAGCATCACTGCCATAGACAGTGCATAGATGCCAGCATAGTAATGCATGTGAGGGTTGTCTTTCATACTGTCACTTATGACAGTATCATTTCCCAGAGTCACAGTGGTATTCTGCAGAAAATTCAAGGGGTCAGTGAATAGTTAGGCAAGAGAAGGATTTTTCATGTACACATTACATGTGGTAGAATTTAACTGGTCTACATCCCCTCCCACCATATTTGATTTATCTTCTTCAAAGTACTTCAGTGATCATTGAATACTTCAGAAAGTTCTCCCTAGCACAGATACTCAACTTGCAAATTGGCTCATTGCCCAAGTCCTTGGCATTTTTCCCACAGCATCTTTGAAACTGATACCACAATGCCTACTTGATTTGATTGCTTATCTCTCACTTCACGTTTAACATTTCTTGTTTTCTTCTGAACAAAGCCAGATACCAGCATACCACCACTCCTACACAATATTCACCTTGGATAGGTTGTAACTGTCTGCTTATCAAATATATTTGCTATTTTCTGCCAGTATGAAGTAAATTCTTTACTGTCACACTACCACACATTATTTTATTTCTTTGCCTTATATTTTAAATCTTCAGGGACCTCATTGCTTATTCAAAAAATACTGGCCATCTACACTTCAATATTTCTTCTCTAAGTAGTTTGCTCCCCTAGCTCCCAAAACAACCCCAGCTATATTTGAATCTTTAAGCACAAGTCTTGCAATCAAAGCCCTCAGAGCGGGAAAAGTCCCAGACCATCCCACATCAGTCTTCAACAAAGCTCCCAAAAATCAGTTGACTTAAAGCCATATAGTTTAACAAAACTATCAGGTTAGATGTAAGGTCACATCCAATTAAAAAACAAGACTAAAAATACTAATTCCTCCTGCAGCTTGTTGGTGCCTTTCACATTATCCCTTCCTTTTCTTAAACTAACCAAGATAAAGAACAAGAGGGCAGTATAAACCACAAGAGCTAATGCATTTGTTTTTTTTTTTTTATTACTGGAGCTCTCTTATTCTTGGAGATGAACTCTCCAGTGAGATGACATCCTGGAGAGATTTACAACTTGCTTAAACTGGTCTCACAGGACTACTTGGAATTAGTATATGAGAGCAATCCCCCTGCTTCTTAGTCACAAGAGAGTGGGGAAGAAAAAAAAAAGTTATCTTACTCCACTGCCTTGTTTTATCCAGAAACTCAGCCACCAGTTGCTAAAAGCTGTACTGCCCACATTCAGCACAAACAGTGCCATGATGATGAGGAATGCAAAGGGACCTCCAGCTGCCTGAATGTAGATACCATAAACAGACCAGGGAACAGAGCCTTTGCCTTTCTCTTCCAATTGGACCAACTGGCCTGTGAAACAAAAGAGGAGAGAATGAGAGGTTGGGGGCAGAGGGACCTGTTCCAACAAGATTCTTTAAGTTCGTGAACATATGTGAAGCTACAGTTAAAATCCAGAGAGTACTTTCAGAAACACAGGTATTAATTAATACATAGAAACCAATGGTTCAGTTTTTCAGTAAGCAGCATTTCCTTTGCAGAATCATTCAGATTGCAGTATGCCTGAAAAAGCATAATCAGCATAGACTTAAATACTAGGCTGGTATCAGCCTCACTACTGCTTTGTAAAACGTCAAGTTAATGTTAAAGAGAACCACAAAACAGAGGTCAGGTCTCCCAGGTCATCATACATAAAAATCCCAAGTCCTGACAAGGACTCTGCAAATACCAAACTAAACACATTGCTCTCTTGGGATAGGAGGCAGAGGTGGTATGGGAGCCAGGTTACTACAAGCAGCTTTGTGCCGATGGCATCTGACCAACGGCAGCCTGATCGAACTGGAAAACATTGTGCAGGCACACTCATATTTAATGAATTCATGTTCTGTGTCCTATCAACCACACCAAGTGACCAGGGCTCAAGACAGCTTTCACAACCTCAGAGGTACATTCATAACATACTTAGAAAGCAAAGGATTTGAGTTTATTGGTGCATAAAATAATTACAGCCAGAAATCTGATTACATAGTTACCCTCTTCCTTCTTTACAACTTTTTCCTTCTTCACAGACCCTGTTTTGGTACTTTTATCTTGTGGTTTTTTCAGTGAACTGTTTGTGTTCTTCTTTATATTAATCTGCAGGAAAACAATGACACTAAACATACCACAGTAATTTTCTTTGACATTTTCATATCTGAACCCAAACTTTTTATAAGCTGCCTCCTAAGGACAAAGGCTTTCAAGAGCTTAGCATTCCTATCAAGAAGGTTATTAACTTTGCTGTTGTTATGGATGACTGCCAACTCTGGTGGATTAAATTCTCCTCCTGTTATTATCTGAACTGCTACCAATGTGCACTGGTAAAGCACAGGATTCATTCCCAGAATCAGTGACACCGTGCTCACACTTAGTAGAGAAATGACATCCCTACCACTGAAGGATACAATCCCCTTGTCCCTTGTAAAAATAACTCACAATCTTATTAAGAGGCTTTTCTTCCCCCAAACATCCTAGTAGTTCAAGATATTTCACGAGAACTTTTGAGTGAAGGATGAAATCCAGTTAACTTGATCTTCCAGAAATTAAATGTCCAAGCACTAAGCTGCACACACCATTACTGTTCTACATCCAGCCACCTTCCCACAGATGGAACTTACTACCTGTTTCAAGGCAGCCTGCATTAACTGAAACCCTCTATGCAGCATCTTCAGGGTCCTTTTCCCACACTTGATGAGAAGAGACATGTAGCACATGTCAAACCACTGAGAAGCCAACTTTACCATTCATTTCTTCTTATCACATCAGGAATACAAATTAATGCTCTTTCTATGAGCAGGCATTTACAAAGAGACAGTGAAGGTCAGCCAAGCATGCAGCCTGGAGAATCTCAAGTTAACTGTCATTACATGAATCTTAAAATGGCAGAACATTAATCTTCATGCCTCAAAAAGGACATGTAGAGTATTGCATTATTATGGAATCACAGAATTGTCAGGGTTGGAAGAGACCCCAAGGATCATCTAGTTCCAACCCTGCTGCCACGAGCGGGGACACCTCACACTAGATCAGGTCGCCCAGAGCCACATTCAGCTGGGCCTTAAAAACATCCAGGCATGGGGCTTCCACCATCTTTTTGGCAACCTGTTACAGTGTCTTGCCACCCTCATGGTGAAGAACTTCTTCCTGATATCTAATCTACATCTCCCCTCCTCTAGCTTGGATCCATTCCCCCCAGTCCTATCACTACCTGACATCCTAAAAAGTCCTTCACTGGCTTCCTTATAAGCCCCCTTCAGATACTGGAAGGCCGCAATAAGGTCTCCTCAGAGCCTTCTCTTCTCCAAACTGAACAATTCCAACTCTCTCAGCCTGTCCTCATAGGAGAGGAGCTCCAGCCCTCTGATTATCCTCATGGCCCTTCTCTGGACATGTTCCAGCACATCCTGATCTTTCTTCTAATGGGTGTTCCAAAACTGGAGGCAGTACACCAGGTGAGGTCTCGCAAGAACAGGGTATTCTTTTCCTTCTTTCACTAACATCTCCCAGGAAAAAACATCACCAACAACCTTTTATAATTTTATATTTATCACAATGCTACCTTTTCAGAAACTTTAAAACATCTGCAACTTATGGATAAGGAGCATCTCATCTCCTAAAAAATAAACTGCTGCTGTGCTTTTTAATCTCTCCTTACTAACAGAAAATACACACAAGACTTAAAAAAGCCATCATCAACTAAAGGACAGCAAAGCTGCTTACTCCAAAGAATAAGTTCAGGAAACAAACAGGAGAAGGGTAGGAAAAATTAAGTCGCTGGAAATTTAAATGCAGATTCCACTGACTGGTTCACGGGTTTTTTTCCCTAGATTTACCCTTTTTACACCAACTAAAATCACAGAATCATAGAATGGTCTGGGTTGCAAGGGATCTCTGAAGGTCATCCAGTCCAACCCCTTCAGCACATACCTAAGTTTGCATTTAAAGCCATTGTTTCATAACAAAAGCAGTGTCATGAAACATTTTTTTCCCCTCCAAGCAAAGCATTTTCACAGTTCCATTTCCAAAGCACTGTCACATGTAACTTTTGTCAAGTTGCATCACTTTTCCTGTGCCTCAGTCACACCCTATGTGAAAACAAAGTAGCTAGCAAACAAGAATTTTTTTCCAAGACTGGTCCAGGTCTGCGCTAATCTGTAGGCAAATTAAGCAGTGAGCTGTGCAAGTAGTGACAACAAGCTTCCTGTGTTCAGCATCCCCATTACTTTCATGTTCAACTCATGAGCTCACTGGCAGAGGCCTCACTGCCATTCATTTCCTAAATATTAACTGTGACTGCAAATAGGAAGTGCTAACAAAGGACAGGTTGTCGGTCAGATCAATGAGCATGTGAAACCATTTTCCAGTCTTCCATGTATGCAATTTGGTTCATTTCATCAGAGAAGTCATTATTCAGAGTACTTCAAAATAAACAAGTACCTCAATATGTGGTGTCTCTCCCAGCTGCAAGTTATTAAAAATAGTTGCATAGTCCCCATTTAAATTCATCAATTCCTCATGACTCCCTCTCTCAGTAATGCAGCCTTCTTTCATGAAGATCACTTCATCACAGTCAACAAGATACTGGAGAAAATGGCAGTAATAAGTCTTTATCATTATGCCCAATAATCAGACACACTCCCACACAATCCTTTTCAGTAATTTGACAGTTGCATACAACACTTCTAAGGCAACAGGTCTGATTTTTCAAGGTCTTCAAGTGACTACAGCACCACAATGACTCTCTCACCGCACACAAAGAGTTTTTATGTTCTAGCAAAACCAATCCATTATGAAGATATACTTCAGGGCACTCAAAACACTGCAAATACTGATATAAGAATTAGTTAATATTCCTATTCCAAAAACCTCAGCATACATCCATTCTGGTTTACTGACACCTAGTATTTTTTTTTTTCCTGACAGGATGGACTAGCTTTGCAGCAAGGTGGTTTTGAAGAAGGTATTTCTCTGAAAAATTTTCTTTAGCCAAGTGTTAGCAGCCCAGATCAGATGGCAAGCAACACTACTATCAGAGAATTTGATTGTGCTTGGTGCCCTATTTGTAAACTGAGTCTGCAAACTTAAGCCACACCTTATGGACAGACAGGGTCGTGCTCTAACAAGCCAGGGCACACAAGTTTTTTAGTATGAAGACAACTGACCAAACAGCACTTCAAGCAAGTCCAAGAAACAAAATACAAGAGATGTAGTACCTGAAGCTGATGAGTAACAAAAAGGACAGTCTTTGACTTCAGGTGCTTCCTTATTGCACTGTTAAAGATGTGATTTCCAACATGAGCATCTAAGGCACTAAGGGGATCATCGAGGATGTAAATGCTCCTATCGCTGTACAGGGCTCGAGCCAGACTTATTCTCTGGCGCTGTCCTCCACTCAGGTTAGCTCCTCGTTCACCTATCTGTACAGACACACACTCATCATTTTATTTCTACAACACCATGCAACACATTCACAGCCTGAGGTGACCAGAATATTTTTGTTTATATAGATACAGACAGAGCAACATCATACAATGTTATATGTTGTTTTAGTACATATGCATAGTCTAGTTTAGGTGTCCATTTCCTTGTGAAGTGTGTTAAATATTCAACCTCAAGGCTAATATGCTTGGAATGGAGTAGTTCTTTTTTGCTTATTTTACCTTTTTTTTGTATTAACATGCCCATGCTTTTTTCTTACCTATTTTAAATCACATTCAAATAGAAATCACAGAAACATTCCTGTTGGAAAAGACCCTCAGGATCACCAAGTCCAACCAATAAGCCTACTCTACAAGGTTCACCCCTAAACCATGTCCCCAAGCACCACATCCAGTCTCCAGGGTTGGTAACTCAACCAGCTCCCTGGGCAGCACATTCCAATAGGTCTTGCTAAGGCAGCTAAATATACAACACCAATTCCCAAACTGTTGATATCAGAGTCAAAAACATGGCACAACTCTCAGTAGTCCAGGGCCTGCATCAATAAGCTCTGTCCAAGGAAGTGCATTCAACACACTTGGCTTGCACAGCAGACTGATTCTCCCCCGACTCCAGACTAGTCCAAAACAGAACTCTACTTTTCTCCATCAGCTAATTAGTTTACTATAAGCAAAATGTATACCTCTGTTAGATCCCCATTTGGAAGGATGGCTAGGTCGGGCCTTAGACAGCAGCCGTTCAACACCATATTGTATCTAGAGAACAATTAGACACATAATAAGAACACTGTTTTTCCTCCCCAACCAAGTATCAAGCCAGTACAGCATTATCTCACTTTCCATACTAGTAGCACACATTCTGGAAACCTAAAACAAGAGATCTGCTATGCATTCTCAGGAGGAAAGTGAGGATAATGATTAATCACCTACTTCTGAAGTACAGTGATGGTGAGGGGACAATTTCTGTCCCAAGAGTGCTAGCACAGACCATAGGGAAAGCCCTCACTGAGGCAGGGGCATGGAAAGTGCCAGTACATTGCAAACAGCAGCCGTCTAAAGAGGGCAAGGCCAGGACAACAAGAGCAAATGTCACTTCAGTGCTAAAAGGAGAGATCAGACAGAGCTCCATCAAGAGCTACTGCAAATGAGCTGTTAGAGATCACTGACAGCCATCAGCCACAGCAACCATGTGCAAGAGCGGCACGCTCTGAAAAGAGGCTTAAAGGAGTCTTAAAAGCAGACTCTACGAGGATATATAGGCTTTAGCTGTGGTCTGCTTGGCACTAAGCTCTCCCAACACTTGAGCCAAGAAATACTAAGCTTTCCTGAAAATCAGCAAACAGTTTGACAAACCTTTCTTCATCATACTCCTTGCCAAAAAGAATGTTGTCCCGAAGTGTAGCATTGAGAATCCAGGCCTGCTGGGCCACATATGCAAATGTTCCATTTACTGCAATGCTACCCTCCAACAGGGTCATCTGAAATCAAAGATAAACTGTGAAATTGTGCTGTTCCATGTTTAGAACAGTCTTGTGCAGAGTACAAATTAACTAGGAGATAGGAAAGAACAGCAGCAGTCAAAAACAGAATCTCTCACCTGTCCTAAAATTGCAGAGATCAGTGAAGTTTTTCCACTCCCCACACTGCCACAAATTCCAACAAGCTTTCCCTAGACAGAGAAAAAATTGAAAATAAAGAAATTATGGTATTCTTTTCTTACATTCTCCATCCCTTTCAGAAATCAGATTACTCCTAGCACCTGAGGGGACAGCTGGACATTAATGACAGTAATGTCCCCCTGGAAAGGGACATAAGCTAATAAGCAAGACAGTCAGAATATTAACTCTCAGATAATAGAGTGAATACCACCCCACAGTGGATTGACACTATATCAACTCTACAGGTGAAAATTAGCATACTTCAACATCTGCTTCCCTTTGAATGAGCCTGATACAGTGATGCTGCACTCAGCCAAAACCACCACGCCTGCCTGAACAGAATGCACCAACATACTTCTGAGAGCAGTAAGCAAAGAGAAAGAGGAAGACTGAAACAAAAGCATAAGTTAGGATACATGGGTCCAGCAAAACTCCCTGCCTATGCAATGCAGCTTGCTAAGTGTAGTGATGTGATAGGCACACATATCAAGCAAAGACTAGGAATTCAGTCACTTTGAAGCATTTCTCTGCAATAAAATGGGTGGGCTGATACCTACACTGAACAATGAATGTATCAAAAGTAATATTGTTCCTTTTGCAAAAGAGGTAAGCTGGACAAAAGGTGTACATATATATACACACATACACAGAGAACACATTGCTGACCTCCTCTCATTTACAGATTTCTGATTAATAACTAGGCTTTAGATTTTCCAGTGATTGTGCACTCCTTTTTCAAGGCTGTTTTTCAAACTACATGCATTGATAAATCCATGAATCCCATTACTAAAACATCCAGTGCCAGACTGAAAAACTTTGTATTTGTAGATCATAGAATTGTCAGGGTTGTAAGGGACCTCAAGGATCATCTAGCTCCAACCCCCCTGCCATGGGAAGGGACACCTCATACTAGATCAAGTTTCTCAGAGCCACATGCAGCCTGGCCTTAAAAACTTTCAGGGATGGGGCTTCCACCACCTCTTTAGGCAACCTGTTCCAGTGTCTCACAACCCTCACGGTGAAGAACTTCCTAATATCTGATCTAAATCTACCCACTTGTAGTTTTGCTCCATTCCCGCTTGTCCTATCACTACCTGACACCCTAAAAAGTCCCTCACCAGCTTTCTTATAGGCCCCCTTCAGATACTGGAAGGCCACAATTAGGTCTCCTCAGGGCCTTCTCTTCTCCAGACTGAACAGCCCCAACTCCCTCACTCTGTCTCCACAGGAGAAGTGCTCCAGGCCTCTGAGATGTTACATATTAAATTCAACACCTTTTCTTTGACATTTTACATGCTTTTACCCATCTCAGAATGGGGACTCCAACTGCTTCTACGTTCTTGAAACTCTCTATACAAACATTTCCAAGGAAGAAAACTGCACTTTCTTCAATGAAAAAGACTGTTACACTCCAAGACAACTCCTAATCACCTAAAAGGTTCACTCAGAATACAGATGAAACCCCGCAAAGCTATGAAATGGCTACAGGAATACACCACCCAACAATACCCTGCTGATAATCTTTCTGTTCAATGGCTCATACATTGTACTGAGAGCTACAAACAGCAACCCCCCCTGGGTTTGATGTAAGAGCTGTACAGCCTGCAGTTGTTTCATAGGCTGTTTGCAAAGATCTAGTTTGATAAAATGGCACAGCTGTTTACATCAAGATCAGACGCTGCACCCTGGATACTGCAGTTGCCATGGATATTACAGGAGTGTGCAAAAGCACTATGCTCCATTTCATACAAAAATACACAGCTCTCTTTTCCCAGGGACAGCTAAAAACGAGGCCTTTCAATAGCTCAGATTTCTTCATGTTTTCCCTTACCTTTTCTATCTCCAAGTCAATGTTGTAGAGAGTCCTCTGTAGCCGAAGGTTAACCAGGTGGATGATTTTGTTCTCCTCTTCTGGGCTAGGATGATCATCACTGTCCACTAGAAGATGGCCCTTCTGCTCTGCCAGCACAGCTTGCTGTCCCTCATTCTGCAGCTTCATTTTCTCTTTCTTGCCTTTGGTGACTTTCTTGTCTTTTTTCACTTTGGGGGTCAACTTTGGTGAGCTGTGGACGCTGGCGTGGGAGAAGTCCCAAGCCAAGGTAGCATTTTTCACCTCTATCGCGGTGTGAGGATTGGCTGGTTTTTTCTTTATCATATGAACCTCTTCCATTAGAAATAAACTCTGATAGGAGTTGTGAGAGAGGTGTAAAGATGAGACACCTGATCAAGACTGGGAGACAAGCCTATGGCACACTCACGCAGCAAAACACACCAGGCTATACAGTAGGAGGAAGCTGAAGAGCAAAAGGTAGCTCATTAGTGTAAACTAACTCCAGGCCTGCTAAGTGGCCGGGACATTCCTGGATGTGGTGGAAGCACTTGGATACACTAAGACTTTCACAGAACTGCATTACTCTGGATACAATATGAGAGGGGCTTATTCTACAAACAACTGTTTGCAACAGCAGCTCTGTGACTTCCAGAATAAAAACACAAAAGTAGAAGAGATGGGTTGGAGAGGAGAGGTCACTTTGACAGAAAGTGACTGATATGTCCCACAAACCAACTCATTACAAAAGGAGATGGAATGACTTTTAACTTCAGCCTTTATCCTTCAGCTTTTCTGCTGAGAAAAAGTAATCTCACATAAATTTAGCTGACAGAAAGCAGCAAGCCATTAAGTCCACTGTATCGTGTTTTCCACCACATCCATCAGTATTTACAATCAATACAGATTAGGAAGAGATTTCTCACACAGTTTAATTACAAGATAAAATGTTTTCCATTTACATAATTTATGTTTTGAACCAAGAAGCCCTTTGTGATTAAAGACTTCTCAATTCTCAGCCTTATTTACTTTTGCCACTGCTGTGCCCAAACCATACATTCATAAGAAAGCTCATACTCATTTACAGAGATAAAGACTCAGTTACATTTTTTACTGTAATGTTAAAGTATCCCCACCTTGTGTTATGCTCCCTACAGAGATTACACTGTTTACAGTCAAACTGGGAAACACTAAAATTTCCACTTTCTCTTCCCCCCCCCCCCCACCAAAACTCCATTCAGTGCACTTGGATTTAAGAAAGTATGATTTATGATGACCCAGAAGATAAAACAAAAATTCCAAAGCAATGGAATCTCAAGACTGTTCTGTAGATCCCATTCTTTTCACCCACACATTTGTTTTGTGGATTAATTACACAGAACCCACGTCTGCCAGTGTCTGTGGAATCCTATTTGAAAACTACTGCAATGGGCAATGCACTACTGACTTCAAGAGGAAAGACAAAGCCCTGCCCTCTGAGTTCACCTAAAGTACACACAGGGATTGAAGGATGAGGTAGGATTATTTGTTATAGGGGTTCTAATTTTCTTTCATAGATGCTGTTTTGTCAGATCATGACTGCATTCTATTCATGTATTAGATTAAGTAATTTAATCTGGTCTAGAAACACAAAACCTCTGGTTTTCATGACTGCAAACCAAACTTCAGTGATTTGTGCAAAGCTGCCTACATAACACGTGACATTTCCAAACAGAGTTTTGCTAAGAAAACATGAAATTTCATTGCAGACACGTCGTACTGTTTTTTTCATGCAGATGGTCTTTAAAAGGGAGTTTAAGAATTACTGTGCTCTGAGTCATCTAGCCTTGTAGTCATCTTCTACAGAGGCCACAATGAAAAACATAAAATCATTAAATATTTCGCTTCCACACCTGTATTATCTTTAACATCTAATATTCCTTCACTAGATTTTTGTCTTTTGCAGACTCTAACAATCTGGAGTGCAAAGTGTAAAGAAAAGGAATTCCTCAGTCACTAAGACAGTATCATCTTCTAAGTCTTCCATTAACATCTATTATACACATATAACACTCCACACTTGCAGCTGAATCTCAAGGCCAAATGATTGCTTACCTTAAATCTGTCAACAGAAACAGATGCCTCAGATAGAGACTTCACTGAGAAAGGTGTTACTTTTAGAGCAAAAGTCATTGAATTGAAGACAGTGACCACTGTGAATGCCTAAAAAAAGAGACAAGAAAAGAGAATCATATTTGGATGCAAGATATTAACAACTCAAAACTTTCTAAAACCAGAAATGTCACAAGGAACAAGAGGGCCCACAGTCCAAATAACCATTTAAATATGCTGAATATTTTCCAGCACCAGAATACAGATCAAGACAGACATCCTCAGTGTTTGTAGGTCTGCAAAAAGCCAGCAGCTAGTAAATTACCCTATTTACTTCTGAAGACCCCGGTTCAAATCTTGTTGTAAGCTATCTGTGCTCTTTGCATCCATGCACACTGTAAACCAAACATTCAGTAATCCCAGTGCCCTATATTCATAGTAAGCAGGAGTGCTCGTTCAGCACAAAAACCTGGGGAAAGTCAGGACTGAAACACCACTGAGATCTTCCTTGCAAAATGCAAGTCTACATTTGCTGCTGAGACACCCACCAGATATTCAACTCCTGTGAGCAAGGCTACAGACTGCCACACAGGCACGGCCACAAAGTAAACAATGTGATGAAGAGAAATGGCTTTGCAGAAAAGCAACAGCAATATAGGTGGAAAAAGTATTTTCAACACTGCAGGTAGTTACCTGAGCTGCTGTAAGATCATAGCCAAGGATCATATGGACAGAAAAGGTCACCACACTGGCAATGACTACAACTATGGGAGCTACACCCACAGTGATGCTCTGGAAGTAGCCTGCACGCTCCAAGATCTTACGTTCTTCCTCACGAATTTCTAGAAATACAAACAGAAGCACTAAGCTTGAAGTATGATTCGGGGTGGGGTACACACACAACAGACAGCCCTACAGCCCTATAAACACTAAGAGGCCTAACACTTATGTTTTAGCATTTATCATTGTATAACTTCCCATAGAGACTGCATTTACAGGGAGACGAACTAGAGTCTGCAAATCTCAATAAGAATGGAGAAAACTTTATCACTTCATTAAAACATGGAGCAGCCACAGCACATTTATCAAAACCAACAAAATTTAATAAAAAATAGAACAAAATTTAAAGCTTTAAGATTAGTGCTAGGCCACAAACATCATTTTGCTGGAAGGTGAAACTTTCAGAAGCAGGTCTGTTTGTCCAACTCATCATGCACAATAAATAGGAAGCTTTAAGTATGAAAATGTAATTACAGAATCACAGAATTGTCAGGGCAGGAAGAAACCCCAAGGATCATCTAGTTCCAACCCCCCTGCCATGAGCAGGGACGCACTCCAGTAGATCAGGTTATCCAGAGCCACATCCAGCCTGGCCTTAAAAAACATGCCCATCAACACCTGCGGTACTAAGCTAGGAGGGTACACCAGACTAATAAGAAACAAGGTATCTGCACAAGAAGCAGCATTTACAGACTCTGTGAACTCACTTTGAACATTCTGAGAAAATGGCTTGACCCAGGCATACATTTTAATGAACTTAATGTAATTAAGAACTTCATTCATCTTCTGCACACGTTCATCTGTTGTTGATACACACTTTCTTCTGAAATAAGCTGTGAGGCGTGATACAAACATCTGAAACAAAAGGCAACACCATGCAACGTTAATGGCAAGTCCGAAAGAGCAGGTACATTATTCCATTCCTCCTAATCACCAGAGAAAGCCACTTTTGACTCTGAAAAAGAGATTCAGGGATGGGGCACATTGGCTAACAAAGAAGTCTGGCTAACACCACTTTCAATATCCTCCCACCCCATCTGCACAGAGCACGACATTCACGATAGCAAGTTTCAACAAAATTACAATCTGTGAAAACAAAGGTGTGCACTTTCACCAACACTGAATAGTACCAATTTGCCACAGTTTCTGAAGCACAAAGACCACAAAAATTCACCTAAAAATACACCAAGCTGACCCTCATGGCAAGTAAAGAGTAGCCAATGTTTTCACCTGGTGAAAGAGCGAGCTGGATTTTGCACTGACAGATCCACTACTGCCCTGTGCCAGTGCTATGAAAGTGGTAAAACAGTTTCAATATTTTTACTACAATGATCTAACAATGAATAGCTGTTCAAGTATCTGCTGGTCCTGCATTCATCCCATTCCTGGTTTGAAATTTAAAACCAAACACATTACTTCAGGAAGCTTTCAGCTCCTTGCCCTTCCTCATACACCTTTTGTCTCTTTTGGAGTCCCCATCGATAGAGAAGGGATCCTGAAGAGAACTGGCAAAGATGATTGAACTCCAGTCCTTACTGCCTGCTTTAAAATACAGTTCCCATTACTTTAGTCCTTACTGTTGGCCAGATAAATTGGGCCAAAGTGGATCTCACGGTATTCAGTATTCTCCATGCTTTTTTAAATTCATATATTACCAACACAGTGACAAATCTTCAGCAGCCTTGCAGAGCACTTTATAGGCAGGAAGATTTTGGATTGAACTAGCCTGTTTCACAGCTTGGTAGAAGTAGAGGCAGAAGTTACTAATTAAGAACACCCTCTCCCAGATGTGGTGCTTTCCAACATCTGTTGTTGAAATCATGAGCATGTGCCCCTGCACACTGAGCTCCTGCACACAAGCTAGAAGCCTTGTGTCTTTCTAGCCTCAATCACAAGCACCTGGGCATTCTGCAGTTTAATTTAGCTATGCATATTTATCTCAATCAAAATCAGCTTTCCTGTCTCCATTTTCTAATTTTCTTTGTAATTTTGAGCTTCCTGTTAGCAAATTTCTGCTTAATAGACCATCTTCAGAAGTACCTTCAATAACATGCAGCACCACACACAGGCTAAATCCAGCACATTTCAACACCTTCTATTCTGAGCTACACATCTGTCTGAGCTAATAAAAATGAAGCAAGTCTTCAAGATTTCCAACTCACCATTGCTGGATAGAAAAGAATGAAGACAGCAGAGCCCAAGAAGCCCGTTGGACCCAGAATAATCACATTATAAACCATTCCTAAGATGGCCACAATAGGGCCTCCAGCCAACAAACTGCCAACTGCTGCAGCTTCAAACATCCTTAGACCATCATTAGAACATACGTTTATGAGCTGGAAAACACAGAAAAGGTGATTTAGATTTAAGGCACAGCTCACACTCAACATAAAATATTGCATATCCCCTTTTCACACTGCAGAGTTCACCTCGCCAAGAGACTTCTCTTTGATGTTCTTCAGCTTAAGGATTTTCTTAAAGGCCATTGTCAGGATAGCTCCACGCAGTCTGACCCCCGTGCGGTAATTCAAAGCCCAGGTTAGTGCAAGGGACCAAGATCGCACTACTTCAGTCATAAAGATGCCAAAAACTAAAAACAAGCTGTACTGCAGGTTGGACTCACTCTGCTGGGTATACTCCAAAAGGTGTTTCACAACGAAGGCCTACAGGGAGAAATGCAAGCTCGCATGAACAGCCGACCATCTCAGAAGACCACACAACAACTTTATGTTAAGTTAGAAATAAGTAGGCTACTTTGTTTTTAAGAGCCATTTGAAACAGAAAGCATCTTCTTTCTAGAAGTAAAAGGTGTCAATGCAGGAAGTACTGTAAAACGCACAGCCCCGCTGAAGAGCCAAGCACTGAGTCAAATTTAGTACATAAAGAGAGTTTAATTTGGAGCCATATTCCTCGCAGCACGCTTCTAATCCTCCGTGTCTTCTAACTTAACATAAATCTGTCAGTTAGCTGAAAGCAATGCATTATCATATAGAGAGTTTTAAGATATAGTCACTACGTCTGCACACATTAAGAGACATTCCTTTACGTGACATTAAGACCTTCTTTTTTTTCCCTCTCTATTATTATTATTACTTTATCTTTGGTTTGCTTCAAACGTGCTTATTTGATAAAAAGGAACAATGTACCTACAGTTGTAGAGGGGAAGAGTGAGAAGGACATTTGCAAAACATTCCTGGAAATAAACATCAGCAGTTTAATGGTAAAGAAAAAGAAAAGAAAAAACAAAAACCAAGCAAAAAGCACAAGGTACATGATACCACAAATCATTGGGGACAAGGGAAGGAAAAATAACCAATAAAGACCAAAAAAAAAAATTAACCATTTAATCCCTCCCAATGCCCTCCCCCTCCAAAAACATAAACACTTTACCTCAGGAATCACATTTCAAACATCACCTGCAGAAAGAGGACAGCCCCCAAAACCACCGATTCCCACCTCCAGCTCTTTGTGGTCCAACGGTACAGTGTAACATCATACAACTCACAGTCACCAGCAATATTAAATACTATCAACTGAGAAACAGGAGGCTTTTATTTGAAATAAGTGCCATCTGAAATGGTAACATCTCAAAAAAACCACACTGTACAACAAGTAGAGCATTGTATAAACATACAGTCTGCACATACAGCATGATGATCAACGGCTAATATCTAACAGCCAGTCTGAACCTCGGACATAAACTGGATTTGGAACTACAGACAAAATTATGAAGATACAGAACAGTATTTGTTCATGAAGTCCAAGAGAAGTCAAACTTGCAGGAGAGGGTTCTGAGGCTGCACAAATCCTGAAATCTGGTTTAGAAAGTATCTTACAGTAAGGCTTCACAGACAGCAAAATATTTCCTAGAGAGCTTTTCAGCAATTGGTGCTTTAAGATACTGGTGCTTTTGATATGCTAGTACAGAGCCCACAGCAAAAAGCAACCGAGGGAGGAAAAAAGTAATAATCTGAGACCAAAGAAAACACTTGAGCAGCTTTTCACATCATAGTCCGTTGAAGTCCTCTTGGCTAAACCAGGTTTTGCAAATAAGAGTTCTGCATAGTTTGAAGAGAGAGGGAAAAAAAAAACCAAAACCCCACTACTTCACTTCAGCAAGGGTATTGTCAGCTACAGCCCAGCACCAAATAACAGAGGGAAAAAAAAAATGGAGATCAAATTCGTCTTTCTGAGGAAAGTAATTCTGCATGTCAGAACCAAGGAAACATGCTGTAAATAATTTTGCTGGTTTTCACAGTTGTGAATTAAAGCCAGATGTCCATCAGGTTCTAGAATGGCCACTGAGAAAATTTACATACCAATCCCTGAACAAATGTCAGGAGCTCACATTCACAGATCTATGGCATTCCGACTTTCTCCTTACTCGGATTTAGTTCTACATCGACTCTGTGGACCACAACTGCATACAGTTGGTTTGCAGTTACTAAGGAGATTACTGACTTCTTTTTCCAGTATTCAATCCAACATATGCAACTGAGTCACTGCACAAGTGGGGTGAAAATTCCCCTTTTTCCTCACGAGCTGTAACTCAGCATGGTCGCAGACTGCAAGCATTTTCTCGCACACCACAGCATTGCTGAAAGTCTCCAAGAGAGGATGTATAAAGATAGCAGATGTTTCCTGGGGTCTCATTCCTCCCAAAACTTTTTAGTGCCGTTTTTCAGCATTATTTTATAGATTCAGCATCTCCAGTGATGAAATAGAGATCAGCTTACATTATATCCCCTTTTTTTAAATGTTTGTTTTGTTTTTGTGTTTTTTTCCAGAGGAAAGCAAAAAGGAAACAGCAGATTAAAGAATTTTGAAAAGGGAAGGGGGGGGAAAAAAAGTTACACAATTAATATTTACATCTGAACACACACAGTTTGAATTCAAACTACTTTAATAGGAATCCAGAATAAATGTATTTACACCAAAAAAAAGTAAGTTACAAAAACTACAACTCAAGCTAACGGGAGACAAAAACTCCTGTGACTATTACCCTAGTGGCTGGTACTAGCTGCTCAGCTCTCTTAAGCATTCCCATTGAATAAACATTACCTTACCTTTGCTCTTGGCGTTGGCTCTGCCCAGCAGGACTGTCTCATTCTGACGCAGAAAACAGCCATCCTGAAAATTCTAAAGAATAGCTTCTGTCACTGGTCCCACTGCAGCGCTGGCACTCCTGCTGCAGCCAGTGTGCAACAGCACAGGGCAGGCTGCAACTGGAGCCAACTGGGAAATTGGGAAACTTACCTCCAGCAGCTTACCACTCCCCCCTCCAATAACTGACCAAACTTGTCAAGCTGTGCTCCACTAAGATAGCAAGTTTCCCCATCTCCCAAAGAGGAAGAATAGCTCTGAACAGTTGCAAACATAGACACTGTTCAGAGGTGGAGTTAAACTGACCATGATCAGTGATAGCTAAAAAAAAACAAACCAACTACTTTGCTCCTCAACCCAAACTTGGAAAGTTTTGGTAGCTGACCAAATGGCAACAAATACGGCCTGGAGAATAAAAGTTTCTCACTCACCTATACTAGTACATTCTGATGGTTATTACAAGCAATCTGACACAGGCAGCTGCCTCACTAGGTTATAGGTTTCAATACTGTGCCAGATGCAGAATTTACCAAAATATTAAAAAAAAAGAAGGAAGACCCTTAAAGGATCTGGTATTTAAAAAAAACCAAACAGACAAAGCAGGTAGGAGGTCTGCAGCAGCACCTTTTCAGTTATAACCATCACAATGCCCATGAGCAAAGCCACAGCTGTTGGCTGGCATTTCAAGGTCACGGCTGTTCAATTAAAAATTTTGAGGCTTAACACAGTGTTTAACTCCATTTTTATTATTTCCACCAATACATGAGGTCAAGCCAAGTGCTTTTCCTGATCTCCCTTTTCACCTTCAGGTGACTGAAAGGGTGTGACAATACAAGAAAGCACTTCTGAGGAGACAGCATAGGCATATCTATGAAGCATGCCACTTCTAAAAACTGGGAGGAGGGATGGTAAAGACTTTTTTTTTTTTCATGCCAAATGATGGAATCAAAAGGGAATTGTTCCTTATTCAGATAAATGAATAAGGCTGCCTGTAAATGGGCAAGTGTCCACAGATAGTTTTAAATTATCCAAATCAAGCATCAATTGCAGCAGTAGCCCCTGGCCTAGTCAAATTGGTTTGTTTCATTCCTTCCCCTCCCACTTGTTCTCATTCAGCATTTCATCTGAGAAGTCAAAAATATTCACTACAGAAATTAGGGGCAACCCTGCTGCATGGTCTTTGCTAAAGATAAGAGCAGCTGCTAAAGCCCTGTAGTGAAACAATGACAGAAGCTCTTCTTGGGGAAAACTAGTGCTGTTAAAACCTTAATCATAATTTATTGTTAATCGTGGAAGTATGTTCATATATTTTATAATACAAGCTACCACAAATTATTATCAACAACACCACAGAAACATTTGCTGTTATTCATATGACATGGAACAAAACAAACTTCATAAAGGCTTGGAAAGCAGAACATCCTTTTGATAAGACATTTAAAAGCAGGAAAACATATGTAAGAGGCATGTCACCTAACAGTGCACCCAAGTGTACTTACCCAAGAAATGAACCTTCAGCTTACCAGCACACTGAAACGTGTACTACTAGCAGTAATACTGCTCCTACTCCTCAAGGGAAATGTGTAGAAAATAAATTTAGTAA
This sequence comes from Melanerpes formicivorus, assembly GCF_026170545.1. NCBI lineage: Eukaryota > Metazoa > Chordata > Aves > Piciformes > Picidae > Melanerpes > Melanerpes formicivorus. The sequence continues at coordinate 8,597,659 of NW_027142364.1, read as the reverse complement.
AAATTTCAAATGTAAATCTGCACAGCACGTGCAACAAACAGGTGACAAAAAAAATGGTGTGAATGTCAAGTCTCACATGCTGTTATCTTCATTACCCATAGCAACAAACGGCAGCTGCTCCTAGAGGCAGTAAGGTTCTCTAACACCTCTACAGAAAACCTCTCTGACCGCTCTCTGTAGGATCAGTAAGACTATAGCCACAAACTTCTTCAGACCTGCTCACATTAGTTTTTAAGTAGTGATCCAATAAAATTGTTTCATTCCACTTCTTGAAGACTGTGCTACCAATGCCAACAATCTAAGATCAGCATTTTAGCAGACTGAGGGGTTTTTCCCAAGATAACTTTACAGAAAAGAAAAAAGAAAACAATTTTAAGACCACCTGCACATGAGAATCTTATGCAAAAAGACCACATACAAGTTAAGGAAGAGCTTTAAACTATACTCAAAACCAAAGACAAAAACCATGTGTGCATTTCCTCCAAGATACCTGAACTCCCCCTCCCTTCTCCAAGAACTTGCCTTGGCATTCAGCAACTGAGTCACCAGCTGTAGGAAATCTATCTCGGTTTATTGAATCAACTCTGCAATTTTGCCCCAAAATTTCTAGCTAGTCAGAAACATTTAAGTGATCCAGCAATGCAACCTTAACATTTTACAGTTGGCCATGAGATGGAGCCCTCTGGGGTTGTTAAAAAAAGGATGGCTATTACTTACTGGTCCACTAAAACCCGCGAGCTGCGTGATCATCAGACACACAATGGAAATTATGAGCCTGGTACGACAGAAAATCCACACAACCCTCCGGAGGGAAGCATCATCAGGACCATTTTCTTTCAGTTCTTCCTGCCACAATCTCTCCAGTCTGATAAAAACAGAAAACTCATATTATAGTTTTTTCATCATGACAAAAGGTACAATCTCAGAGGTACTTCCTTCCAAAAATTCCAAGCAATTACTAGCACAGGACAACAAAACTCAGTATAGATCAAGAGTAATAACTGCATGGTGCAGTCTATGAGGAGAAGAGAAATATCTGCATCTTGAAATAGGTATGTTGATTACTTCTACAGAAGACAGGGATGAAAGATGATGACTTTTGCTTTGCCTGGAGACTCTTTAGCAATCTTACCTAGGGAGTTGTCACAGTCTTTCCTTGCTGACCTGACAGAAGTGATGTGGAGTCAAAAATCTTGAGAAAGATTCCCATTAACCATAAAAGATTAGCCTGATCACAAGATCTGACCCATACTCAAATTACCTTTCTACTGCCAGCATTGCTTCTCATTATTTTAGCACAAGATTGTTTTTTGCAGTGCAGCCTTGAGAAAACTTTATTTTAATAACAATAGTTTACAGACATACAAAACTAGAAAAAGCAATTGTAAAATATTCCTGGAGACAGAATCCTCTCAGATGACTGAGATCAGCAAGAATACAGAAATGGTGCAGTAGTAGGAAGTGATCTATGAAGAATAAAACTACATCCCACTCTTCTGAGAAAGGCAAGGTGTGCTGCTCTCTAGGGCAATACTATATCATTGCCTGTGAACTAACAAACAAGGAGCCAAGAAAGTAAGGAACAAGATGTCCCTACCTTCTGCAATTGACATCTGAAGACTCATGCCTTGATAAAGACCATACATCATCCATAAGCAATTCCCCTTTCTTGTATGCTCTGTGGGCCAAAGGAGTGAGCCAGGAGAAGGTCATGCAGGAGAAAAGCCCAGCATTATCAACAGGGTGCTGGTGTCTAAAAGAAAGAAGAGTTTAACACACAAAAAAAAAAATCACAAACAAATGAAAAAGGAAACAGAATTGTAAATCCCTGAGAAAAACAAAGCCTCCCCTCACTGAAAGCACTTGGACTGCCCATGGCCAGTGCCAGTCATACATGTGCTAAACAAATTCTGATGTTCTCAGTACCAGTCAGCAGCCCTACAGCTGCAGTTCTGCTTTGTGACTGGATTAAAAAGCAAATGCTGTGACAGTTCTTTTGACACCTAAAAGCTTACTTGGAAGTAGTCCGTATGGGTTTCAGCGCGTTCAGGCCATGGTGGTATTTGCCCTTGTGATGCTCTTCATCCAGCATTCTCAGCTGGGAATGCACCGAGGTGTCCAGCGGCAGGCCCTCTGCCCGAGCAGCTGCTTCCAAGGCATCTTGGCATTCAATCTGCTTTCACAAGGAAGACAAGGAATTCAGACTTCAAAACTACGTTTAAAGCCCATCACACCTGACTGCAGCACCTTTACATCTTTTCTTTTTTTTCCTATAAATTATTGCACAACAGCATTGCCTATCATTTACATGTCTTAGAAGGCAAGCTTCAGCCTGGCAGCAAAGGCAGGGATGGCACACCTTCTAGACCTGCACTTGTAAAACAAATTAACACCAGGATTGCACTCGTGCATTCAAAGGACAAATAGACAGGCCTTGCATCCTGCTACAGGAAATATAATAGAGAAAGACTAAAAGACTACAAAAATCAAGTACCTATGCTATCAGTTTAGGAAATAGATGGCTGGCTTGTCTAGTGAAATTCAGACATACATTCACAACCTCTTAGGGCAATCTAGATATTCTTACCCACAGAAAACTCAAATTGTTTTCAGAATGTTACTGAAGTCCCTTCTTCAAAAATATCTTGGATTATAAAAACAAATATGCATTAAGCACAATCACACTTTTTTTAACCACACTTCCTGCTTTTTCTTTTTCCCTAAACAAAAGGGAACAAAGATGACTCCTATCAGTTCCCAGTCACACTTCTCAGTGACTCAGCAACTTTATCAACAACCACTGAAGAGGCAAGCCTTATCTCAGTGGAGTTTTTCCACAACCCTAGTGAAAGGCAACGCTAATCTAAGAGGAGAAAGGAAACAACAATGATATGGACTAGCAAAAGTACCACAGAGTTCAAATAGATCATTTTATCAAAGGCTAGATATGGCAAAACTATCTGAGGAGAGGAGTTTGTTATCTATACACACAGAGGGTTTACTGCTGGTTGTGTTAATTTAACGGAACATTTACCGCAATGCTGCTACCCATTTGCACTTTTTTCAATGGAGCTACTTTATGGGGGGGAAATCAGTTTTGAGGTAAAAATCTTCCTGGCTGTCTCACAGAGATATTCTGTTTACCTTATTAGAGCAACAGGTTTTATTTCTTTGAAAACAGCACCTGTAAGTGCCTTTCACCCTCCTAAAACCACAGCATCTGCAAAGCACTAAATGCACACTGACACCAAGATAATTCCTAGCTTTGCATCACATTTTTTGCCAGGAATGCCACCACTTGTCACAGACTTCCTCTGTCCTACATTAACATGCAAGCATGTGGCACATTACGACATCTAGCTTCCACTGATGTGAAGGGCAAGAACAGGAAAGTGGTAATAGTGTAAACATGCCCTTCATCTGTTTCACTCAAGTACTCAAACAGTGTCTAAGAATGTTGTCAATCACCCATGGGCCTCATTTCAAAAACTGATGCACTAAACCTCAAGTTATGATTACAAAAAGATGACAACAAAGTAATAAGAAAGCAAATTAATGTTACAACATTATGACACATGGAGTGAGTCAAAACCATGCAACACTCAAGACCTGAATTGAAAGACTTCCCATTTAATTTATATTCAATTTCTGATGTGATAAGTGCAACCCTGCCTTACTAAACTTCCCCAAAGCAGCACTAATAAAGGACCTGCAAAGATGTCTCAGAGGACTCAGTCAGCAAATGTTCTGCACCACTGCTTTTCTGGTTGCAGCAGAGGAATTCATAGCTACTTTGCTACATTACCCTTTTTAAGAGCCCCAGGCAGATCTGCCCAAACACGCGGTTGCTGATAACATGCTCATTTGCAAGTGAGGCCACAGGCTATAGGTAGAGTCTTGGTTTTTCTGAGCACACAAGACGTTCCCATGAGCTTAAAAACAACATGAAAAAGAAAAAAGGTCTTTCAAAAATCAAAGCTGCTGTATTTGTCAGGATGAAAGAAGTCTGAAGTAAGTTCTTCACCACTTACAAACAAGAAGAGCTGTTCAATAAGAAAGCACAACTGCAGGACAGTGTATTTTTAGGGAATCCAAAAATAATGCTCTTAAACTCTCACTGTGGAAAAACAGCTGAACTCTCCAGAGGTCTGCTCAACAGAATTCTCTCACAGGTGGAAAAGATGCATTGATAAAAGATCAGGATACCATCTTTGAATGGCCTTTGCATGTGTGGCCAGCAGGAGCCCATTCTGCCCCTGTACACTGCACTGGTTAGGCCACACCTCGAGTACTGTGTCCAGTTCTGGGCCCCTCAGTTTAGGAAGGATGTTGACTTGCTGGAACGAGTTCAGAGAAGGGCAACAAAGTTGGTGAGAAGTTTGGAACACAAGCCCTATGAGGAGAGGCTGATGGAGCTGGGGTTGCTTAGCCTGGAGAAGAAGAGGCTCAAGGGAGACACTATTGCTCTCTACAACTACCTTAAGGGAGGTTGTAGACAGGTGGAGTCTCTTCTCCCAGGCAACCAGCACCAGAACAAGAGGACACAGTCTCAAGCAACACCATGAGAGGTTTAGGCTGGATGTTAGGAAGAAATTCTTCATAGAGAGAGTGATTGCCCATTGGAATGGGATGCCCAGGGAGGTGCTGGAGTTGCCATCACTGGAGGTGTTTAGGAAGAGACTGGATGGGGTGCTTGGTGCCATGGTTTAGTTGATTAGATGGTGTTGGATGATGGGTTGGATGTGATGATCTTGAAGGTCACTTACAACCTGGTTTATTCTATTCTATGATGCACTTCTAGAGAGCACAAGGTTGGACTAGATGATCCTTGAGGTCCCTTCCAACCTCATATTCTTGGGGGGGAGGAAGGTACACAAACAAGCAAAACCCCAACATGATTCATTTAGGTTTCCTGTTATTTTTTCAGATGTTCATCAACTGAAGACATCCTGATTGCCTGCAGGCGGAGTTTTCTTGGAAACCAAAACCCTGAAGAAGTCATTAGCAGTGTGACTTAACAGGCTCCAGCACTGCTCTTGAAATAAATGTCTAATAAATCATAGCTGCACTATAAATCAGGCAGCACTTTTTTTAATTCAGCAACATTAATATACCAATACAAGCAATGAACCAGGTGGTACAACACGGTGCTGACAACTAGAAAGAAATGCTCACAGAAACAACACAAGTCTAAATGAGATATTGCTAACTAGAGCAGGGGGAAATCATTCAGACATTCCTTGAAATACAGCAGCTCATTACTCAGCATCAAAAAAAAAACCCACCAGAAGACAATGAAGAATTCATACAAAAGAAATAATACAGCAGGAAACATTACCATATCACTTAAAGGAGTTTGCCTCCCTTTTGAACACCAGAGCCAGTCCCCTGTCACTTCAGTTCATAAAGGGTATTACACTCAAAATTACTTCCCACAAGCAAAGGGAATAGCTGGGATTGGAAGAGCTTTCACACAAGCATAAATTTAGGACTTTCCAGGTGGATAGAAGAGGGGAATAAAGGACAAGGTATTGAGAAGTCCACAAAGTCATGAACGGCATGAAGAAAATAACTAGGGAATGATGAGCAATCACTCCTAAAACAAAAGGACTGGAAACACTGTGACATTAATGTTTTTCACATAAGGAACACTTAAATTCAGAATTCTGTCATAGGATGCTGTGAAGTTCCAATGCATAAAATAGAATTAAACTTACACAGGGTAAGCATCACAACTTACTGAACGCATGACAAGGTGTAATCATTTGTTCAGCATCTTAACAATAGAGAATTTCCAAAGCAGTTTCTGAAGTCACAAGCAGCTCCTAACAGAGGGTAATGGTTCTGCACTCTATTTTTTGAAGCTGTGGCTGGCACACCTGGGTACAGGCTGATGTGATTCAATAGGCAACTCGGGAAATTAACAGATGAAGAAAAACTTTTAAATCTTGAGGGCAATCCCAGAAAGCATGGAGTGTACTGAGGAAGTGTGATCATCTGCATGGTCTTGTCTTGGTCTTTTACCTCCATATCCAGCTCACAGACAGGCAGAGAAAGAGAAGCATGGCTGCTGGTGCTGCTGCCTCAGAGCACACCTGTCCCCCACCCCTACTTTCTGCAATTTGAGTGTCACAAAACCCTACCAGCACCTGTCATGACCTGCTTGTCCAATAGATTGGTCCTGGCAAGGGTAGGCACAAAGTAATGAGAGAGCCAGAAATATGACACTGATGGCTCAAGATACATCATGACAAAGTCAGGGTGAGGTGAGAAAAGTGCAAGTACCAAATTCACATGTGACATACCTAGGACCCACAAGAAGGCCACAAGCAAAGTTTAGGAGCAAAGTTACAAAGCTGTCAAATGCACATTATGTCAGAGGTAGACAAGACAGAAACCCTGTAAGTAGTAAGAGGGGCATCAGGAACACTACTCAAAGGTAAATTCAGATATATGGAACAGGAGACTTCTGAAATCCTGCTAAGCAGTCAGCATGGGCTTTGAGGATAGCAAGGAGGTGAAGAGAAAGGAGACAGCTGTGTTGTGTTGGAAGAAAACAAAGCAAACAGTGAGATCCTAGCCTTTCACACAGGCAATCTCACCTTGAATAGGGAAAGTAGCAATTTATTGGTTTGACAACTGTAACATCAGATAATAGCAAACCCAGACAAGCCTGGAGGATAAAACAAACCAGATTTTTTCCGTCCTTTACTCATCTTGCAGAGAAAGTGTACACAGTCAGCATACAATCCCAAGCCCCACCCACCTCTTCATAACATTGAGCATCTTCCAGGAGTCATCTTCACAAGGGAAGAAGCTGCATCTCTTCTAGTCTTGCTGCTGCCTCACAGGAAACTAGAGCAGTCATAAAGGCTTCTTTTATTAATCCTTGCAGGTAATACAGAACACAAAAGCTACTGTAGCTGATTTATTATTACATGAAGTTTAAATTGGTTTAAGTAGTGAGGAATACTGAGCTGGCAATGCTGCAGAACAGGCACTCCCACCTCTTCCATTTAGAGGGCAGAGCTCAGCAGGCTCCCTCCTTTGTTCAAATCCCCAGTAAGGAGAGGTAAGTGAGAAACCAGCAGACCAGCACAATAGAGCTCAGGACTAGATGGGCATATGGGGAGAATAATTTTTCATCTATATAACCACTACTTCTGCTCAGTGCTCTAAGAATGCTTCTCCACATTAACTCTGGGATGAACAGGAATTATAAAATGTTTAAGAGCATTTAATGAAAGGACTGGTGTTACAAAACAAGGTTAGTCACTAGTTTATATGGGGTGGGAAAGAACAGGATCAGCTGTTCCCATTTGATTCATTACTAACCCCAAATGCAGCAAGAGTCTAAGAAGAGATACTCTGAAGCTGTGATCACATTTTTCTTCCCAGAAATTCCTGAGTCTTTCCAAGCATAAACACATCTGAAAGTAGCTAGGGGTTTGACACACTGCTTTTGCAGGTAGCACAGGGAACCACTACAGCACTGATGTCCAGACTTCTGTAAATCAAACCCAAGAGCATCTAAAAATGAAGTAGGTTTGCAGGTCCAAATGTTGCTGAATCTGTTGTTGCTTGGTGAGGCAGCAAGTGCTCTATGAGTTTTATATTCCATTAAGGCAATTTTTCTCTTCTTTCACTGGCTTTCATGCTGTACACAGTCTACAAAAGTATTAACAGGAGGATCTGCAGTATTAGGCTACAGTATTTTGTAGCTAGAATGCTTTCTAATACCCTGCCTCATTAGAATATCATCCTATTAAAAACTAGTTTGGAGAGATTCAACAGCTTGGTCCAGTCATTCACTCTAACACTGTTACATGCAATTTCATTACACATGACCTCTGTAGTTCTTCTGGACTAGGATTAAGCAGAACTTGTATTACCATTTGTGTCACGGTTTCAAAGCTAGCCTGAGTTTATGTATCCTCAGATTAGAGCAGAAGTCTCCTGGTAGTGCTTGGTAGTGTTCATTTTGGGATTCTGCAGCAGTAGCTGCTGTGTATGCATCCAATTAGCTGTGCACCTGCTTTGGCTGCTGGTATACATGAATCCAAGTTTTTTGTTTCACATTAAAACTAGTATTCATGATCTTGTACTCAAATGGTCTAGACTTCATTCAGAGTTGAGGTTATACACTGATCATCCAGCACTGGAGCTGTGTAGTTCACACATGCTGCCAGGACAGTAACAGCAGACTCCTGTGGAACTGGAAATAACCAGTAGTCTTAACTGTAAGTTGCCCTTCAGAATGAGTACCCTGCATGTGCTCTGACCATAAATCTAAGAAACTAACTCTTCACTAAGCAGCATACTATCAGAGGACAGGCTGAGGATCTATCCTCTGGCTCACTCAGGTAAGCTCTTCTGTTCTGAATCACATGCAGGCAGGCAGACATCCATATGCTGGAGGTGTTGTTCTAGTAACATCCTTTAATCAGTACATGCCTAAGTAGATCACAGTAGAAGCTGCACAGGTCAGTTTAGTTCAACACCAGGAGTGCCCAGGGAATCTTTAAACTCCCAACTTCTGTGGAGTGGGACCACCAGCAAATGACAGCAGAAGCCTTCACAACACGTTATTTACTTAACTTAGTACAACAGCCTTTTGTTCAACTTGCCTTCTGATACCAACACATGCTTCCAAAAGCAAGAGGCACACCACTCTACTGGCAAATGAACTAGTAAATGTAAAATAAACACCTCAGGACTTCAAGCATGTTGACTTTGAAATACTGTAAGCTTAGTCCCCAAAAAGGACTGAAATACAGATTGTTTGTGGGACAGCCTCTGCACAGCCTTCAGCTCAGATCACAACTGACTATTCCTTAACACTAGGATAGGAATGCTCTAAAACATTATCAATATCCCTGTGTCAATGTATCACAATTCCCTGCATGTAAACTGACTTTTGATCCATCCCCAGTGAAGTTCTCCAGTAGTTTAAACACATCCATTAAATCCTCCTGGCAACTCTGACTGTACACTGATTTTCTGAGACAGCCATGTCTCCAACACTACTATGGAACAGATACTGCAAGCTTCCCTTCACTGATAGTTAATCTGCTCTGAACCCACTTTTTGTCATGAGCTGGCTGACTTACAAATCCATTCTGAACAAAGGAACAGCAACCAACAGTAATCAAAGACAATACTGGCAAAGGGCCAGACCTGAGGTTTTATCATGTGGCTAAGACTTAGACAAAGGATGGTTAGTGCACCAAAGAAGACAGCTGGCTGTAAATGGAATCTGTGAATTAGCCAGAACACCAGTGCTCCTCTAGACAATGTCTCAGCCAAGTAATGAATTTTGCCTTCAGAAATTCATTGCTCTGAAACAAATACCCCAGCCCCTCAATTTTATAGATTATCACAGTATGTTCCTATATACCATACTGCACTTGCCCAGACAGTGCACAAGTTGTATCAGCTGTAGAATGCATCACGCTTGCTTCTTAGGACAGTGTACACCACAGGCTGCTAAGACTTTAGCCGTGAAGGCAGTAAGGCTGAGCAGCATTTCTTACAGGGACCATCCTCAGAACTAGTCATCAAGTTACAGATTCCCTTCTACTTCAGCTGCTCAGCTACAGCACCAGACTTTCAGCCTTTGGGAATGCTGTCACCGGTGTTGTAACACATCTGATGCACTGCCCCTTCATTTAGGAGAAACTGGTTCCCTCTTCACCGGTGGCCTGACACTGCAGCAGTTAGTTCACAGTAGGGAAAGGACACAAAGCAGGATCCATTGAGGAGCATGCCTTACCTAAGTCTTCTATAATGCTTCCAAAGATCACAACTTTTTTTTCTACTTTGTCATTTGACTTCTACAATGAAGTTTAATAATGTTAGGTTCTGATTTGTTCCTAAGTCTCGGGAAATAAGTATCCCCTTACAGTCTGACTCTGCAGCAGCATACACAAATGCACTACACTGCAAGAGCTGAAATTCTAACTCTACATTTAAATTATACCTCTGAGTACCTCCTCACATTAGCTATGATCTGAGAAAACAAGGTATCCAAGACTGCACTTGTGTGGTCTTCAGACAAGAGATCCTCAAGCTTCTAAGTGTAGTCAAACAGAGCATGATGGCAGCAGTTAAGTTTCAGAAATATGCACAGATTTCCTCCACTCTTGCACATCTCCAAGCACAGCCAAACAGCCATTTGATGCTCAGCTGGCTGCCAATTAAAATTAATTCAGCACTTTGTCATTTATCTTGATGCAGTAGTCAACTGCAGTTTCAGCTCATGCAGCAAGCACTGGCATCAGCTCAAACTACTGCAGCCTCTAACTGTAATCTGAGCCAGCCATAGAGCAATATATCTTTGTGTAGAGACCGATTCAGAACACCTACAGCTCTTAAGAGCCAGCTCAGGCTCTGATTCCTGAAGTTCTGTTTGTGAAAATACAGAATCTTCTGGAAAAATGTAGAGACATACAGCACCTGCAGCTACATCTGAAAACTTAAAGTTAAGCTGTCTAGAGAAGGTCTGATCAGACCATGAAGAGCCAAGCAGTATACTAGTACCCAGGCTTATATTCACATCCCTATTTTTGACCATTTTGCTCAGCACACTTGGTTCAGATACTTCAGATACTCCAGAGATGGTGAGAGGCAAAGTTGATCTGACTACTGGACAGTCAGACAGTGATAAACCACTTCAAAGCTATCAGTGCTTGAAGGATTTACATCAGCTCCAACAAATTCAGATCATATTCTCTGTGGTCTTTGATAAAAGTTGTCAGAGACAAACCTGAAAAATGAAAGATCAAGGTAAGAACAGGAGTATTAGTAGGGCTAACATTTTCTTCCTGCAAGGCAATCTCTACAGTACCACACCACAGTGTCTTCAAATGCAGCAATTTGTACTTGAGGCTTACCATAGATGGTACAGATGCAGTCATTTGTGCTTCAGCAGCAAGAACCTAATCCTGAACACTACACTCCAGTCAGAACCAATTACAGCCTGGAGTACATTTTGAAAATTAGTTCCCTAGCATTGTTAACTTAGGGACTCAAATTCCAAGAATTTTGTTCTCAGAGAGCATGGTGTGTATCATCAGAACAAGCTGCTTCTACATACTCCTCTGTTGTTGGAAATATAATGGAGTAGGGGAGCAAAACACTCGCTTGCCTGCTGTTCCATCAAATAAACATGAAGCCTACACTTGAGAAGAGCCTGTTCCCAAACCACTCCGAGAACAAATTATTCCTGTTCATGTCCTTTTACAATATATTTCATGGACACAATGAGATCTGCCCTCCTCCTCAGGACACACTGCTTTCAGGAGGAAAAACTAGACCATTATTCCAGACAACTTGTAGGGCACACAGGCATACTGAGAACTAAGCATTCCAAAGGCCTAAGTATAAATCAGTATTTCAAAACATCCCTTCATTCTTTTTTCCCCCCCACTGCTAAAGAAACAGCTTCTAGCAAATGAAGAGCACTTACAGTGCTAGGCAGCAAGTGCACCCACAGGTTATCTTCATTCAGAAGAGCCATGCCCCCACATACTGTAAGTCAAATTAGCACAATATTATGCATTGGGAACATACAGTTAAACACCCTGTTTTGCAAGCTACATGAAAGTCCCCAAAGACTTAAAAATCAATTGTTATAAAGAAAACACTGCAGGAACTCATGAGGTGAATACAGGCATTCAAAAGCTGAATAAAAATTGTTTCTTGAATTCTATTCCCAGAGCACCTATTTCAGAGGTCCACATTTCTATAGTAACATTCCCATTAAGAAGCTGGAAATGTTGGATTAGACCTACTTATACCACAGCATGATTTCAATTATGATTCCAGGAAGCCCATTTGAAAGGCTCCTGTCTTTCAAAGAAGTGACTCTCTCAGGCTGTGACCAAACAGTATTTGAGGTTCTAAGGAAAGAATTGCAAGTTCCCATTATCCTGAGCATCCATTACCCACATCCTTTCAGCAGGATGTGAATACCAGTTATGGAGGTTTCAGGGCAGAAAGGGCAAAGTTAAATGCAACCTTTATGCAAGACAAATAGAGGTATGCACAAAAAGGCTATGGGACTTCGGCTCAGTAGTGAAACAGGTCTTTCACCTATTAAGATCTTAATCAGGGAATCAACTGGCCTTGTCCATTTCTAGGTAAGAAGGATGCAGCAATACAGGCAACAGGAAAACCAATGAGATGCTATTGATTAGTCAGATGTACCTGTAGGCCTGTCTGAAGTGGTAGTCATCACTTGCTATTAACCAGAGAGCTTCAACTACCAGAAGCAGCATGTTCTTGTATCCTCCCATCAGGGAGAGCTACACAATTCCACCCTGGCTCTACAAGGCATGAGATACCTATGCAACATGTTAGCAAGAAGCCATGCAGTGTACTTCTGCTGTGAGAGTCCCAAACCTGCATTCCACAATGATCATGGTGAAATAACAGCCTTAATCTGCTTGCAGTTTGTTAATTGCAATCCAGGTGGTGCTTGCAGCTTTGCCATTTTCTAGTCAAGATAGTTCAAATCCTGAGTTTGGCTCTCTACAAGGAGTTTGAGTCCAAGTCTCTGCTGATGGCACATTGGACTTGTTTTCTGTAATAGAGTTCCATTACAGCTTAGCCCCTCTACCTGAACTGCTGCAGTCCTACCTTTCATCATATTGGTGCTTCACTGTATTCTGTCACCAACTGTGCCAACAGAATCATAGAATTGTCAGGGTCGGAAGGGACTTCAAGGATCATCTAGTTCCAACCCCTCTGTCACGGGCAGGGACATCTCACACTAGATCAGGTTGCTCAGAGCCATGAACCAACACGCAGCAAATAAGCCACCCTGGGCATCTGACTCAATTCCAGGTTGGATAAATGACAAAGCAGCAAAGGACACGGGATCTTCTTCTGAAACACCTCATAGGCAAGCTAAAGCTCCTACAGTCAAGCACTTCCTCTGCCTGTAACAAAGCAGCCAAAGCTCAGTCTTATGAAAGAAGTCTTTGCTTATCCCTGATACTAACTGTATAGAGCATCACAGCAAGTGGTAAGGCCAAGAATGCTGAAGCCAGAGCTTGTTCCAGTTGGAAAAGAAACAGCTCAGTAAAAACAAACAGGTAACTTAGATAAGGTGTTATGAATACAGCTCTTTTTATTTAATCTCAGTATTTTGCAAGTAAGCAGGATTTAATCACACTAACATGCAATAACAAATTCAGAGCTGTTTGTGGGTTTGGATTGCATACATTCAAGCTACAAGGCTAGCAGAATAAAGGGTACCAACGTTTGAGCCAGAAATTGACTCAACCCTGGCACACCAAACAAGATAATGAGCAAGCAACCTGTCAGAACTAGATGATTTCATTAGTAAATCTGCTTCATTCCTCTGCTCAAAAACCCAAAAGCAATCAAACAAAGTTCTAGTTAAGAATTAGCGTAAGCAATTTCCTTGCATCAGTGATCACAAGTTTTACAGAATCCCTGTTTTGCAATCAGTTATCTGGATCTACTGCCCTGCGGGCAGCAAGTCAAATGGCAGAGGTAGAAAGGTAAACAAGCTTAGAGAAATAGAGTTAAGTTGACCTGACGCTGCCTTGAAGTTCGGGATTTTAATGCCACACTGCATGGGCATGCAGGACTTGGGATGAGCAGAAGAGTGAAAAGTAAAATCCATGGATTAAGAACAATCAACTAAAATGTTATAATAGTAAGAATAAAAATGAAGATAAAAAGAGTGAAATAAACCCCAAGAAAGACAAGTGATGCACAGTGCAACTGCTCACCATCCACTGACCAATGCTCAGCCAGTCCCTGACCAGCAATCCAGCCCCCCAGCCAGCTCCTCCCACTTTATATACAGGGGTTGACATTATACAGTATGGAATATTCCTTTGGCCAGTTTGAGTCAGCTGTCCTGGCTGTGACCCCTCCCAACTTCTTGTGCCCCTCCAGCCTTCAGCTTCTCATGCCCTGCCAGTGAGAAAAGTCCTTGACTTAGTATTAACCACAACTAAAAACACCAGATTGTTATCTACAGTATTCTCACACTGAACCCAAAACAGCACTGCATCAGCTACATTAACTCTATTGCAGTCAAAACCAGGACAGAGGTAAAGCAAGGATTTTGTCCTGAAACATTCAACCAAGCATCAACATGATTAGATGACGCAGACCAACGGGCAGAGATAACACACTGTGATTGCTGCTTAACTCCACTGCCACTGGCCAGGGAACAGAGCTGCCCACCAATGGCATCACTGTCGTCACCACTAATGTGACAGAGCAGATTTGCTGCTGGATGGTCTATAGTGGCTGGCAAACCCATGATATCAACATAATAAATGCTATTAAGAAGCTGTGCTGCAACTCCAGAGGGCTCTCAGTTCTGCATTGGTGCCTGCTCTAATGGAATCAAACACTCTACCTTCCTCCAAACACTGTCAGCAATAGTCTGCTGAGTCATAGAGCCTGTAGGGACACAAGAGCTGCAGGGCCTGCAAGTACAAACTGCACTCTGCCTGCTGCAGAGCAGATCACTCCAGTCTCAAACACCAGCAGCGCAGCCCTGTCAGCCCACAAAAAACACCTGGCAAAATGTTTTACCCTCCAAGTGAAGCAAGGTGAGCCTTAACTGAAGGACACAGTATCTCTGTGTCCAACATAACACAGCAAAATAGGGCTCTTTAAAATGTCTTCACAATCCTTCCACACAAATATCACAGGTTCCCCTATTTCCAACCCACTCAAACGTTTTCCCATAATCAATCTATACAGAATATGCAGCAACGCATTTGCAAGTACCTGTCACAGCAGAAATCAGACACTGGGAGTCTTAATTTTCTTTGGCTTCACAAAGTTCTACATTAGTATTTCGGGAAGGTTAAGAATAGGACATGCAAGAAAACATTTCAGTTCTAGCAATCAGAGTAACCAGTGTTTTTATTTTTTTCAGCTGGTACAGGTTGTTAGTTTCAGACCAGTTCTTGCCCCAGTGTGGGGGTTTTCCATTTATTTTCAGTGAGCACAGCCTCTAGAAAACAGAAGCTCAGAAGAGTGACATGAAAGCTCTAAGTTAGTGGTTGCTTCAAGACCTAGCTCTCAAGTTAAGCTAGAATTAAGAGAGCATCTCACTAAGTTAAATACACAGGTACACAAGAAACCATATTCAATACAGATTTCTTTCATCTAAGGGAAAAAGTAAAAGTCTAGTAGGATGGACATCAGCTTTAGAAAAATTCATCCTTGAGGAAAACATGGCATGATTAAGATTTTATTCTGTTGCCAGCGCTGAATGGTACATGATCTGTGCTGAGCTCTTCACTGCTCTTACTTAGTGGTAATGATTCTCTGAACTACAAAAGCTTACAACATTTTCTAGATTCACAGCAAGATCTGAACACTGGAACACGGTGTTCCTTTCAGATGTTAATAAAGTCACATTTACAAGTGAAAACGCTTAATGAGCAAGCAGACTTGTCATTAAGATAGCTACAGTACCCTTTGGAATGACCTCTTCCACGCAGAAGGGAGCATTCACTATTGACCTTCAATGCAGTGAAGCTATACAGAGCTGGCACAGCAAAAAGGCTACTGCATATAATTTAGTGACTCTATACCGCAAAACAAACAATGGAAAATTAAACAGACCTTATGTTTGGCATGCTGAAATCGTGACCCTTCCTGCTCTTCATGCTGCACCGAGTTGGCCCTCTCCCTCACACTTCTATACCCAGGACTTGGTATAATGTATTCTTTTCCTATGTCGATGTCTTTCATCTTCTGTAAACGCCAGGGTTTAGGTGTTTATTTTCACCTCAAATACCTGAAAAATAATTAGATTTAATTTCATTATATGCTGTGCTCAACAACAGTTACTTTCAGTCATCTATTTTTAATTTTTTTATTAAAAAAAAAATCAGAAAGCAATTATAACCGTTTTGTTACAACAGGAATGTGGCTTTGGAAAGCCAGACAAGACTAACTCCTCCTGAACTAGTTTAAACATGCCCTGAGGTAACCAAACAGTACAGGGATTCTCAATGCACTGGAGTACTGTCATACTTCCTCCCTTAGAACTCTGAAATAAAATACAATTATGCAATCTGACAGATTAAAGTAATAACTACAGTGTTTAGTTGAACCTTTGAGAAACTTGACTTGGAAGATCAAATCCTTGACATCTTTTGGTAGTGTCTGAAGTTGAACATACCTAGCAACTTAGCAGTAAAAAACTTTTGCAAAACTGATTTCTCTAGAGATACCACATAATAAAATCAGTCATTCCACACATGCTCTAGACAAAAACATCTTCCTTCCCTATAGCACTATTCACTTACTCCCCGGGCTTGAGCCTATGGAATGTATGAACACGCACAGGAAAGAGTCACACCTTCAGTGTTGCAGGTTCTTCCTCAGCCTATCAAACTACACTGTAAGGTCAAAATGAGAAACAGTCCCAGAAAGGGAGGGGTGGGGGGGGGGAATCACCTCCCAGTGCAAGACTTTGTTTTGTAACTGCTTTATTGCATTCCGTCACTTGTCTTAACCTAATGCGATGGAAGAAGCCCAATCAAGTGACATTAGTTAGAGTCTGCATCAGGTTTGGCTCGGTGCGCCGGGCTGCCGCCTCTCCGCGGCTGCGGAAATCTCCTCTTCCTCCCCTCCTCCGGCGGCACAAGTCACTTCCAGCGCAGCCTCCCATCTGCCTTCCAGCAACCAGTCCCGGTCACCGGCCGCCCCCCACTCTAAACGGCCCAGCGCTTATCCCTCCCCGCCTCGCAGCCCAGAGCCGTATGAGTGAGAGCCGTGCGAGGATGCTGCAGAGCGGCAGCAGGTCCCGGGCCTGCTGCACCCTTGCGGCTCTCCATTCCTCCAGCACCGGGGAGGCAAACCGGCCTCCCCTACTCTGACACCCCCGAGCAACTTGGGGGGAGAGAAAGGAGGAAGAGAAGAAGGGGAGAGAAGAGAGAGAGGTAGAGTCCCTCCCTCCCTCACCTCATCTCCCCCGCCTCCCCATGTCTCCGCCGCACCAGCGTAAACAAGAGAGGCCCTCCCCGCCCAGGAACAGATCCTGCCACTCCATGCAGGATGAGCGGAACAACGACAGCAACGAGCTCCCGGCAGGGAAGGACACAGAGCAGCCCTCTTCACTGGCAGATGAGGAAGAGAGACAACGTCTAACTGGCATCCTCAGAGAAATAGGAGAGCCAAGCCGCCTCCTCAGCCGCCAACCAGACCCCTCACCCACGCAACGGCTCACTTCCCATTCCCAGCCCAACAGTCGCCCGGTAGCGGGTGGGGCAACCCTGCTCACCTCCACCCGGTGACTGCCCCTGCTGCGGCTTCTTCACTAAGCGGCCGCTAACCCAAACAACATCCCTTATAGCGGTTCCGGCGGGCCCAGGGCGCCTGCGTGGATGGAGGGCGGGGCTGTGCCTGCCGGTCCCGCGCGATGCTCCGCGGGAAGTGTAGTCCGCGACCGCGAGCCCAACGCCCGCTCCTCATCACAGTAAGAACTACATTTCCCAGAGGGCCCTGCGCGGCGGTGCAATCTTGGCCACGCCCTCTCAGCCCCGCCCAGCCCCTTATATTTGCTCCTGCGCAGCGGGGGCTCTGGAATATTCCGTGCGGGCTGCGGCGGGACGGCGCTTTTGCGTGCTGTGCCTCTTACAAAGGGCTGTAAATATCTTTAGCAACACTGACCTGTGTCGTCTTTCCCCTGCTGTGCTTCAATCTCTTGTCCTCATCTGACATCACCAGCCACATTTGGCTGATACCTCAGTTAAGCGGCTTCTATAACGAGTGCCTTGTCGTAGTGCAGTCCTTCCTGTCCTGTCAGGAATGTTTGTGAGAGTCAATTTGATAGAAAGCTGAAATGAGGTTAGGTTGGGAATCTGGAGCTAAAATTGAAACCCAGGATATTCCTTCCAAACCCAAGCCAGCAATACAGGTTAAAGGCATTACTATGCAAGGAATGATTCAAGGACTTTGTCCGGGTACCAAGGAATCCCTTCAGAGCTCTCTGATGCAAGGTTATGCATCCTACAGGGCTCCTACTCCATTTCAGACAAAAATGAGAATCTGTTTCACTTCAGGTGCTCTGATACTTTAGGACAGCACTGACAGATGCACAGAAGCAGAGCTTTTTCTATCATATGGCAGCTGGGAGTACACGTGGCTGCTACATTTCCCTGCAGTCTGTTCCTCAGGACTCACAGTCAGGCAGTTTCAGATTGGGCTGACTGAGATGTTACAGGGAAGAAGCTGCAAGATGCTCTTGATGTTCTATAAATGCTATGTCCCAGCAACAGGTGGATATTAAGACAAAAACCAGGAGGCAACTTTGAGTCAGTCTTTGAACAATCATTAAAGAGGCCTTAGTCTGCGTCACACACTGGAGTGTGGGGGTAAATAGGCATGTGGTTACTGAGCGGTGTAGTTAAACAGCATTGACAAGAGGGGCAGAATATGAATACTGGAAGGAATTTAGCCGTGATGAAGCTTTAAGCAAATTAAACTGTGTTGAATCGCTTGTACTGTATTTTGGGGTGTTGACCTGAAATTGTTCGAAGCATGATCGGTGTGTCTTTGGCCTCTTGGCTGTGGAAGCAACCAGAGCTGCTTTTCAGAGGGGGATGGCCGGTTTTGAGCTCGTGATATGCTGAAGCCCAAAGGCTCTGCATCATGTGCCTAGAGGGAAGGAAGAACATGACCCTTCGTTATTCCAGAGTGTTTGCAAAATGTATGTCCTCTTTCTCCACTGCTGGAGTGTTTCTGAGAGTAAAAGGGAGGGTGCGAGTGCTAGTAGAAAACTGTGCTGTTAAACAGTAGTGGGTACACTTTGAGTAGCTGTGGGCAGTGGGCCGATGGCAGCATCAGCAGTGTTTCCACACCTGTGGTCCTGCGAGTGTATGTACTCCCTTCATGTGGCAGTGGGAGGAAACTGCTTAGGTAGGCACAGCCACCTTTTAAGTGTGTCATCAGTATCCTCCAGCATTTGTTCTGAAGGGTATAAATGTACTGGTGCTACAACCAGAAGAGTGACATCTTTAGCTCCAGTGGCAGCAGCTAATGCTTTTAGTGCTGCGAGTCCTGGATTCATCCCTGCGGGATGGCAGCTGTTACATAAACACGGCCTGTACAGTATTAAAACTTGCCCTGATTCAAGATCTGAGATTTATCATAATCAGCCTTGACTGCAGCCAGAAAAGCACAGCCAGAACAAAGAGCCAAAGGCAGCTCCAAAGCCAAGGCCTTCAGAGTGTGTGGGCAAGGAAGCAACACCCAACAGTTAGTTTTGTTAAAGATGTCCAGAATCTGCTCCTCCACACCCCAAAAACAAACTAAAAAAAAATATAACTAACTAAATAATTGGTTTTTAAAAAAAGCAATGCCTGATACAAACTGAATGCTTGGCCAGTATCAGCCTTTGGAGCTGATGACCAAGCTTCCCAGTATTAACCAGGAAAATCAAGGCTCAGTTTGTGGGAGTGATGGCCTTTATTTATCCAACTCTCCTGCCACACCTTTCCCTATAGGATCTCAGGATCTGCTTCTGCCTCACAAGGAACATGGAGCACATGATGCCCAGGAACCTTAACTGAGCTGAACCTCAGCCAGAAAAAATAGATGTCACACAGGGTCACAGGATGTTAGGGCCTTTCAGGAGATCTTCTGAGCTTGAGGAGCATTGCAGTGTGAGTTCAGTTTTGCAGCACTGTGATGAAGACCAATGGCTCCAGTTAAAGAACAAGAAGAGTTACAAATACTCCCTGCACATATTTAGTGCTGCTAGTGTCCAGGTTTTCCTAAAACTCCCACTGCCATGTGCAGGGTCTGAGCAGGCATGTGACCACTGCCCTCCAAGCTGCATGCTTAGACACTCGTGTTCATGATGTGCTGGGCATCTCTTTGCCTGCTGGACCACCTATGCTTGTCCACTAGACTGCACAAACCACTGAACATGCTTCATGCCTACCTAGCACCATTCAAACCAAGAGCATATGGCTGTGGTACCAAAACACTTTTCCCCATCCTAGTCATAGATGCATAGAAAGGGGTTAGCAAGGTCAGAATGTGAAAGACCCAGTTCCATGAGCCGGCTGTTTCCTGGAACTCATCCTGTGGCTGCCACTTTTCCATGCGGCTGCTCTGATTTTCAGGCTATGTGGAGCACTGGACCTTATAGGATGCCCTCACTTTGCAGCACAGAACCTCTCTGAGCTCTCTCCTTTTCATTACTGCATTCTCATTGTGCTTGCAGCTCTGCAGATGACTCATTCAGACATTCAAGTCCATGTGCTTTATGTTGCTTCAGTGCTGAGCAATCTGTGTTGCCGATCAGAAACTGGGGAGAGTGGAGGCCAGCTCACAACGCACAGTAGGGAGCCATGATTTCCCCACCCTTCCCCTGGAAAATACAGAAGAGGGATACAAAGAATTTGAACCTTGAGGGGAAAAAAAAAGAAAAAAAATCTTCCCCTTTCCTCCTGACCTGCTCTGGGCGGGAGGACTTCATTAATACCTTAATACACCTGTGCATTCAGCTTTTCTGGAAAGGAGCTGTACTCACTTGATGTTTGTGCAAGCCCGTTAGCGGTGTGGGCGTTCACACTGTGACTGCGTTGCAAAGGGTAAGGCTGCCAGGCTGATCCGGGCAGAGATACTGCTCCAGGCTACAGCAATTCCACCCATCACCTTCCCTTCCGTTCCTGTGGGAGGGTGAACCTTCGCAGCCAAGCTAACAGTGTTTTATCCTTGTTCTCTGAACCTTCTACAAACAGGAGGGGTTTTGCAACAGATGCCTTTCGATGTTAAGGGATATATTTGTGCCCTGTTTCTGCAGTGTTTATGCTTGTCAGAGTGCCGAAGTAAGAGGTGCAATACTGCACCGTAGCACACAGATTACATTTACTTCGTAATTCATCATTCAGGTAGGAAGGAGAGAGCATGGGAAAAAAATGCGTGATCTGATTTCACAGGCTACCGTCTTCAGGAGAGAGCGATACAAATAACACCCTCTCAACGCAATTAGCAGCAACTAATTCGAAACTGTTTCTTCCTGACAGGGAAAAGGCAGAAGCTCTCAAAGCTGTTGCAACAAAGTGTAATCCAGCACAGAAAACCAGTTCAAGGTAGTTCATCTCTGGACTGATTGTTTGACCTTTCTTCTATAAAGCTGATGATTCAGAGAACAAGGGCAAAGCGCTGCTGATGCAGACCTAGCACAGTAGTAAGTTGTGTGGTTGCTACAGCTTGCACCACACCCACGGTTAATGAGTAATTGGATAGGAATCTGCAGCATGGGTCAAGCTGGAGCCTCCCTACTCTGACAGGCAGAGCAGGCTGAGTCTTGGCTGTGTTGTACGGCTGGTATTTGATGAAGTTAAGGGAAAGGCCAAACAATGCTATAATAAAAAACCTGCAGATGTGTCTAGATGAGCTTGAATAGGCTGGAATGAATCCTAGCTATACCTCTCTGGCTTGGAGAGTTACCTCTTTTCAGCTATTATTCATAGTGAGAATAGAATAGAATAGAATAGAATAGAATAGAATAGAATAGAATAGAATAGAATAGACCAGACCAGGTTGGAAAAGACCTTCAAGATCATCACATCCAACCCATCATCCAACACCATCTAATCAACTAAACCATGGCACCAAGCACCCCATCGAGTCTCCTCCTAAACACCTCCAAGTGATGGCAACTCCAGCACCTCCCTGGGCATCCCATTCCAATGGGCAATCACTCTCTCTATGAAGAATTTCTTCCTAACATCCAGTCTGAACCTCCCCTGGCACAGTTTGCGACTGTGTCCTCTTGTTCTGGTGCTGGTTGCCTGGGAGAAGAGACCAGCCGCCACCTGTCTATAGCCTCCCTTAAGGTAGTTGTAGAGAGCAATAAGGTCACCCCTGAGTCTCCTCCTCTCCAGGCTAAACAACTCCAGCTCCCTCAGCCTCTCCTCATAGGGCTTGTGTTCCAAACCCCTCACCAACTTTGTTGCCCTTCTCTGGACACGCTCCAGCAAGTCAACATCTTTCCTAAACTGAGGGGCCCAGAACCAGACACAGTACTCAAGGTGTGGCCTAATCAGTGCAGTGTACAGGGGCAGAATGACCTCCCTGCTCCTGCTGGCCACACTGTTCCTGATACAAGCCAGGATACCATTGTCCTTCTTGGCCACCTGGGCACACTGGAGGCTCATGTTCAGCCTACTATCAACCAGTACCCCCTGGTCCCTCTCTGCCTGGCCACTCCCCAGCCACTCTGACCTCAGATGTGCAGATGTACAGTAGTGGCTTTGATTGGTTTGGAGCATTAAGAATGTGAGGACAAACTCCTCTAAGCCCTCTCTGAGAGCAATCCAGGACTGTCCACAAGTGAGAGCACACGAAGGAGACAATGGCCACATCAAGGGTGGTGTTTTCAGTTCAGGCTGCTTTTTTGGAGCCGGTTTTGGGCTGGCCAACCAGCCATGGCTGGAGTCAATGGTGTGGGGGACCTGGTTTAAACCTTATGAAACCCAGAGCTGGTGGCCAGGACATGACACAGCTCAAGGTTGCCCTCGGCTCCCAGGGACACGGTCACACAGGCACGCTCTGTCCACTCCTCTGCCTTTGTGAAAGCAGAGCTGTTGATTTGCTGAGGTGAAGGTGTCACTGCTTCCAGCTGTGTGCAAACAGCACAGCTAGACACAGCAGCAAGGTCTCTCAGCTGGCCTATATTGGGATGTGGTTTTCTCCCATTCCCCCAAGTCCTCTCCATTTTCTACACCCATTGTGAACTGATCCTCTCCGCATGCATCCAAGGCCTCAGGAATGCTGCATAACAGTGGCATTCAGTGCCTTCCTCTGCTGCTCTCTCCTCCCCCAGGATACCTTTGTGGGTGCCACTAGCTCTCTTACCACCTGCTCTCATCCCCTCTGGAGATGCTTGTTGACAACAGCTCATGCTACCAGGGAACCAGCAGACTGCATATTCCCCTGTGCTCCCAAGGATCTCTCCAAGGTTCATGAGAAGGATGCGCCAGCCTCAGCAACCACACAGCAACCACACAGCAAGCAGTTTGGAGGGAGAGGACTTTCCTGTCCCATTGCAAACACCAAAAGTCACATGAATGAAGAGAGCTTGGAGAGAAAAAAAAAAAAATTAAAAAAAGGGGAAAAATAATTAAAAATTCTGGGTGCCCCTCGTGGGGCCTGGAATCCCAGGTGGCAGCTGGGATGCCAAGTTTGGAGCTCGCCAGTGTGATGTGCCAGTTTTAGAAGCAAATGAGGACAGCCAAGGTCAGAGAGTCTTAGGCCTCTGGGACTGTCACCATGCAGCTGAAAACTGTGAAAAGGAGGAAGCTTCAAGCCAAACAGAGCTGTGCCCTTGCTGCTGGGGCTCTCCTGGTCCCCTGGGTGTCCAGGTCCCAGGGGCCAGCCCTGCTAACAACAGGTCGATGGGGTCAAAGAGCTGGTTTATGGAGACTCCTGCTTGAGGTCACAAACAGCTCTGTCTGCAGACAGACAGGTGGTGGGAACTCAGGGCAGCAGTGAGTAATCAGCACAGCTTGGGGAGTTACTCTGCTCTATTGCTGGTCTCTTCTCCCAGGCAACCAGCACCAGAACAAGGGGACACAGTCTTAAGCTGCGCCAGGGGAGGTTTAGACTCGAGGTGAGGAGGAAGTTCTTCACCAAGTCATTGGAATGTGCTGCCCAGGGAGGTGCTTGAGTCACCATCCCTGGAGGCATTCAAGGGGAGATTGGACGTGGCACTTGGTGCCATGGTCTAGTCATGGGGTCTGTGTTGATAGGTTGGACTCGATGATCCTCGAGGTCCTTTCCAACCTAAGTTATACTGTGATACTGTGAAAGAAGTCAAGACAGTTGACCCCTGCTTTCAACCTGCAAGGAAGAGCGAGACCAGTTTCCTGAAACAACCCCTGTGTGCATCTTGTTTTGCTGAGCTAATTACTTTGCTTCCTTGGGAAGCTCTGCCTGAGCACCAACAGACATGCTGCAGTGCCACAACACCCAGGCACTCATGTCCTTGGGAGCCCCATGCTCCCCTCCCTGAATTGCTAACTACCTCCTTCCAGGGCTATGTGTGGGACTGGCACAATGAATAGCCCCCAAGTGACGGACTAGAGCCACAGTGCAAGGAGGATGGGTCTCAGGCTGGGTGACCACAGCACTTGCTCATATCTCACCTCTTTGTATCAACTAGTGGAACCACGTGCACCTCCTCTGTGAGACAGCAAAACATCTGGGGCAAAGCCAAGGCAAAGCTTGCAGTGAAGATGAAGCCCAAAAGGCAATACTGATCATACTGAAATCTTCAGGCTCTTTGTTAAGGCTACAGAAATCCCCAAAGAGGAAAGTGTATGTCTGCAGCAGGTTTGCTTTGCCAGACAGAGCCATGTCACGTGCCTGTCCCATGCTCTGAAGACTGGGGCCAGGGGAGGGGGGGTGGAGAGTCCCCCAGCTGTTTCTGAGCCACTAATAGGAAAAGGCCCTCGTGTAATCATGGCTTAGCCAGGTCACCCAGGAACAAAGCACTTCAGCTGCTGTGTGCTGCTCCCCATCATGATGAAGGACAGCAACCTTCCCAGCTATGGCTGCAGAGATGAGGCTGGTGTTTGAGGAGTGGGAAGCAGCTCTAGGGTCTGTAGCCTGGTTAACACAAATCACAGCCCCATAATGCTTAGAATAACAAACAGCCTGAAACTGATAACCAAAGCACAGCCCAACCTCCAGAACCCCTGTGGCCTCTCTCTCTCATGGGAGATAGGGGATGTAAAGACTAGAAGCACCAGAACCACCTCATCCAGCATGTGGTTACAGGGTGGGAGCATGAGGGTAGTGCTTAATTCCTGGGGTGGTCAGCAGCTTGTTCTTTGACCACAACTGTACCACATCTCCAACTTGTGGCTCAGTTCCTCCTGCTAAAAAAAGTGCAGCTGCTGGAAAGTGTGTGGCAGAGGCAAAGGAGAGTCTCTGCATGAAAACCAGAGCAAAGTCTCAAATCACTGCTGTGCAAGAGATCTTCCCCATCAGTGAGCAGCATCAGCCTTCCTCTTAAAGACAGAAGATTGAACAGTCTGAACTAATGGAAAATACCCTGTTCATTCCCAGCTCCTTGTCGGAGTGAGGCACATGTAACATCAATCACCAGCTGCTCCTGCTTTGAAAATGCAGCAACTCTTCATGTGGGTGGGAAAAATGAGCTCACACTTTGCACAGCCTTTGTGAATCCTGTTCCTGCCTCCTCTGTCTTTAAAAAAACCAGGGCCTGCTCTCTGCAGTGCACTTAATATGGCTACAGTCTGACAGGAATTAAGTCCAACTTTTAGTGTTGGATTGTTGCTTTTCTATTTCTTTGGTGTGTTTGCAGTGGTTTGCACAGAGGAATGCACCAAAGTGATTTAAAACACATTTAACTGCAGGCATTTATCAGATGACACTGATGTCCTGTAATTGCAGGCAGAGATACAATTTGGATCAAGTATATTGCTGAACACCTGATCATTTATAGGTCAGAGCAGGCCTGGGTGATGTTTCTGTGCAGGGATGATCCCTTTGTCATCCACCTGTGGGCATTTAGAGCTGTGTGCTCTGGACTCTCTTCTTGCATCAGCTCTGAGTAACTACAGTCATGGTGCCTTTGAGCTTACCTTTGCCCTATTTTGTACTTCACATCACTGTGGACACCCTTTCAAGGTCAAAGCCAGGTCGTTATGCATGCCTCTGCCCAAGAGATTATTAGGGTATTTGCACTACAGGGATCAGAGCTGTGGGGTTATCTCTAAGAGCCATGGATCAAAGCTGAGTGTTACAATCCTTCTAAGGGTGTTTATTCCCATAAATTGGCACTGAAGCCATGCCTGGGATCCCTCTTTGGAAGTAGTATCCCTGTGATGGTGGCAGACAACCCTAGAGGCGTTCCAGCCATCTCTGACAGTGTGCATCTAGGCTGGCTGGGCTATCTGAGTGCCAAGGAGGGGGCATATTCCTGCCCCATGGAGGTAACAATTCCATTTCATGTTAGATGGCTGCATCAAGCAAGAAACAAGTTTGATAACTAAAAGGTGGCAAGTGAAAACCTTGTGATTGGTGGCATCAGCAGTGCTTCAGACTGTGGTTGATTGCCAAAGTATGAAAAGAAGTAGAAATAATACATCTGTTTATGGCACCCAAGCCATCACTCAAATGAGAGTGCTGCAGACAAATGAGTCTGGAATGCTGTTCCCAGAGAAAAGGTATCTCAACTGCCTGTGCCACATATACCCATTAATGTGACAGCAAAAGGCTGGGAGCACCACAATGAATTCCTCAGCACATCTTAGGTGTAGACTCTCATCACATGGATTAGCACATTGCAGTATAGAATTATTAATTGCTTTGACTTGGAAGAAACAGGGAAAAAAAAGGAACCTCCAATCCAAGGTATTTTTTTTTCTGGTTTCCAATACACTACTTTGTCGTTGTTGTTTTAATCTATTACAGCTGGAACCAGCACATCTACACTACCAGGAAAGGCTGCATCTTTCTACTTTTCTGCAGCCATGTGCATACTACAGTTTGAAATCTATCCCTGACAAATTGAAAGAAGTGTTGGAGTGAGTGCATGGGAAACATAAGTTCAGTAACCAGATCTGTAGAGTGCAACATCTGTCAAGATAATGTGATCTCTCACCGGCTTTGATGTGATGGAAGGGGGCTGCTGAGTTCCCCTGGGAAAGCTCCCCTTCTCTATTAATTAGATCTTAAGGCAGCCCCAAGACAATGTTTTTCTAAACCAAAACTCAGAGCATGAGCAACTGAATGGATCCTTGAAATGGCAGAGCTACTGACTATCACACATTTCCCAGCCCTCCCTGGAAATGTGAAGCCTCTTGGACTGAGCACTTTGATAAAAGTACCTTTGCTGTGGAGCTCCAGGCTCGAAGGGATGAAAGGGTTAAAGAAAATGTGCCCTCTCCTCTGAACAGGGCAGTTGCAGAAAAGGCAGCGATCAGAGCACAGATAGCTGTGTCTGGATCAAAGCTCCCCCTCGCTTCTGGCAGATCAAGCGGTGGGAATCAGGGCTGCCTCCTTCCTGAAATGATGCATCTGGAGCTGGCAGCAGGGAGAAGGCAGGATGGAGAACTCCTCTTTCAGGCAGGGCTATGACTGTGCCAGGAGGGAATGCTGAAAGAGCTCTCTTCCTGCCCTGGGCAAGATGAAGAATAACTCTGCCCTCACACAGGAGAGTGGAGCAGCCCCGTCTTGGAACAAGGGAGCAGGAACAGAGCAACAGTTCCTACTGGTGGCTTCTGTGCCAGTGGCAAAAGGGCCCTGGATGGGAGGGAGCAGTGGTGGGGGAAAACCTGAAGCCAACTGGGAAGATCTTGAAACTACACTCTTGGCCACAGAGTGGCTGGCCAGCCTTCTCCTGG
Source organism: Melanerpes formicivorus (assembly GCF_026170545.1). Lineage (NCBI taxonomy): Eukaryota > Metazoa > Chordata > Aves > Piciformes > Picidae > Melanerpes > Melanerpes formicivorus. Next base: position 8,570,258 of record NW_027142364.1, on the reverse strand, counting down.
GTATTTGCCTTGGCTGTTTAGAGCCAGGGAATTCCCTTCATGGCCCTGTTCAGCGCTGACTTGTGGGTTACCTTTTCATGATGCATGATACACCAGGTCTTGTCCTTGTAATCTGGCACTGACCATCCCCACAGTCCCAAGATTGTGATTACACAGCTCCATGTCTTTCTCAGCCTTTGTCTTTCCAAAAGAGATGTTTTTTTCTCTCTGTCTAGGCCCATGAACCCCTTCCTAGCAGGCATGGTTATGATCGAAGTGTGAACCTCTCTGGGCTGTTCTTGCACCCCTGATGGAGAAAGGCTGCTCACAGCTTCTCCTGCTCCAGGAAAGCACATGGATCAGAGCTGGAAAAGGGCTAGCTGGGACATCAGGAGGCAGCTCTGCTACTTCCCCATTTGTGTACTAGTGAACTGGGGAAAAGGACCTGCTGGTGGGCTGCTGCTGCATTTGACATGGCTCAGTACAGAGCCAAATGGGAGCACAAAGCAGGGGATAAACCCTGAACTAATGTAGGCTCTGAAGGACAGGGACTGCAGGGAAGGAGATGTTACCAGTGAGCAGCAGTGCAAAAAAGTGGTGTTTGAATCAGGGACATAGAAAGGTCAGGGGAAGTATTGGTCTGTAGATTTATGAGCCTTGCTCAGGGAGAAAGTGATCTCCTGGGTGTTTATGCTTAGGTAATCTTCATGTGATCAGGAGTGCTGGTTCCTGTAACTGCTCCAGCACTGTGTCCAAAAAGAAAGGTAGTTTGCCTTTTGGGCTTGAGCAGCTTCAAGTCATGAAGGGCAGCTGCCTCTAGGGGCTGGAGTATGTGTCAAGCCCAGATGGCCACTGACCCCAGCCTTGTGCCTGCTGTATCTGAAGCCTCATCATTCTCTGAGAGTGACCAGAGAGATGGATTGGCAAAGGATGGAGCCAGCATGTGAGCACCCTCAGCCCTGCATCTGCCTCATGGTTACCTGGGCAAGACCATGTCTGTTAGCTGGACATGAGCACCGTAGGTCTGGGGCTGGTGTTTCTCCTCAGGAAAGCAGCTTGTGAGGGATTATGGAAGGAGTGCCTTCAAAGATACACCCCATCACACAAACTTCATCCAAGAGCTACCTAGGGAGTCTGGAAGTAGCTGATGTTAGCTAAGGCCATGGGGAGAGAGCAAAACCATTGCAGGGGGCAGAAACTGGAGCAAGGCTTGCAAAGGGCTGGAAACTCAGTGAACACATCCAGAGCAATATAGCCTACAGCCCAGTCTGTGTCTGTGAGGGGAGGGCCTGAGTGCAGGAGAAGCTCAGGGGAAGAAGTACATTAGAGAGTTTACTCCGGGGCTTAACTGTGTTTTTCCTGCCTCTCCTATCATTTCACATTCCTGAGCTCTGGCCAGAGCTGGTCAGTGGCAGACAGACTGTCACATGGGTATCCCTTCTTCAAGCAGTGGGGCATTTTTGCTGTCTTCTGTCCCTCCAGGGGTACCTGTGCATGGCATATCTGTGTGATACCAAACAGCATGAGATAAGCATCCAGCAGCAGCACTTTGCTGTTGCACTCTGCCTACCATGAATGTTCTGCTCCTTGTAATGCCCATCTCCAGCCCTATCTCCATATTCTGGCAGCTGGGGAGACACTGGTGCAGCAGCCACCTTTATTGCTGCACATCCCATCTGTCATGGGGGCAACATGAACCACAGGGCAGCTGAGCTACAGGGTGCTGTGACAGCCCAGAGCTCAGGCAGCAGTAATGCATCCTCCCTGTCAGCAGGTGAATGGTTGCTGTGCCCAGCATCTCACTGGTGGAAAAGGCCACCAGGAAGTTCTTGCAAATGGCACCCCAGGGCAGGTGGAAAACCAGAGAGATGCAAACAGGGTAGCCCTGTGTCTTTGACTGTGCTTCTCAAGGCTGCCAACCCAGGAGCAGTAGGATGCCAAGAGCAGAGGTGGACCAGTAGCTCATCTAGAAGAAATCCTCTGCTGAGAAGCACAAGAGAGGCCCAGAGCAAGGACTGGAGGAATAGCCTGTGAGTCAGTGTCCCTGCTGTCAGCTTGGCTGGAGCCCATAGTGTGGGAAGGACGGAGTGAAATGGAAAGGTCAGGATGCAGAGTCCATCTGGCTTTCATGTTTGCTGACTTACTTGTGGTCTGCAGTCTTCTTTTTACTTGCATGACTAGGTTTGGTGCTCGGGTAAATCTTCTGTTAGGCACAGAGCCATTCAGGCATTCAGGAGGGCTGGATAACATAAGCACATCCTGGTTGTTGCCTACCCCTCCTCCCAGGGGCAGGAGCATCTCTAAGAGTGCTTGGATCAGACCCTTTTCTACACCTGGCAAGTGAGCATCAGCCATTCTGGGTAAGCTCGGAACAGCCCCCTGATCCCAGACACCCTGTGCCAGAGTTCATGGCCTGTATCTGTCACCTCTGACACTATGTGAGGATAGCCTCAGCCAAACCAGGCTCCCTGCCAGTGTGCCATGGGCCAGGAAGAGCTGAGTTTAGGCACTAATTGCTTCCCTGACCTAGAGCCGAGATGACACACATCCCATAGCTCTGCGTCTAAGGATGCTCCAAAGGCATCAGAGCTTCTCGCCACAAAGAAGGACATGTGAGGGGAAATCAGCCTCATGCTAGGTGCATAGTTCCTCTCTGCAGAACTCCTATGATCCTCCTCACTGAGAGTTTCACCTCCCAGAGGATCCTCTGACACAGGTCCCGCTCAACTGTGATGAACATGGAGTCCCAAAGCTGTCTGAAACAGGACCAAATCTGGGGCTGTCTGTCAATGCCTTACAGGCCATCATCTATGCAGAGGGAAGAGCCAGAAAGCAACCAAATGCTCAGAGAGGACAACAAACAGAAAGAGAGAAGGGGTAAAAATGCAGGAACAGGGACTGGGAGGATGCCCCAGAAAGCAGAGTTTCCTCACCATGCCCCATGATGCTCTGTCCAGGGGTAGCCAAGGATGAGAAAGTAAGGAAAAGCCCCACAGTACATAGGTCTTCCCACTCCTCAGCCCAGCCACTGTGGGATACTGGGCTAGACAGACCTCCAGACTAACCTTGTGCAGCCTCATTTCATTTTTTTGTGAGCTAATTTCAATTTTAAAAGCTCCCCTGGAATTCCATTTCCTTGAGGAAATGTTTGGCCTGGGTGCTACTGGCTTGCAAGTCCTTGGTGAAGCCAGAGGGAAACATGTCTGCAGAGCCTAAGGAATATTTATCAGGCTCATTTGGAGTTCAGTTCATTAGCAATTACCTTGATTTGCCTTCCCCTGCTCTTGCCAATTTACCAGGGCAATGTCTTGGAAACCCACCTCATTTGGAGAGAGCAGGATGTAATTAGCCAGATAATCTGCTGATTCTCCTGTCGAGCTCTGGTGTGCCCGGTCCTGACTCGGGCAGTGGCTGTGCTGGCTGGATCAGACTAGACTTCTGGTGCTGTTTGTGTCCTTAGTGCTATGTAAGCAAGAAAGAAGATGCTGTCCTGCCCTGAGGCAATGACAAATCCACATCTCAGATCACTCCTCAAGCTGTAACCCCTGGGCTGAAACCATCTGGGAGCTTTTGTTCCGGGTTTATCTTCTTTGCCAAGGCAACAGGATTCCCAAGGGTATGCAGATACCTATTTTTAAAAAGGATGGGGATGATTTACTTCCCTAGGGCAGCTCGTTTCTATTTTCTCACTGTGTCCATCCTTGCTGCTGTTTTCCAAATCACTAGCTAAGGTCAAGCTTCTCAGCCACAAGGTGCAGCACAGCAAGTGCTCAGTCACAAGCTACAGGGCACAGATGCATGGTGCCCGAACATTTTAACTGATAAGGGAAATTTCAGGGAATACCCAGTGCTGCAGAGTCCTTCAGGAGACAGAGAAGAACTGTTTTCTACTAAGTCAGTCCTGAAACTGCAATTCAGCCAATTAAAAGAGCTGCTGCATGCTTCCTATTACACCACTCTCCTGTTCACACCCCAGCCAAGTGCCATGGGAGCTATACAGGCTGCCCACGACACTGGGACACTACTGTACATCTATGGTCGAGTTGTACCTCCCTTAATTTCCCCCATCAACAGGATGGAAAGACCATACTGTATACCTTGGACTGCTAAGTGTGTGCCACCTTCCACCCTGGGGAAGGGACCTCAGATCACAGCTGAATTGCGTCTCAGGGCTTTGTCAGTCTCTGGCTGGTTGGTAGTGCATAGGTGTATTGCTGCTAGCAGATGAAAGTAGCAAGGACCAGAGCAAGATATCAGAGTGGATCCAGTTATGGGGAGTGAGGGACTACAAAGGCTCAGGAGGTGACAAGCCAGGGGTTGTGAATGCCTGTCCCCGTGTGCAGAGGGAAGACGCATGACGACAGGGCAGGGCAGTAAGCACCATGTCCCGCTTCAAGCACTCAGCCCTGGTGAAGGCTCTCTTGCTATCAAGCTCAGGGGTCTCCACTTCTCTCCTGCTGCCAGCCTGCTTGGAGCAACCTGAGGAAATAGCTCAACTTGTTTTCCTGGTTTTGAATACAGTTTTCTCTCAGTGAAAAGCGAGCAAGCAGCAGTGCTGCCTGAGCTACACCAGGTAAGAGGGTCTGCAGCACCTGTGACAGGCAGCAGAGGAAGGATTCAGTTGAGGGCACACTTTCTGTGCTAAGGCCTATATGTGGCCAATCCCTCTTTGAGGGCCAGGCTAATAGTGAAGCACATTAGGACCAACCACCAGACCTGCATGAGGGCAGAGCCTGGGCTGGGGCAAGGATGGCTAGGGAGATCAGGATGCATAAAGATGAGAGTGTCTGAGCAGAGGGCACAGCCAAACACCTTCACCTGCATCACCCAAGCTGCATCGGCTTCTCCAAGCTGGGGGACAACAAATGCCACCCCTATCCCCATAAAACAGGTATTCTCTCCTCTCCTCCTCTCTGGAAGGGTCTCTGGACAGGTTTCAAGAGGTCTCTTGGGAACTGTGGGTTTTGATGGTCACTCCTGGATGAAAAGTGTGAATGCTGAAGGGATGGTGCATGGCAAGGCTGATCTTTGCAGAAGCAATGGATGGACATCTAGAAACCCAACAGAAGCACATCACAGATAGGAAACATAGCAAGAAAAGACAATTTTTTCCTGAACTGCAAATACTTAGGCTTGCATCAAAGTACTACACATACCCTGAGGTCATCTTGGAAATGCCTGTATGTAGGATACAGAGGCTTTCCACGTGCCTCCACTGGATCCTGGCCATGTCCTGTAATGGTGGGGAACGCTGCTCTGCTCTCCACCATCTCCCTGCTTGGGGGATGCTGGTCAAAGCACCTCTCCCCTGCTCCTGAGGCACAGGCAAGAAGCACTGCCACAGCCTGTGCAAGTGACTTATTCCCACAACTTTGCTTGAGGGAGATCCATTTGGCAATGGTAGATCTCCTCCATTCAGCTGCTGAGGGATGGGGAGGAAGCCTGAGGAGGCAATGAGGAGCTCGTGCAGCTGGCCTGGAGCTGCCCTGTGTCTGCTGGACTGATGGCTCATGCTTTTTGATGGAATGTGTCTAAAGAAGGGCAGTGAAGCTGGTGCATCTAGAGCACAAGTCTTACGAGGAGCAGCTGAGGGAACTGGGGTTGTTTGGCCTGGGGAAAAGGAGGCTGAGGGAGACCTCACTCTCCACAACTCCCTGAAAGGTGGCAAGAGTCAGGTTGGGATTGGTCTCTTCTCCCAAGCAACAGGACGAGAGGAAATAGCCTCAGTTTGCACCAGGGGAGGTCTGCGTTGTGCATTTGCTAAAAGGTCTTTGCCAGAAGAGCTGTCAAGCTGCGGAGCGGGCTGGCCAGGGAAGTGCTGCTGCCACTGTCACCAGAGGGATTGAAAAGCTGTGTAGATGTGATGCTTCGAGATACGGCTAGTTGTAGGCTTGGCTGTGCTGGGTTAACGATTGGACTCGATGATCGTAAAGGTGCTTTCCAACCAAGACGACGCTAGGATTCCGCGGGCGCGCCCCTGCCCCGCGCTCTTCTGGCCCCGCCGCGTTCCCGTCGCTGCTTCCGGCGCTGTCCCGGAAGCGGAAGGCGGGAGCTGAGGCAGCGTGAGGAGATGGCGGCCCGCGGTACCGCGAGGCGGGGGGCTGGCGCGGGGGCTGCCCGCGGGTCCGACCCGCAGGAGGAGCCGCCGCCCCCGCTGCAGGCCGTGCTGGTCGCCGATAGCTTCAACCGCCGCTTCTTCCCTATTTCCAAGGACCGACCACGGGTAAGAAATTGGCCCTGCCTGCTGCCCCCTGTCCCAGGCTGGTACTTCTGGGGCCACCTGCCCCGACTCCCTGGAGGGATGGAGCGAGCAGCCCTCTGACGGAAGGTGATGGTCGAGCTTGGGGTCGCGGCGTGCCCCGCCAGTAGAGACCTGGACAGACTCAGGAGGCGACGAGTCCCCCCAGCCGCCCCTGGCAGGTGCCGCTCGGCCCATCCACCCCGGGCTCGGGCAGCCCCACCTTTGACCGGTTCTTGCTTATGAGAGTTTATATTCCCCGCTGCAGAGGCAGGGAGGCTCTAATTGCTGCGCTGGTGCCACTCGCTTTTCCATATGGCAGGGCAAACAGCGCTGTTTGCTTTCTGTCTGTCGCTGATGCAGGAACAGCAGCGGTTTGGGGCAGGCTTGTGTCTGATAGAATAAAGAAACGAAGTCTTTATTCGTGCCAGCAGCAATGGGTAAAATAATATGGCCAGAAAAAGGGATGAGGGGAAAGCACTTTAATTAACTGAAGGCTGTATGTTAAAGGAAAGAGAATTTATGGAGAACTTAGGTCTGAACAATTACCTTACTTCATTTGCTGGTTAAATGTTTGTGATGGCCATAGTTACACATGCAAGCTCAGGCCTGAAACAAAACAGCACAGAAAATGAATTAAAGAATAGTATGAGATCACTCAGTTGTAAATCAGTAACTTGGAATAAAAATGTGACTTGACTCCCAAGTCAACAGACTTGGCTTCATTTTAGGTTGTGTTTTACCCCCTTGTTTAATTCTGAACACTCATATTCCTGTGGCTTCATCATTCATGTCTGACAGGTTTTTCTTGAAACAGTTAAAGCCTGAGTCAGGGAATCAGCACTCTGGCATTTATTTTTTTTTTCCCCCCAGTCTTTCATTTAGCTGAGTCTTCTAGAAGAGTTTTGTGTGAGATAACTTTATGGATTCTTTTGGATTTGGTTTTTCATGCCTTCCTCTCTGAATTAGCATCTACCCCTACAGGTGACCAGAACCTAGCTCTTGCTGTTTAGATGAACTCTAAATGTTTTGATAAAAGGTGTTATTTTTCTAGTACTAGCCATGCTGTTATATCCTCGGGTTGGTTGAGGCTGTTGCTGATGTTGAAGTACAGAGTGTTTGTTCAACTTCTCTGTTTTCTCATGTTGGGTTTTTTTAGGCTCTTTTACCTATGGCGAATGTGGCCATGATTGACTACACCTTGGAGTTCCTAACAGCAACTGGAGTGGAGGAAACCTTTGTCTTCTGCTGTTGGAAGTCAGCTGAAATAAAAGAGCATTTACAGTAAGAATCTCTTCTTCTTTTTAAGCTTTGTCATGGAAGGAGCCTTCTGTCTTCCACCAAGCCTCAAAGGTCTCACTGATCCTTTTGACGAAAACTGTGTGCAAGAGATGACTTTGCTCAGTTGACTCCTAGCACATCTCTAAAAACACCATTCTTGTGAAGGAGTAGGAGGGTTTAGTGCCTTGAGACTACATCTATGCTGGCATTTAACTTTTCCTATGTAAAAAGCAAGGCTTTCCTGTGGGTAGCCATGTAAACTAGAGTACTGCCCTTTGCGTTGTGCCCTGCCCTGGTGTGCTGTGCAGCACCCAAACAGCTCTCTCAACACCTTTGCCTCTGCATGCTGCAGGTTTGCAAGCTAAAGTGAAGCATGCAGTCTTTTCCCTGCAGGAGGTACTGCTTTCTGAGAAAAAGAAACAAAAGCTGAGGTTTTATGTAACTTTCCCTTCTTTATCAAAAGTTGGCTTGTAGTGAAGTTGGGTTTCCTAAGTTTCCATAAGCTGTGGTTTCAAAATCTGTCCCTCTGTGGCTCACCTGCTGTGTATGTGTGCACAGTTCTGCCTATCAATAGTGGCCTCATTGTGGTAGGATTCCCCTTGTGATCACTTACAGATGGGATGTGTGCTGAGGCACTGTGTCTTAGTGTGTTCCTTGTAGGAATATCACAGAATGTTAGGGGTTGGAAGGGACCTCCAGAGATTGAGTCCAGCCCCCCTGCCAAAGCAGGATCATCTAGGGCAGGCCAAATAGGAATGCATGCAGCCTGGTTTTGAAAGTCTCCAGAAAAGGAGTCTCTATAACCTCTCTGAGCTGCCTGTTCCAGTGCTGTCACCCTCACTGTAAAGAAGTGTTTCTTTGTGTTGAGGTGGAACCTCCTATGTTCTAGTTTCTACCCATTGTTCCTTGTTCTACCACTAGGCACCACCAAAAAGCGACTGGCACATTCATCTTGACACCCACCAATCACGTATTGATAGATGTTGTTAAGATCCCCTCTCAGCCTTCTCTTCTCCAGGCAAACAGCCCCAGTTCTCTCAGTCTTTCTTCATAGGAGAGGGGTTTCTCCCTGATGTGTTTTCCTCCTTCCAGAAAGTCCAAGTGGTGCCGCCACACCTCTCCCAACACGGTGCGCTTTGTGACTTCTGACCTGTACCGCTCCCTTGGTGACGTGCTGCGAGATGTTGATGCCAAGTCCCTTGTTCGTTCTGACTTCATTCTCGTCACTGGAGATGTTGTGTCCAATTTCAATATTTCCAGAGCCCTGGAAGAGCACAAGTAGGTGTTGACAGAGTGTATGCTTGCCAGATGCGCAGAGACTCTGGGCTTTACCTCTCTGAAGAGTGATTTTCATGTTCTGCCTCTCTTTTTCAGGTTGCGTCGTAAGATGGAGAAGAATGTTTCTGTGATGACAATGATATTCAAGGAGTCCTCCCCTGGTCACCATGCCAGGTGCAAAGAGGATGACATTATTATTGCTATGGACAGTGCCACAAACCGTGTCCTTCACTACCAGAGAACCCAGGGGCTGAAACGCTTCCGCTTTCCTATGGTGCGTCTGGTACCTGACAAGTAGAAAAGGGCAGAGGTCGTGATGTAGCCCGTGTCGAGGAGGAGGTCCTCCTTCAGTAAGGGCTGGGGAACTGTGATTGCTGCTTCTTTTAGAGGAACAGATGATGATAGGAAATAACTTGGTAAACTACCTCTTTTTCCACTTTAATCATTGTTGGGGGCTTGGTGGAATTGTGCTGGGACACAAGTTTGGGATTTATTTCAGAGTCTGAGGCTGGGGCAGATGTACTTCTGGCAGTTCAGCTTTTGCATGTACTGAATTCCTTTTCTCCACGTGAAACAAGGGGGTTCAGAATTTGGGATTCATATGCCGCTGTGGTACACAAACCATTTTGAAGTGGCACGGGGTGAAATAACAGAATGTGGAAGGGGGTAGTAATTCCCATCACCTCTGCTTGTACTCTGCACCTGGTAATGTGGTAAATGCTCAGTGCCTGTAGAGGTACTTTCTTTAGTCCTATAGATGGTCCCTTTCCTGTTTTCAACTCAGAACTGTGATCATATGGCATTTTCATCCCCTAATCATCAGATTATTTTTTACATTCAACTGAAAGCACAAATCACTGTAGGAAGCCAAACAGGAAAAAGCTACAGCTGTAAAAATCTACAGGGAGTATGGAAGCTATGAACATAGTATTTTGCTATATTAGTGTTCTTTGTACAGTAACTCCCTGTGACTAAGGTAAGGAGCTTCCTGGAAGAAGAGTGATTGTTAGAAATACAAGCTTGGAGAGCTGCACTGCATAGGGATGAGAGCAGCCTCTGCTGACTGACATGCAGCAGTGTGTGTCACCAGGCTGTGCCTGCTAAGCTTGTGTCTCAGTGTAGATTTCTCTGATACTCAGAATTTCAGCCAGTTTAATAATTCAGTTGATACTGTCCCTGACTTGCAGAGGGCTTGTGGGGCTCAGCACTACATGAAGCACTTGTAGCATCTGAATTTTTCCCTCTTTCAGAGTTTGTTCCAGAGCAACATCGAGAACGTTGAGGTGCGCCATGACTTGCTGGATTGTCATATCAGCATCTGCTCTCCTCAGGTGAGCTCTGACCTTCTGAGGGTCCAAAATTCAATTTTCACCACTCCTTTTTCCCTCTTGGTGTGCAGGAGCTGCATGGGGCTTGAATATACTGGGTTTGGAAGGCAGAACTCCCAGCTGTACTTAATGACTGAAATGAGAGCCTCGGTCATCATGTGATGTTGCTCTGTGGACTGTGTGGGTGCTCAGTCTGCATCTGCCATCTGCTGCTCAAGCCCCAGCTAAACTAGACAGTGGATGCTTTGGTAGGCTGGCTGATGTGGCACAGGATGAAACAATGCTGAAAAATAAGCAATTTCACTTAAAGTACAGTAACATCTATGGAGCAGAGGTGATGGCTGTGCTATGGAAAAGTATTAGTTCTTGCAAGCTGCTACCATGTTAGGGTAACCTTTGCAGTTGTTCCAGCCTAGGTTTATTAACTTTTCTTCCACATCTGAAAAAGCTGCTCTGCAACTTTTTTGAGGGAGTGAAACTACAGAGTGATTGCTTGGAGATGCTAAAGCAAAGCTTAGCCCTTCCTGCAAACCAGAATGAGTTCATAGTCTCTATTAGAAGAAGGAACTGGGAAGGCCAACACTCCCAGCAGAAGGAATCAAATTCATATTCCAGGCAAGAGCATCACTATCCTGTACTGCATAACTTTGCTCCTGAGAACTACTGAACAGCCATCAGTTGTCTGGCTTCCCTGGCAATGTTTTCTGCTAACTAGATTATTTCCTTGTATTTTATTCCTGGCAGGTGGCTGAGCTGTTCACAGACAATTTTGACTACCAGACACGGGATGACTTTGTGCGTGGCCTCTTGGTAAATGAAGAGGTGAGGAGTGGGTTGCTACAAGGGAGATACTAGCCCATTGCATTAGAGAATCTCCTGACACACTCCTGCCTGTCTCCAGGTCCTGGGGAACCAGATCCACATGCACGTAACGACAGAAGAGTATGGTGCCCACATATGCAACCTGCTCATGTACGAAGCTGTGTGCTCCGACATCATCCGGCGCTGGGTTTACCCTCTGACTCCAGAGATGAACTTCACTGATGACAAGAATCAGAGTTACACCCACTCTAAACACAACATCTACCGAGGGGTGGACGTCAGCCTTGGCCACGGCAGTGTGCTGCGGGAGAACGTGCTCATCGGGCAGGGCACCGTCATCGGCAGCAACTGCTCCATAACCAACAGCATCATTGGGCAGAACTGCCGGATAGGTGAGTGCAGGCCTGGGGACGAACAAGTCTAGCCAGGCAAGGGCACAGGTTGTTGGGGGTTTAGTTTTTAAAGTATTTGGCTCTTAGAGAAGATGATAGATGAGTACCAGTTCACTTCTGATGGGAAGAAAGGAGAAAAGCTTGGAAATAGATCAATGTTCAGGGTACCATAATGATGCTGAAAGGTAGAAGGTACTTCATGTGAGTAAGTTGTTTCAGCAGTGGAGAATGCATGACCATTACTGACATAGAGGTTGTGACTGTTTGAGGCTGTGCCTTTAAGAAAGGGACAGTACTGTGGCTGGATGCTTTATAAACAAAGGACAGGTCTATATTGCCCACCAACATCCTACTAATGAGGGACATCTGTCCCTGCTTTTGTGAGCTGCCTGGTACTCCCCCTTCCTAGTCTTGGCTGGAATTTTTCTGCAGTTTGGCTGTACTTATGTAAAGCCAAGGTGTCAGTGGGTACTGTCAACTTAAGTCTCTGTAGAGAGCAAACTTCCCTTTTAACTTTTAGTAAGGAGTGGCCATAGGACTTTAAGTCCTGTTTTTACCTTTAATCTAGCTTTCATCATGCATTAAGGGCATTGGGATTAAGCAAGATGCTTTTTGTTGGACTCAGCATTATGAGAAAGCAACAAACTGCCTTGTTCAACATATTTGTGCTTGATAATGTGTAACAGGTGATAAAGTGAATTTGGATGGAGCTTTTCTCTGGGACAGAGTACACATAGCAGATAACGTGGAGATCTGCCATTCTGTTGTCTGTGATGAAGCTGAAGTGAAGGAGGAAGTAAAGCTAAGTCCCCACTGTGTCCTCTCTTCACAGGTGAGCTGTATTTATATCTATTCTGCTTTCTGCCTTTCTTGACAGGTTGCTAGGCTTAGACTAGATCATGCCAGGGATGCTTCAAAGCTTTTTGCAGAGCTGGAGGATGTGCTGTTGCTCCCACATTTTTCTTTCTTTTGTTTGGCTGGAGTAGTCTGGGATGGGATCCAGCAGTGCTATGTCTTCAGTTGTAATAAGAATTGTAGAATGGTTTGGATTGGAAAGTACCTTTAGAGGTCATGCAGTCCAGTCTCCCTGCAGTGAGCTGTGAACATCTTTAACTAGATCAGGCTGCTTAGAGCCCTGTCCAACTCATCCTTGAATATTTTCCAGGAATGAGGCATCTGTCTCCTCTCTGGGCAGCTTGCTCCAGTGTTTCACCACCCTCATTGTAAAACATTTCTTTCCTTCCTTGTTAGTAGAAAGCTTGTGTGAAGCAGCTGTGCCTGGAGGTACAAGGAGGCAATCAGGGTATTTCTGTAGTAAGAAATGTTGTATATATTTGCAGGTGGTAGTGGGTCCTGACATCACTCTTTCTGAGGGCACAGTGATCTCTCTGCACCCACCAGATGAGGAGGAAGAGGATGATGACCAGTTCAGTGATGATTCTGGTGTGAACAAGGAGGAAAGCAAAGTGAAGCTGAAAGGTATGAGAGTCTCTAGCTCTGTGCACTCAGGCTATGAAAGGGTTTTGCCTTCCATGATCTTTTGAGGTCTTTCTCTCCCTTATTCTAGACTGCAGTGCCGGGCTGGAGCTTAGTGCTGCATTCAGCTTGTAACGTGTGTTTTCAGTAAGGCAAGCAAGGATGTTTGGTGCTGGTTGGACATTGAGGTATACCTTAGTACTCCAGTATTAAAATTTTCAGAGACTAGGCTATTTTTAATTTTTCTTAGTGTAGGAGCCTTGCAGGAAGTGATAAGCTGAAGGTGGGAGAGATGTGCAGTACCAGGCAGGTTGCAAGATCCATGTCCTTGTACCTGGACTGCATCCAAGGACTTTGTCCTTGTGAAATGCTGTTTCTACCAGTCTGATTTTGTTGAGGCATCTAAACATGGTCAGCTGAGTGTTGCTGCTCTAGGGGCAAGTAATTCACTTGAAAAGGCAAGTTATAAGAGCTGAAACCTGCAGGAATCCCAGCTCTTGGTGAAGGATATTTGGGGGCAGTAATAAGCAAGTTATACCAGTCTGTTTCAGGTTTGCCTGTAAACAGGTCCAGTACGTCTACCTCCTAATTGCTGCTTCTTTTTCAGGTTACAATAAAAAGGATGTAGGCTCAGAGGGCAGAGGCTACCTCTGGAAAGCAGATGACAAGAATGAAGAGGATGAAGAGCAGAGACAAAGCCTATGGGGTGAGGAAGAGTTTAGTGTAGTCACCTGAGGGTGGGCAGACAGACCCATGTCAGAGAAACTGGCTGAGTGGGACACTGATAATTATGTCTAGAGTAACACCTGGGTTTCATGAAGCAGATTGGCTCCAGGAAACAGTGTGTGGAGGCAAGGTGAGAGGTGAGAGCAGGTGGTGGACCAAATTCTCTCTTCCTGTGCTCTCTGGAAGACATTTATGTTACTTTGACTTACGCTCACACACACAGCTGTCTGTGCTGCAAGTGGTGCAGTACAGAGTAGTAGGCCCTCCCTTAGAGGGAATATGCTTTGGCTACTCCTCAGGCTTTCTTCCTGACAGTGCCAGCTTCTGCTGACGTTGCTCCATCATGAGTCAGCAGCCTGCGCGAAATGCATTTCCTTCTGTCCCTGTCCTTTGTTGTCTGCCTGCGGACTCTTAAAGCCCCATTATCCTAGTGCCAGCTGCAGCATTCCCTCTGCAGCAGATCACAGGATGGTAGGGGTTGGAAGGGTCCTCTGGAGATCGAGTCCAAACCCCCTGCCAGAGCAAGACCTTATAATCTAGTGCAGGTCACATGAGAACACATCCAGATAGGGCTTGAAAGTCTCCAGAGAGGGAGACTCCACAACCTCTCTGGGGAGCCTGTTCCAGTGCTCTGTGACATTTACAGGAAAGAAGTTCCTTCTCATGCTGAGGTAGAAATTCCTGTGCTGTAGTTTATATCCATTGCCCTTTGTCCTACCATAGGGTGCAAGGAAGAAGAGTCTGTCCTGTCCCTCTTGACATGCAGCCCTCAGACAGAATAGAACAGAATTAACCAGGTTGGAAAAGACCTTCAAGATCGTCAAGTCCAACCTATCATCCAACACTAATCAACTAGACCGTATTTATACACATGTATTAAATCCCCTCTCAGTCTTCTCCAGGCTAAAAAGCCTCAGGTCTCTCAACATTTCCTCATAAGGCGGTGCTCCAGTCCCTTAACCATCCTCATAGCCCACTGTTGGACTCTCTTGAATAGATCCATGTCCCTCCTGAACTGGGGAGCCCAAAACTGGATGTAATATTTCAGGTGAGGTCTCACTAGGGCAGAGTAGAGGGGGGAATCTAGTCATATGGATGTACAAGTGGAAATTTCCTTGCAAGGACAGATAGTTGCTGACTCAGCTGGGAAGTCCCTGGAGCACCTAGTTCCTCAAGCATAAGACATCTGCAGCTTTTGAGTGCTGAATCTGCATCTTCCCTTCTGTGTCAGGCCCAGCTATACATTCAGAAGAAGAGAGCGAGTCAGACAGCGACCTGAGCATGGGCTCTGAGGAGCCAGACAGTCGGGCAGCATCCCCTCAGCTGGATGACATCAAAGGTGAGAGATGGGCTGTTAAGAGGTATGGGGAGTCTGTCAATAATGCAGTGAGTGTGAAATTCATGTTGCTTTCTCTAAGGATATTGAAAAATTTGTGGATGTCTAGAATATGTTTCCTGACCTCACTTCCTTCATTTTCTATAGACTGTTCCTTGAATTGCTGTTGTGTTAACTCAAGGCACCCAAGGATTAGAAGCTAGACAAAGATCATCTTTGTCGCTCTTGATCACTGGGCCTTTATGAAAGTGACCTTCCCAAGTTATCTGTTTAAATGGCAGTGACGTTGCCTCAGAGATTGGGTGAAGGTCCAGCAGAGTTTCCCTGCATGGACAGCTTACTGCTGTAATTGTGCTGGAGAATTAAATGTCATAGTAGGAGCTGCCTTGTTTGCCAGATGCATTTTGGTGTTCTTTTTTGTTCTGTTAAACTAACCTGGATTTGAAAGGGGCTCAAGATGAAATGGGGAAAAAACAACAACAAACAAAAACTTCTTCACATGAAAATATCTATCCAAAGGAAATTACAACAAGGAATTTGAGGTTTGAATTCACACCTTTAGTTAGGGGGAGATGAAATTTGTGAATAGAAAAGGCTGCATTATGAAAGTATAATAGAAACTCTGCTCTGAAAGGTTGCAGAGGTAAACAGCTTTATACTGGTTTGTGTGGATAGATCAACTGATACCTAGCAGGTTGTCTCCTTTATTTGAATTACATTCCACTCTTTATACATACAGTTGATGTGGGTTTGTGACATCTGACAGAGAACAGACAGATATCTGTGTCAGAATGCTTCCTTTGTTAAGGGCATAGTTTCTTCAGTAAGGAACAGTTTGAAGAGTCTGTGCTTTTCCTTCTCGTGTTTAACTACTTGTCCTTTCTTTTCTTAGTTTTCCAGAATGAGGTTCTGGGTACATTACAGAGGGGTGAAGAAGAAAACATTTCCTGTGACAACTTGGTTCTGGAAATCAACTCCCTCAAGTGAGTGTTCCCGTAGGGGTCCTGTCCCTTATGCTAAATAGTTGAGTTTGTCAGCAGATCTAGAAAGAAAAGAACAGACATGTGAATACCCATGTTTGCTTTTTAATTAGCCTTTACAGTACAGAGCATGAGAAATGCAGGCTAGAGGTCGTGACTGAATGATGACAGGAGTTGATGGAGAGCACCAGCTGCATCTGTAGCATCCTGGGCGTTTAGGCTTTTCCTGCCCCAATTCCGCAACAAGAGATTGAATTGCTATTAAGTAACTGTGGACTGAAGCGAGCAAGCCAGTTCTTGGCACAGGCTGCCTGTAAGTTCCTGCAGGGGCTGCTGCTCTGTGCATTGCAACATTCAGCCAGCTGCCTGCAGCTGGGGCTGTGCTGTGCCGGGGCTTGTCTACTGGGTTTCTACAGCAGCGAGTCTGGAACACATAATCAAAGTGGCTTTTACCTGCTGTTTCTCACATACAAAGCTGTTTCCCTTTTGCACGGCAGTGTTCCTGCAGCACTCTAGTAACAGCGAGTGTGCTGTCCCTGCAGTCACTTGTTCCACTGTGGCAGCAGATTTTCAAGATTTGTAACCTTCTGCAGGGCCTGCTGCAATGTAAAGTGGTTTTATTGCCTGTGTATTCCAAAACCCAAACCAAGAAGTCTGGAAGATGAAAATCAAAATTTCTGCTCTGTCTCTGAAGAGCTGCAGTCTGCAGAGATCAGATAGTGTGACATTCTGGGGGGTTTGCCTTTTCCCTCACAGGTATGCATATAACATTGGCCTGAAGGAGATGATGCAGGTGCTCAGTAAAGTGATCCTGGAGTTCCCTCTACAGCAGCTGGATGCAAACTTGGACTCCCAGAGCTATTTCTCAGCGTTACTTCCTGTGAGTCCTGCTCTGTTTAGTTCTTCTTTGGGCTTCTCTCCTAGAGTGTAGATCTGGATGCCCCAGGTAGTTCTTGGCTGAGAATTCATTTTGGTTAAGCCTGAAGCCACTCCAGACATTGTCTTTTAGGGTCTTTGTCTTCTGTAGAAGTAAAAATGGACTGAAACTATTGTACCTGCTTGATGAAACTCAGCTGAGTCTATAGATGTGAGGAGCTTTATCTAAGTACCTATGGTTGTTTCTGTTTTCTGTCTGTGAGAGTAGGAATGCATCACTTGTAGGGAAAAGGGTAAAAACAAAAGAGGATAACTGTTAGAGACATCTTTGCAGGCTTGCATTCCAAGAACCCAGTACCAACCCATCATAAGCCCTGTCTCTGCAGCAGCAGGGAGCATTCCTCTCCCAGTGAGGTCCTTTCCAAGGTCTTATTTATCTGCATACTGTAATTTGTGCCAGTTTTTTTTCAGCCAGATGCAAGGGCATGATGCTGTTGTCCTCTGAGGGAAGAGACAGGGTCCCACTGTCTCTCTAAAGAGAGGGGATGGATAACTGAGTGAGAATGATTTCCTGGCTTCAGAGAGACAAAATAGGGTAGGATCTGCTTTAAAAAGCAGTCATTAATGGTTTGTTAAGCCAAGCTGAAGATACTGTTGTATCTTTGACTCTTTGCTGTAGCCCATTCTTGCGTTTGAGTTTGCAAACTCTACAGGTTGAAGGTGCTTTTTCAGAATGAACGGGTCTCACAGGTTTGGGAAAGACTAGTTTGGGGTTTTTAGGAGGTGGAGCTGAAGAGGAACACCAGGCACCCTCATAATCGTGTCTCTGAGGCAGTATGTGCTTTCAGTTGATGGGGAGTGATGGAAAACTAACTCTTCTTTATGTCAGTGTAAGCATGGCACTTAATTAATCTCCTGGATGCGTGGAGATGTCTTCTGTAGGAAACATCCATGTGAACTGCTCAGCTCATCAGATGGCTTAGTGAGATTTTGCTGTTCACTCTGTTCAAATTCTGCTTACTTTTGTTCCTGTTTCCAGAATATTTTTCTTGAATAGTATGTCATGTCCTAGGAGAAGAGAATTGAAAAAGGAAGACTGAAGAGAACATTAGAGCAGGTGTTGGACTTGAAGCAGTGTGTGGCTGAAATGTGTGGGCTGTGCAGCTGAAGCTGCCTCAATCAGTAGCTGTATTAGGCTGAGAGGAGCTGCTGCTGCTTTATGTATGGCAAACTGTTATTTTGTAGGAGATGGGGATACTTGTGTTCTGAGGGTGGTGACTAGCACGAGCCCACTGAACTTTATAGAACTGTTTTTTGTTTCTCACTCTCTTCGTGGCTCAATTCTGACAAAAAGATGCTGAGGGAGATCAGTTACTTGTGTAGGAGTGTTGGTAGAGTGGTCCCAGACAGCTCAAGAGGGGGAACTGTGAAAATGCCTTAGTTATGATGTATGGTTTGACTTGAAACCACGGTATGTGCTCTGAAGTGCTGGCCTGTGAGCATGAGGCTCTGAAGTGTTGCAGCAATTTTTGGAAACAAGCATTCAGAAAAGGATATGCCCATGGGTATTTTTCAGATGAAACACAGAGGCTTGAGAAACAGTTACCCAGTTCAATGAATGTCCAATGTCTTGTATGGCTCTTGTACAAGTTGTAAAGCAGAGATGGGGTAGAAAAGCAGACCTTTCCTAGGACTGCAGACACGACTTGAACAAACATGGCCGAAGCTCCTGATAAACTGAACACTGTGTGTCTGTTGTCACTGAAGCAGCATCAAACAAGGTTATGTAGGTGAGGATGTCTGGAGAGAGTTGAGGGAGGCAGTATAGCAGTTCAGTTTGCTGAGCTGGCCAGGGTCTGCACTGCTGCCTAGTGTGCTACATCTCTGTAGGTTTTTGTTAGGGAGCTGTACTCTTTCCAAGGCAAGTGAACACCACGTGGATTCCCTTACTCAGGGACCAATTGGGTCTCTGCGTTCACTGAAACAATTTAGAGTGGTCAGGCCAGCTGCTGTTACAATGTAACGGGCTGGAATTAGAGCTTTTTCCGTTGTGCTCTGCGCTTGCTTCAGATGGTTTTCAGTGCTGAAAGTAAGGGTAAAATAGGCCTGGCGTCCAGACTGACCTTCTGTCAAAAGAAAAGCAGATCACAAAGCTCTTTTAAGGCTAAGCTGGCCATATCTGATGGAAAATAAATCAACCTGTCAGAGGAATTGCTTTCTCCAGACTGCAGATTGTTTCGAGGAGTTGCCCAGGTTTAGTCAAAGCCTGAAAAGTTACAGTTTTGTCTGTAGGGCTCTTTGTCAAGTGTTTTTCATGTTTTTTCAGTTTTCTGTTTAGTATAAACTAATTGGAAGCTTGCAAGCTTCTCATTGCCCCGTTTATACTTTGATCAAACTCCCAAAACAGCCTCTCTCTTTATACAGGCTCATAGACTTATTTTTGAGAGGGCCTTCATGTGGGACTGAGCTCTGCTTTCCCCATTAGCACCAGTTACCTGCAGTACAGTGCATGTTCTTGACCTGAGATGGTATGTTTTGTTTTCTTATGCCTGCTTATGATTTAAAGGCATTCACTGAAAGGTATTACAAAATATTTCTTAGCCTGGAAGGAACTTGCTAGTAGCTTTATTACATTTGAGGTGAATAATTCCAATGGATAATAAGAATGCAGGAGATGGTTGTAGAAGAGGGAAGAGTTTAGGATTAAGCATTTTGCTAAGGGCTAAAATGCTTTCTGGAAATATGCCCATGCAACCCTCAGTATTTTTGTTGTGATACCATGATGATTAGGACCATTCTGCACTGTTACTGTTGCTCCCTAAGCTAGTCCATGTACTATTATACAGATGTTTGTTCTAATCCCCTTCTTTGTTTTTTCTTGAGGCATGCAAATTCCAGTGTGGTTGCATAGCAAATGTGTCTGAAGAGGTGATGGAGTGTAGTACTGTGGAAAAGCTGAGCACTCTTTCCTAGTACCAGGCTATCTTTGGTAGTCCACACTAGTCTGGGTTCTAGCTTCACTGTGTGTCCTGGAATTCTCCCTCTGGCAGAGCTATTAACAGTTGTCCTGGACAGAATAATGTTGATTAACTCTAAGTGTAGGTGACTCAGAGCTTCTTCATCACTCCCCAAGCCCCTGAGAATTATGTTTCCCTTCAAAACAGACCAGATGTGCTTTGTAAAGAGGCAGTGTTGAAGGCACAGTAAACACAGTCTCTGTATGGGTGTGCCAGGGGTGTAGCTGCAGGAATGCCTGCTGTTGAATTAATAAATTTAAAAAGATGTAGAACTCTGATTTAATTTCCTGCAGTGTTTTTGTAGGATAGTATAGCCATGATGTAGCCAATGAGGAATTTTTCTACCTCATCCTAGTTCTGATACCTGTTAAGGACAGGGGTCTATCTTTATTACCTCTGTCCCAGCTTTGAGTCAGGCTGTGCTGGTTTGCAGAGCTTTCCCTGCCATTTGCTTTCCAGATACATACAAGTGAGAGAGCTGTGAGGGACTCTGGCAAAGGCAGTTTGAAGAGGCAGCACCAAAATCACTAACCTAAAGACTTTGTTAAAAAATAAGCTTTGAAGGAGGAAACTGAGATCAGCTTCTTGCCCTTCATCCTTCCCACTCCCTGCAGCACACTGTCAGATTCAAACAAGCTTGTAGGCACACAGCAGAGGTGTGACTTGCACTTAAGGGCTGCTCCACTGCACTCCTGTCAGGGGTGGACGGTGCAAAATAGCCACCCCTACTCAGCTGGTAATTATCCTGGCACTACCTTTTTTCTCTCATTTTCTCTTTGGCTTGGAAAGAAAAGTTCCACTGGAATGTCAGCTGCTCTAGGAAGGTTTGTGTACCTCTCCTTATTCATTTGCTGTGAAGTGATTTTCTTTGAGTACCAGACTCCATTAAACACATTTATTGTGATAATCTAGTATTCCATCCAGAGAGGCAAAACCAAGAAAGCTGCTTAGTCAAACCACATCCTGTCTGCATATGTGAGACTTAATAGAATGCAGAATTAACCAGGTTGGAAAAGACCTTCGAGATTGAGTCCAACCTAACACCCAACACCATCTGATCAACTAAACCATGGCACTAAGTGCCTCATCCAATCCCTTTTTAAGCACCTCCAGTGATGGTGACTCCACCACCTCCCTGGGCAGCCCATTCCAATGGGCAATCACTCTTGCTGTGAGTAATTTCTTCCTAACATCCAGCCTAAACCTCCTCTGGTGCAGCATCTGTTTTGTGGACAAAGTGGGACAAATATTAAGGGGCCAGCTGAATGGTTTCTTAAAATGCTTCCCTGGGTCAGTTTTGTAGTGCAATGCATCTGAGAAGCAGGGCTGAGAGCACACATCCATATCATAGCTGAGGAGCTCTTGTGTGTTTTCTCCCCTGCAGCTGTTGAAGAACTGGACCCCGTTGTTTAAGAACTACATAAAACGGGTGTCAGATCACTTGAATGCCTTATTTGCCATTGAGGAATTCTTCCTGGAACATGACATTCTCTGCACATCCATAGCTAAAGTAAGTATCTGCTCACAACCCTGAGGACCTGCTTTTGCTGAATTAATGGTGAAATGCATCTTGTCTGCTTTAGAGGAGAGAATCTGGGGGTCTCAGTGGAGAGGGTGTGTAGAAAAATCCATCTCTAACAACTACTTAAAAAAAACCCACAACTCTGTCTGCTTGTGTGCCTGGGAGGGAGCACAGCTGAGGGTGAGTATTAGTTACCAGCTTGCAGCCTTAAGGGAGCTATTATTTTCAGCTCCTAACCCAGATGCCCTTGTTGTGTGATGCTGGAAGAGGTGAAGCCAGAGGCTTGCTTTAGGAAAGAGCTTTACTTCATGTGTCTCTCCACAGTCCCTGGGATTGAACTGCCAAATGGTTTATCCTAGTTCAGAGTACAAAATAGACAAAGCTGGGAATAAGGTGGGACTTCTCCTTTGGGCAGAGCTATATATGAAATGGAAGGAAAGGGGAGCTGCTTTGTGCCTTACTACTTATCTCCCTCTTTCCAAAGAATTTTCAGTATATTTCTCCTCACCCTCCTTCACAAATATTTTGTCCCTGCTTTCTTTCTGCCTTGTCACACTGAGAGCATTTGGCTTAGACCACAAGTCTTTCCTTTAGCAGTGCCTCAGAAAGCCCCTGTCACTTTTGGAAGAGCTTAACTCTTGGTTCCTCAAGAACGAGTAATCCTAACTTCTGCTACCAGTCCTTCTGGCTCATGGCAAAGAACTTAGGACTGGAGCCAGAAGCCTTCAGTTGGGTGAGCAAAAACGTCCTTGAATTACAGCAATTGTTTGGCATGTGTCCATTGTTCTAGGGGCCTGGGTCTCCCTGGAGGCTGGGAATTGAAGTGACACATTATACTTGGAGTTGGCAGCCAGCTTTGTCAGTGTTCTGCTGCAAGGAGACCGCCTGCAAAATGCCTGCTCTGCCTGAGCACAAAGGCACCCTGAGGAAGCATGATTGCATCTTACCCTTGCTGCACTGGGCAGGAGTTTGAGCTGATGGATGACCAATTGCTTTGACACCTGCCATAAGACTTTTAAGAGAGAATTGGCAGGATGAGGGAGCATAGGGTAGGGCTGGATAGGTTTATGCTCTTCTCTGCACATGTGGGCTTGCATAAGAGTTGCTTTGAGGATGGGGGTTGGGACCCTTTAAAAAAAGAACTTAAGTAACTTCTTGAACTGTTGTCCTCTGTGGCCCTTTGTTGCCCACAGTTCTCAGTTCTACCCTGCATCCCCAGAGCTGAAGCTGCTGGGGCTTGAACTTTTTAAGTTCATCATAGCATCTAACAGTCAGGAATATAAGGCTTAGTAGGAGAAGCACACTTACTTTTAACAGTAAAAGCAAAATGTAGCAGACTGAGTGCCTTCTGTTGAAGACGGAGCTGGGAGACACGGACTATGTGCGAACTTTGTGCTTGGACGTGAGCTAGCCCCAAAAAACTTTTATAGAGAGTCCTGTTGCTCTTTCCTAATTGATGCAGGTGTTGATGACATTTTACCAGCTGGAAATTCTGGAAGAAGATGCAATTCTCAAATGGTTCTCTTTGCGGGACACATCTGACAAGGGAAAGCAGCTCCGTAAAAACCAGCAGGTAAGGCTCAAAGGTGTTTGAAGAGGGCAGGGGGAGAATGAGAGAGACAACAGCTGCTAAGAGAAACTTGGCACGAAGCTTGCTGCCACTGTCACCTCTGTGGAGCAGCTGCCATTACATGGTAGGCCAATAATGCACCAGTGCATTGAACACTGAGCAACACAACTTTGTTCTCCAGAACAGACGTTTGTGTGTGTTCTGCCATAATCATCTTGTTTGGATGAGAAATGGAGGTAGTAGGAGAGGGAGAGTGTTGTTACTGGGCTCTGTAGCACGAGGCCAGCACTTTCTGGAGTAGCAGCACAACTTCTCGAAGCCAACACCCATTTGAAATGGGCTTTAGGCCAATGCCCTGTGTGCTGGCCCCATGCAGTTCCTTTGAAGCTTTCATTCCTGGCTCACCAGTCCCTTCGCATATATTTTTAAGCCTTTGCTGTACTGAGTGGTTTCGTTTGGCTTGTGTTTCAAGGAGCATATAAACTTCTCTCCTCCATCAGGCAGAACTTTGTGTTGCAGTTTGGCTGAGCCCTGTTCCAGTCCTCTCTGGATCTGGAAGAGGAGCAGGGGAAGAAAGCCATCTCTAAAGAACTCCAACTTTGTTTAAAACCTTTGCAAAGTCAGCTCTTTCTGTAGGTCAGCAGTGCTTTTAGCTGGTGATTTGAACCTTCTTTATAGCAGTTTCTCAGGGAGTGGTGTTTTCCCAGTAGAGATTTTCTCCTATGTCTTAGAACAGAATAGAATAAACCAGGTTGGAAGAGACCTTCAAGATCATTGTGTCCAACCTATCATCCAACACCACTTAATCAACTAAACCATGCAACCAAGCACCCTATCAAGTCTCCTCCTAAACACCTCCAATGATGGTGACTCCACCACCTCCCCGGGCAGCCCATTCCAATGGGCAATCACTCTCTCTGTGTAAAACTTCCTCCTAACCTCCAGCCTAAACCTCCCCTGGCGCAGCCTGAGACTGTGTCCTCTTGTTCTGGTACTGGCTGCCTGGGAGAAGAGACCAACCTCTGCCTGTCTACAACCTCCCTTCAGGTAGTTGTAGACAGCAATAAGGTCACCCCTGAGTCTCCTCTTCTCCAGGGTAAGCAACCCCAGCTCCCTCAGCCTCTCCTCATAGGGCTTGTGTTCCAAGCCCCTCACCAACTTTGCTACCCTTCTCTGGACATGCTCCAGCAAGTCAACATCCTTCCTAAACTGAGGAGCCCAGAACTGGACACAGTACTCAAGGCGTCTTAGCTGAGGTGCAGCTGTCCTCTCTTCTCCCTCAAGCTTTGGAAAACTCTCAGACCTTTGTCTCTGAGTGTTGTGTGGATTGTATGACTGGAGGAATCTCCCTTGGGAAGCTAATCAGTCTGGATTTGTCCATGGCATCCTAGTTGTTTTTCATCTAAACTTGTCTCTATCTCCCTCAATCTGCCTCTGTTTCCATATCTCTTACAAACACCTTTTCTTTCTTGTGCAGGATAGTGGTGCTCACTGACACAGTGTAGTTGTTGAGCATTCCCAGAGTCTGTCACGTGTCACTTGTTACCTGCTGACATTTCATTGTTTCTGCAGCTCCAGAAGTTTATCCAGTGGCTGGAAGAAGCAGAGGAAGAGTCGTCTGATGGCGACCAAGACTGACATGGTGGCTCAGGATGAGAAGAGGCACTCTCACTGTCTTTCTGGACCAAGTGGGCAGGGCGAGATCGGTGCCAGTGCATGGTGTAGATGTGGGGCCTGACAGCAAAGTGACAATCCCATTGTTCATTACATTGTGTTCCCAACTTTGCCACTTTCCTCCCTCCCTCATTTGCCCAGTGGCACCTTATGTTGGATGGTTGCAGCCCAGTGTAAAACCATAAGGTGGTAATACCTAGAATCCCTCTGGAGCCTGGATGTGATATACTATAAGCTATAAACTATCTCTTGGGAGGTCCTTGTTACTAACACAAAGGGAGCAAATGGATGCAAATGCATACAGTAGATATAACCATGGGGGTTGTGCAAGGTGGTCATACAGCTAAGTTATTCAGAGTTGTTGCTTCTGGAGCTAAAAGAAATCCTGCTGAAGAGACACTGGCAAGGTTGGTGAGTAGGAGCATGTGGATTAGGATCTGGAGTGCAAGACTGGAATTCAGGAGTTCCTGTGCCTGGAGAAGATGCGTTTGTCTGAGGATGCCCAAGGCATTTTGCAGCCTAGAAGGCACTTCTGTGATCTTTCCAAAAGGGAAAATCTCTTGCCATCTGCTGTGCTAGGATCTAACACAAGGTTGCACAGCAGAGTTGGTGAAACCATGTGTTTCCCCCTCCTGTAGAGCAGAGGATAATATGTGCTTGGTTCCCCTGCAGGGGGTTAGCTTATAGTGGATGTGCAGTGGCCAGTGAAGTGCTGTATGAATCACTACATCTCAGATGTGGTCTGTTTAACAGACGTGTTTTGGGAAAGTGTCTGTTTCTTTCTGTTTGTACAAAAAGGGAGCAGAGGTGCCTGGCTCCTCCTCCTGCACCAGCTACACTGATGTTTTGCACTGGCAGCAGGCACTGCACCAGCTGCTTCAAGGAGGATGCAAGTTCCTAGGTTCTGCTCTCAGTGTGAGAAAAAGTGAATGGTATTTCCTTCAACACCACGTGCTTTGTGTTTCCACGTGACTTCAGTTATACAAGCTTACTTCATGTCCTTTTATTTGAAAGCTTCCTTTCCCTCAGACAGCAGGGAAAGTGCTGCAAACCCACTGTGAAGTTCAGCAGCCACAGCACAACTCAGCATGCGGTGGAGAACAAGCGTGCCTCTGGCACTTTGTTGCCAGCACAGACAATGTGTGGCAGCAGCAAGGCCTCCAAAAACGGCTTTCTTGAAAGTGTCACCGCCCTGTGTTCATCCCTGCCCTCAAAGAACAGAGCAAAAGGCACAGCAAGAATCAACTTGTGTTCATGGGTGGGTTATTTGTTGGATGTGCTGACCTTGCCTCTGCCACTTCAGGAGGATAGATTTAATCCTTTTTTGGGGGGAAATGCACTGGAGCTGCCCACTCAGGATGTTTACTTGGCCATTCTATGGTGCCACAATTGTCAGTGAGGGGATAACGTGGGATGCTGGAGACCAAGGATACTGCCTCTTACATAAAAGTGAAGTTCAGGCCGGGCAATCTTGTGCACTCACACTATCAGTTGCCAGGGTTGTGCATAAACGTGCTTGTTTTCTGACACTGCAAACTCAGTCTTGTAAATGTTGGGGAAGTAGTGGGTATCTGAATTTTCTGTATCTGCCAATATTTAATTCAGGGAGCAAATAAAAACTACCCTGGTGTTACCAGTGTGTTCACTTTGTTTGACTTTGGACTGCATGTCTCCAGTTGTTGCTCATGGCTGAGCTGAGTTAATGGCTAAGCTAAAGAGTGCCTCGCTGCTTTTTCCTCAGGAGACTTTTAAGCACGTAATAGGCAGGTAGGAAATCAGCAGAGCATTGAATTGGTTTGAATGTTCAGTGATAACTCATGACCTCACTGTTACAAGCAGAGAACACTTACTAAAACTTGTGAACTTGGAATCTGGAATAGGTGAGGTTTGGTTTTGTATGGGATTCCCTAGCAAAGATCATCATTAAATCCCATGAAACCTGCTATCCTTTGCCACCATGAGAATTAGTGGGGATGTTGGCAGTTAGGGACTGCATCATGCCCTGGTGATGTTGGGAAGTAAGAACTGGTAGGGAGGGGGAAAGGCAGCTACAGAGCTCTTGGTGAAACGATTTACAAACCAGTTGCAAGACTTCTGGTGATTTAAAAATCTTGGACAGGTGAAGATTTTTCTTTTACAATACAAAGATGACTTTAAAAGTTCATTTAACATAGTTCTGTTGGAGGCTCAGCTTTGCCAGAGGCTCTTATTCTTCTTTCCAAGAAACAATTCCACTTTTGTTTTTTCCATTCTCCTCCTTTCTTTGCTCCATAGTAGCCAACTTCTGCATGGTGTGAGCTGGTTCTTCTTTTTATCTAGAGATTAAGACCCAAGGGGAGACACTTGCTCTCTGGCCAAGTATCTTTTAAGTCTCAGTGGTGTGTATGGTGGGGTGGTTTTATAGGCACTGAGAAGGGAGCAGCAAAAAGGAGGCAAAGCTTGAAGTTCTCCAAGGTGGAGTTCTGGCATGGTGCAACATCTTTATGGGCAGGTTAAGTATATACTTTTTAAAGGAGCATTCATTGCATTGCTTAAGTATAGGACAGGCTTGATGGTTTCAATCAAGATTTTTATTTGGTTGAAAGACTAGAAATGCTTTGGAGAGAACCTTGACTGCACAATCCTTGCTATCCATCTCTTGAGCCATGGAAACAGTAATGTACTTGTAATTTTTCTAAGGCCATAGTAAATCAACTTGTTTTGCTTCCCACCTGACATGGATGGACAAATGTCATCTAATGTTCCTGTATCAAACCCGTAAGTTCAGTTAAGGATAATGCACCTTTCAGGTAGGAAAACATAAGAGCTTTGTGTTTCTTAAAGGTGGAAGCCAAGTACCTCCACCTCTGCTTTGGTCTGCTCTGAGATGCACTAAAATGCAGGGAGCCTGTTTACTCTGTAAGGCAAAGCAGTGCTATCAATGGTGTGATTTTAGTATGTAGACATAAACCAGTAAGCTGTTCAGAAACTCTTCTTTGTGGACTCGGAGAGCTCAGCACAGTCCCCTACTGCTAATGTATTTGGCTCTGTTCTTAACCCCCATTCGTTAAGAGTGAGTCATACTTCACAAGATCTCTGCAAGCAGTTAAATCAGTCTATCAACTGGGTCTCTTCAATCACTTGGCCAGTTCTATGAGAAAAGGCAGCTCTAGCAATGAGATTTCATCCCCTACCACCCTGGGGGGTGTGGCACCCCTCCTCAGGGCTGCATATGCTGCCTTAGGATCTCAGCACTTCAGAAAAATTGTCCTCCTGGTAACAAAGGTGTCTTAATGCAGACTCTGAGGTGCATCCACAACTGTGCTGGGAGGTACACATGACAGTGGCCAATCAGGGGAGGACTATAATGCTTTCATCTAGCTAGGTTATCTCAGTCAGAGTTGACACAGTAAGAAGTAGCTTCAGCTACTAAACTTTTCCATTCCTGACCTAGATTCTTCATTCCAGGTATGCTGGCTTTTACCACAGAGCTCCGAGCATGAGGAAGTGACCATCTTCCAAGAGCTGATGTGGAAACATGGGAGAGCCTCATGCCTCTTACAACTTACCTGAGGTCTTGATGTTTTATTTTTTTAATGCAATGTCAGGTTCTTCACCCAGTCCACCAGTGCTGCCCTGATAATTGCTAACAACACCTACAGAACTCTTTCGTGCTGGAGGAGGCTTTTTAGCTCATGGCTGTCCATCACCTCTAGGAGCTTGGCTCTGTTTCCTTTAAGATCTTTCTGGCTCCTCTCCTACAGCAGGTAAGTCTGGTGTTGAGGGCTGGTGATCTTTTCTCACACCCCATGCAGGGCCCATAGTGCAGTTCTTCCTTTGCATTTGTTCTTTCTAATCCAGGATGGTGCAAGGCAGTTTTTGCCCTTCCTCGTCATGGGTGTGGCCCAAGCTCCATCCATCCTAGCTTTGCTCTCAGCTACAGCTCCAGGTAACTGCTGACAGAGACGGTTCCTTGGGTGCTGGTAAGGCTGCTGTGGCAGAGGCAAGTCTTAGGGGCTGAGGTCATGGTGCTGGTGACTGTAGGTAAGAGAGTGGTAAGGTCTGGAGAGAGAGAGAGGATGGGAAAGAAACCACAGAGCCCAGGGGCTATTTGAGTTGCTATGTGTGCAGCTAAAGAGGCCATGCATGTGGGAAAGAGGACGCTCGGTGAGGAAATTAAGCTGGGTAACATGAAGGGACACTGCAGTGTCCAGTGTCTGAGTATCAGGGATGATTGTTGGATGGTAACAAAAGGTTTAGAGGGGAGCCATGGATGAAGAACTGGGGTAGGATGAACTATGCTCCCCTAGTGGAGTAGACTCCCTGTGTGGTGTTGCCATCAGAGATGGAATACATGGAGTTCAAAGGGCTCTGGACATAAGAGAACAGGGTATAGAGCAGGATATGCCTCATGTTCTGCAAGCTGTACTTGAGGGGTACATAAGCATATGAGGAACATGAGGAAAGCTGAGGGGTGCTTGAAAAAGCACCAGAGCTGTAGAGGTATATGGGGAGGCCTAAGGTGTGTACATGAGAAGCAGTGGAGGCTGTGGGATGCAGGAATGAACACATGTGGCACAGAAATGACCCCGCGTGAAGCAGCATCCGTGGGTTTAAGAGGGAGGGGATGAAAGATGGAAGCCGGGGGGGGGGGGGGGGGGGGGAGGAGGGATATAGGGATGAACACTAGCTAGGATTGGGAACGTGGGTGCATGGGGAGTACCAGGCTGTGTGCAAGATCATGTGAACATAAGTAAAGATCCAAACCCATCCGTGGCGAGTGGGGCTGTGCAGGGCCGAAGAGGTGACGAGGGATGCAGTCGCGGTGCGGGCATGCACCCCGAGGGGGGGCAGCAGGAGCAAAGGAAGCTGTGGGGCCCTGAGGGGGTCAGTTCCAGCTGTCGGGGGGCTCCTATTAGTGCGAGATCGAGCTGGCAGGGTGCGGGTCCGGATAGCGTCAGGGGTTTGGGTCGAGGAAGACTGGCCCGTGCTCACGGGGTGATCGCTGAGTCCCGGTCTCGGTCCGTCCCGCGGGACCGGCTTCGGGCGCGGGTTCGGTGCCGATCCTCGGCGCGGCCCCGCGAGGCGCCGGTTCCGCTTCCGGCGGGGCCGGGGCGGCGGGCGGGCGGCGGGGGAGGAGCCGCCGGAGTCCGAGCTTGCGCTCTGAAGCCGGGCGGCGCTGGGACCCGGAGAACAAGGGGCGCGGGGGGACCGGGCGCGGGGAGGCCGCAGCCGGGAGGCCGCAGCCGGGCCAGGGCTGGGGCGCGGGCGGGGGCCAGGCCGGGCGAGGGCCGAGCCCAGGGCCGAGGCGGCGACCGCCGGGGGTCGCGGGCCGCGGCGGGCCGGGGGCGGAGGAGGAGGAGGCGGCGGAGGAGGCGAAGGCCTGGTGGCTGGGCAGGGGCGCCATGGCGGCGGCCGAGACGAAGATCATTTACCACCTGGACGAGCAGGAGACACCGTACCTGGTGAAGCTGCCGATCCCAGCCGAGCGCGTCACCCTCGGCGACTTCAAGGGCCTCCTCAACCGCCCCAACTACAAGTTCTACTTCAAGTCCATGGACGACGACTTCGGGTGAGCGCGGACCCGGGCCCGGCCTGCCGGGGACGGTGCGGGGAGCCCCCGTGTCCGTGCGTGGCGAGCGGCCTCGCGTGGGCCTCTGCGGGCAGCTGGGAGGTCCCCGCGGGGCGGGCGGGCTGCGCGGTCCAGCCTGGCGACATCCGTCCCCTTGCACTGCGGGGCGCCGGGACCCCCGGGGTGTGGGGGTGTCCTTTGGGACGGGCGGCTCCCCTCGTGCCCGGTCGGGGGGGGACGGACGGGGGGGACCGGGACGACCACGACGACAGCGCATCCATTCTCCACCACTGTTGCCCTGCGGGGGGGGCCAAGGATGGTGATCCTCTTGTAATCTGTCGAGTGGTACACATACTCTAGCATGCACCCAGTCCAAGGGCGTATGCACCCCCACTTATCTCAGCTGTGGCGGGGGAAGGTGGTGAGAGCTTTCATGCACCTTCCCTGGGACTGGTGGTCCCCATGTGTTGCCTCTGGGGACAGCTTCCCTTCCCCCATTTAGCTCTGGGGGAAGCTGCCCCCTGCTAATTCCTTTGTGGGGGGAGTTGGTGGTATTCTCCATGCTCCTTCTCTAATGTGGCACCCTTGTGTCTGCCAGAGGCACCTTGGAAGGGACCTTCACACCATCTGAGGAGAACCCAGTCTCACTCACCTGAGAGGCTGTCTCCCAGTCCAACCCACCATGAGGCTGTGTAGAAGTGGCACCTCCCTGCTCTCCTACTCAGGATTGTCAGCCCCCATTTAAAAGGCCAGGGCATCTCCAACTGTACCTGCCTGGGGCAGGTGCCCCTTGTTCTTTGTGCCAAGATGGTGCGGGATCAGTTCCCCCTCCATCAGTCCTTCCCAGGGAGTGGATCCAGGGACAGTTTCATTCTCCTACCATCCATTTTGGGGAGGGCCATCCATTTTGGTATCTTTGTCTTCCACATCTTTGAGAAGAATGGGTGAAGGGGTCCAGCTTTCTTCTCTTCTGCCTCCATGGAGAAGGGAGTGAGACCTCTGCATGTGCTGCCTGTCTCTGAACAAGGGATGTGGACAAGACCTGTACCCATGTACACATCCCATTCATAATGTAAGATATCCTGTGCTCAGTCTCTGGGATGGGTTTGTATAGGAGAGGAGTGCATCCTATCTCCTGTGAAGCAACTCTCTTCTGACACCGGTATTTTCATCACTACTTTTGTGATACCCTTTGGTTCCTTTCATCATGTTTGGCTGGTAGGAGGTGAGGAGGTATGTTCAGTTTCTTGTTTGGATGATTGTACCCCCATAATCTTCTGGGGAGCTTCTGCTGGCTCCTAGCTTTGTAAAACTAGTGACTGTTCATGTAAGTACATACCGTGTGAAGCCAAATCTCTGTAAGACCCTTTGTCCCCGCTGTTTTGTCGAGTTGTCCTACCTCTGATTCCCCTCTAGCCTTTTGAGGACCTCCATTTCTATTTTGGGGATGTAGCTTCCCTTGTCTTCTACATCATGTGCATTTGCAGTCCAGAAGGCCAATCGGATCCTGGGCTGCATCAAGAGAAGTGTGGCTAGCAGGTCAAGGGAGGTGATTTTCCCCCTCTACTCAGCTCTGGTGAGACCCCACCTGGAGTACTGCGTCCAGTTCTGGAGCCTCTATTACTAGAGGGATATGGACGTGCTGGAACAATGTCCAGAGAAGGGCCACGAGGATGATCAGAGGGCTGGAGCACCTCTCCTATGAGGACAGACTGAAGGAGTTGGGGCTGTTCAGTCTGGAGAATAGAAGGCTCCGTGGTGACCTAATTGTGGCCTTCCAGTATCTGAAGGAGGCCTACAGGAAGGCTGGGGAAGGACTTCTCAGGATCTGAGGCAGTGATAGGACTAGGGGGAATGGAATGAAGCTGGAGGTGGGGAGATTCAGGCTGGATGTGAGGAAGAAGTTCTTTACCATGAGAGTGGTGAAGCCCTGGAATGGTTTGTCCAGGGAGGTGGTTGAGGCCCTGTCCCTGGAGGTATTTAAGACCAGGCTGGATGAGGCTCTGGCCAGCCTGATCTAGTGTGAGGTGGGGTTGGAACTGGATGATCCTTGTGGTCCCTTCCAACCCTGACTGATTCTATGATTCTATGGTCATGTGACCCTTCACCATTCCTGGCACCTCGATGATAGAAAGAGTTGCATGCCCTGGGTTTTTTACCCCTCCCTGAAGATTCAGTGTTTACAGTAGGTCTTGCATATGGAGACTGGGACTGCAAAAAGCTTTCAGTCTTTTAGTCTTCCTAGTGTCGTCTTATTGTGCCAAATACCTCCCTAGGCTGCGATCTTGGCTTGTACTCTGTGTGGAACAGGGCTGGGCCTGTTCAGGGCTTGGATGGAGATCCATGTGGCTGTCTCAGCAGGGGTGCTCTGCCCTCTGCAGCTAAGTTATCCCAGTGCCCAGGTTCCCGTTAGCTTGGGAGGTGCCAGCTTTCAGATGAGGCTTGAAATTTGGAGTCACTCCTTTGACCACAGTCTGGGACGCTTTGCCTCCCTAAATTCCTCCTGACCCAGTGGAGAGCTTTAGTCTTCAGAAGCTTCCCCGTTCTCTCCAGGCAAATAGAATTCTCCAGCCCTCATCTTCCATAAAATTTCCTCAGCAATATCAGTTGTCTGTGGATCGTTTCCTGTCCCTCAGCTGTTGAGCAGTGTGGGTGCTATGAAACAGCTGCCACTCTCTGTCTTGGAGGAGACCATCTTCATTGGTGGGAGAGATGAATTCTCCATGTATGCTGTTTGTAAACAAATGCTTTGGGATCCTTTGAAATGTTCTTGAAGAGAATTCAAACTTGTCTTAAATGAAACATTGCCATGTGGGTGTGAGAGTGTCTGTGTAACTATAAACAAAGTTTAGTAATAAATAGCAGCATTGAGAAGAGGGGTCTGGTGGCAGCAAAGTTCTGTGCTGTGTGTTTTTATCCTCCTCTGTTTCTTTAAGGCTCCACAAGAGGAGGCAGATGATAGATTAATGGAACTCAGTGATAAAGTAACATAGGGAATTGTTGCAGATGCTGCTAGGGAGAGGGGAAAATCTCTCAGGAACTCCTGTGTTTAGTTGCCTTAGGAAATGCATGGGATGAGATTTTTGTTTGGATCAGTTCAGCTAACTCTTCTGGGAAGAGTGAACATCTCTGGAAAGGAAGGTGCTGCCTAGAGTGCACCTAGAGGGTGAGAGGCTGCATATGGGCAGCCTGTTTCTTGGCCAAGTCCTGTGTGATGAGTTGGAGCATCATGTGGCAAGGCCTTATGTAGAACAGAGGGGAGAAAACCTCATGGTGCTACTGTGAATGTCCCATCAGGAAGGCTGATGGTAAGGCTGCAGGAAAATGTTCTTGATGGCTGGGTAGAGCATGTGAGGGAACAATCAGGGCAGTCCACCTTCAGCCATTTCTCTGAGAAGCCATGGAAGCCCAGGCACCACTTGAAATAGACATAGAATTGATAAGAGTTGTGGAATCATTTAGGTTGGAAAAGACCTTTAAAATCACTGAGTCAACCAAAATATTTCATGATCCCTGTTAACTGGTATCCAGGAGAGAGCAAGCCATTGGTCTGCAGGGAGAGGCAGAGGAAAGGACAGGAGGCACCTTAGTTGCTTGACTGTAAATGCTTGGGCAATTAATGAAAATCAGGAGGAGATTAACAATGGCTGTAATTAGATGCTGTGTGCCAAGGAAGGGTATTGCACTCTCACATGTGTCTCCCTCTGGTTCCCTTCTCTCAAGATACCCTCTGCCCAGCTTGGGGGGGATGGCCTGGCTTGGGCTGAGAGTTTCTGAGCTGGGCTGGTTTTTGTCAGTTGGGTAGTGTCCAGAAGTAGTACCCAGGGTAAAGCCTCTTTGTGAAGAGGACAAGCTGTTAACAGTGGATGGCCTCATGGCAACTGATCAACCAAGAGGAGACCTGCAAATATGATAGCTTATGCTTTTCATGAGCTATTGGACCTTTTCTTGGATTCTTATGGCAAAAGAGCAAGTTCTCTCATCTCTTGTTGTTGTTCCAGGGTCAGCTGAAGCAAGACATGGTTCAGCATTTCCTTTCATCCCTGTTTCCCAGACTGAAATTTGTTTCTCCCTCCTCTTCCACTTTTGAGGCTGCGGATCTCCAGCCTAGCATTCCCTTCAGCTCACCCCATCCCCAAGGCAATATTTGAGCTGCAGTCTTGGTGTGTGGGATTTTTCCGTCTTTTGTTTATCTTGTTAATATTTGTTTGCTCTGAGAATCAGGGCAGCAATGGAGCAGCTTCAGTGTTTACATCTCCTTGGAAATTGGAACTGAGGCTCCCCTGGGTGTCTGTGGGCTCTGCCAGGAGCTAATCCTAGTCAAAGTTTTTAGCCTCAAATTAATAAGAAGACCCAGAATGGTGTCACCTCTAGGTGGGAAGGAGAAGAAATGAGATTTCATGCACTTGGTCCTGGGGAGAGCAGCTGTGAGCAGCAGGAAGGCTGCAGGGTTTTGTTGCTTGGTCTACCCAGCACATAGTGGGCTACATACAAATAGAGAATCCAGCCTGAGCCCAGTGGTGTGGATCGGTGGCACAATGTGCAGGTGTTTGTTGGCTTTGTGCATTGCTAATCCCAGAACTGGATATGTGTGGAGGAGCTAAGCAGACTGATGGTGGAAGCATGGCAGTGCATAGATGTGGTACACTCTTCTGGGACCTGAGATACTTTGTGTGGATCTGCCTCGCTGTGAAGCGTGGAATTACCTTCAGCCTGCTAACCTCACCCTCATTAGAGAAGGAGGGGTTGTTTCGTACTGCATCTTGAGTCTTTGTTCAATATTCTACAGGTAAGGTCTGTGTGCTGGTCAGCAGGAGAGCCTTAGATCAGTGCAGTGCCATGACTGCTTGAGATCCATGTTCCCCATGAAGCCACCTGCAGGATTTGGAACAGACTTTTTCATTTCTGGTCTTTTTTTATTCCTAATCTAAAAGGGAAATTCTACCTGTTCTCCTGTGCCTTGTCTTATCCACTCGACACTGTGAGCTTTGTGGGCAATGTTCATGTGGATCTTAGCATGGCAGAGCTCTCAGTTCCACAGAGGTGCTGCAAGAACAGTACTGTAAATTCTTCAGGGCAGTTTGGAAGGGAATGTTTGTGCTGATGATCTGTGGTAGCTTGTAGTATGCTGGGGCATGGGCTTCAGTGATGTGCCAGGTGTTTCCTCCTGCCTGAGTCCATAGTGAGATGTGTACCTGCCCCTGGGCAGCATGGATCTTCTTGCCAGCCAGGTTGGGTGCATGCTTGCCCCATCTGAGCTGCAGGTTTGGCTTTTGCTCTGCCCAAGTTACTGGTACAACTCTGAGGATATTGTAACATCAATTGAAATGTGGTTTCACTTGGCTTGTATTTGACACTGCTCTCTCTGTCAGTTAAAAGGTGTTCCCCCAGGAGCATGATAAAGTTTAATACAAACTTTTCAAAGCCATTCCAGTTAAAGGAGTACAGTTTGTGCATCCAGGTAAGTCCTCAGCACCTGCCTGAAGCTTCATTTCATCTTTTCCTAAATTCTGGAGTATCTGAAAATCTGAATTTCTGCTGCATGTGGAGAAAGTACTCAGGTGGTCCTTTGGTTTGCCTCCACTTCACATGGCCACCTGTCCTCTTCCAGGATGGAGAGCAGAAAGGCTTCTGTGAGGGGACCACTCCTCCCTCTCCATCTCTCACCTATTGGTGCTGCACTGCTGGGAGGACACCAGCGATTCGAGGTACAGTTACGCACCCTGTGATAGGACAAGGGGTAATGGATATAAACTACAGCACAGGAGGTTCACCTCAACATGAGGAGGAACTTCTTCACTCTTAGGGTCACAGAGCACTGGAACAGGCTCCCATAGAGGTTGTGGAGTCTCCTTCTCTGAAGACTTTCAAGACCCATCTGGATGCATTCCTGTGACCTGTGCTAGATTCTGTGGCCCTGCTCTGGCAGTGGGGTTGGACTCAATCTTTGGAGGTCCCTTCCAACCTCTAACATCCTGTGGTCCTGTGGTGCTGCTCCTCCCACCGCTGCTGGTTTCTCTCTCTTCCAGGTCTCAATTCCAATTTTAACTTCAGAGCTGTGGTGAGTGATTCCTAGGTCTCAACTGTCAAGTGAAAATTGGTAATCAACTAATCACTACCCCAGTATCTAATCCAGACCTGCTTAATTATCACCTGCTCTCCAGAGGCGGGTACAAGGCAGAGATTAGGGCAACACTCTGGAGGCAGAACAAAGCAGGCGCTGCTGGAATTCCCAGTGCAGGGGTCAGATGCCGTTGGTATTTGGCGACCTCATCTCCTGCACATGTGCATGGAGAATGCGTTGATGCTCACTGAAAGGCTGAGTGATTTATTTTTATTGCAGGGTCTTTTTGAAATTGATGCCAGCAGTGACTGTCCTTCTGGCTGGAAGTGTTTGGAGCCAGGGAAGGCATCCTAAACTTAATAAACAGTGTCAGTCCCTGAGCAGTGGTGAGCTGCTGGCATGGTGCCCCTGCCTTTCCTGCCAGCTCTTTGTAGCATTGAGTTGGGGGAATTGCTTTATTTTGATTTTTCAAACTGTATTTTTGGGTTTTAATTTTGAATTGTAAACTCTGCTGTCTGCAGAAGGCCTTTACCTGTCCCATGCTCCTGGGGCAGAGTGCTTCCATGTCAGCATGGATTTCATGCAGGGACATGTTGGCAAGAGGTCTGTGAGCAAAAAGGGGCTGCCAAAACTGAATGTGACTCCCTTGCATGCTCACATCCTTTGTGCTGCTCTGTTCAAGAGACAGCATTGGCCTGGCTGTGAAGTGACCATTACTTCATCTTCTGGCCAGTCCCTGTCCCTTCTGTGTGGAGGGCAGCATTCAGCTGTGTGAGATGCCTCAGCACCCTGTCTCTTGTGCTCCTTGTTCCAGAGGATGTGTGGTTCCCTGCCTGCTCGTGTGAGGTTATTTTTTGGATATTATTGCAGCCTGTGCCTCTGTCTCCTGAACTGCTGAGGATTTGGCAGAGCTGCTAACCACTGTCTGTGCTTGTGGTGGGAAGTTCCTGTAATGCTGCCTGTGCTGGGGGTGGCCCTTCAACGCTGGAGCTGATCCCGGCTGGAGCTGCTGCCGGAGGCTGTTCCGAGTGTCGCGGCGGCAGTGGTCCTGGTGGTCTGCAGCAGTGCCAGGGCTGGGGCACGGAGGGAGAGGTTTCGTTGATGGTATTTGCTCCTTGCCTGGGTTGCATTGTCTGCGCCTGGCAGTGTGTGTCCTGCTGTTCAGACCCAGCTATTATGGACTCTGTAGGTGCTTGGCTTTCTGTGTTGTGGTTGGAGCTGCGCTCTGAAGGCCACATTGGATGGCAGTCACAGCCTGGTTTCTTTGCCCAGAGGTGGTGTTCGGAAAGCCAAGTTGGCCAAATTGGGCTGCAGACCAATTTCCCTAGGGCCTTGTCTGTACTACGCAAACAATGAAGCTTTACAACAGCTCTTGAACTTGTTTGCAACTAGAGCTGGTCAGAAATATTTTCTGACTTAATGTATTTTTCTCCCCAAATGTGGTCATACCTTGAAGCCAGCATTATGTATATATATATATTTATTTTTTTGAGAGACAGATTGTTTTCAGTGATGTTTTTGATGGAATGTTTCTTAATGTTAAGACTCTCTTGTCATCTCTAGGGGAAAAAAAAATAGAAAGAAATGTCAAGAAACCTTTGTCCCTCCATGGGAATGCAGCTGTTTTGATGCAGTTCTGTGTTTTGAAATCATCTGGAGGTCCCCCAAATTCCTGCACAGAGCAAGAACCTACCTCTACATCTTGGAAAGTGCCATGAAGTAAATCTCTGTGCTCTGTCTGGTGCAGCTGTGCTCCAGTATGGTTCAGGCTCTGAGGTCAAGGCCAAACACCATTAAAACTGGCTCATAAACCACAATAATCTGGGTTGTGACCTGAACGTCATTTGTTGTTATGGGATGACATTGTTGGCCCTGCTGCTCAGCCTTCTGGTTCATGCTGAAATACAACTTTTGAGAGTTTCATATAGAACTTGGCCATTCCCGAATCCCAGACCTTGGTTTACCTACAGAGTAGGTGCTGGGTCTTCTGGGTGGTGGCGTAAGGAGTGATGTTCCTTCCTGCACAGCTATGGTGAGAGCAGGACAGGCAGCTGGGGAGGCAGCATGTTTTAATGGACTCTGAGAAAAAGTATTCTGGCTTGTAGGGATGGAGGCAGACAGCCCTGGCCTCCTTCACCTGTGATTTCCCAAGCTGGTCTCCCACTAGGCACAGACATGCACCTGGGTCTGCAGCCTATGTGGTCTGAACTCTTGAAGCTGGAGGGTGGTCACCACCCTCCATTTGGGGATGCTCAGGGAAGAAGGACACTGCAAGTATAAGCAAAGAAAATCTGCTTTCCCCTGCAGCTTTTCAGCTGCACAGATGTTTGTCTTTGGTCCTGTCTCAGGGTGGGTGTCAGGCCCTCCATTTAGACTCGAAGCTGTATATACAGAGGTGTAGGCAGCATAGTTAAAATTCCTGAAGTCCTTTTTGAGCTCATGGCACTTAAAGTGGTGGGAAGCATCTTGCACGTGTGTGTAGCAGTTGCTAAACTCTTCTGAGGGTATCTGCTGTAATGAAGTGCTACTCCACCCTCCACTGCATCCAAATAGATACAACAATGTTGTGGTTTAGGATATTTGATCTGTGTAAAAGCCCGTGAAGGGGAGCTGGGCTTGCACAGCAGAGACTGAGCCTGCAGGAAATTGCCTTCACGTTGTTGCCCCAGCTTTGCATCGTGCTGCACATCTGATGAGGCAGCAGCCAGGGCTGTGTGTTTTTGGTGTTTCCTATTGATTTCCTCCTCTCTCCATCCCTTGTTTGTTATTCAGAGCTTGGCCTTCTGACCTGTGCTGGCTGGATGGTGGTTTTCCAGAAGGGGGATGTGGCACCACGTGGCTATGTTACTGTTTGTCCCAGTGGCAGCAGCTGGCAAGTTAAAACTTAATCCTGCTGGTAGCTGCTGTTGGGAATTTTTTTGGGCAGATTCCCTTTGTGAAAGACATTGAAATAAGGTATAAATTTGGGATTTAGTCTAATCACTGTGACTTTGCTTTGTCCATGTGCTTATCTGTGTAATGCCATAGTGTCCATAGGAGAGTATGTGAGCTCTTGGGCCGTGAATGTTACTGTTTCCAAGGGATTTCAGCTTGCAGAGCTGAAAATACTGGTATCTCCCTGAGCCACTGCTCTGCAGCTCTTGATTTCACTTGTTTCCATTGATGTATTACTGCTGTAGCACTAAGAGTGAGCCCAACTAGCAATGTGCTGGAATCCTCTGGGGGCTTTGGCAAGCAGAGATGCCTGGTGCTGACCTTCCTGTGCCGTGTAATCCTGCATTGCAGTGGAGTGTTGGGACTGTTGTGGTTGTGTATCAGTTATTTATTAAAGGAGACATACCAGAGGCATTGTTTTTCCAGTCACATAGCTATTGAAGGCAACAGAAGCAGGATGTGGATACCCTGTTCCATTAAATCCTCTGTGTTGATTATCCCCTCACTGGGGCATCTCTCCATGTGCCTTGTTGGATAAAATTTGCTATCTTGTGAGAACTGGGGAAAAAGAAGATACAGTCAGTGGTGACTGAGCTGCTGGAGAGGCAGCCTGTCCTTCTGGTCCTAGCTGAGGATGTGAGCTGAAGTGGGGAAGGCTTCCTCGCATGACTTGGAGCAGAGATCCATTTCTAGGAGACTTGGCACTGGATGCGGTGTGAGAAAGTCTTTGCTGGTTTTTGACCTACCCCTATGGTTTGGAGAGGAATTTATTTGCTGTGTGGCCTCTCTGATTGCTGGCAGCTGTCTCTCCGATAGGCTGAGATTTCAGGGTTCTGAGTAACAGAGGCTGTGGGCTTTTCCTTATTTTCTGATGGCTGGCAGCTCCTGCCATGCTCAGACTGGTTCTGCAGACACTGTGAGGTTTTGGGGGCTCTGGTTGTGCATGGATTTGCATAGTGGGGAAGCTGGTGCCAGCATGTGACCCTGCCTGCTCACTGACCTTCAGCTTTCCCTCTCATTGTCGCTCTGACTTCCTCTGACCTGCTTGAGATTGATGATCTTTTTGTGTCCCATCATCAGTGTGCAAACAGGTTGTCCTGTCTACACTGCACTGTGCCATGCCACCATTGTTGACAGCCACAGCAGTGTCAGAAGTGTGGTGACAAACCTGGCGTTGTGGCCTGACCTGATCGGCAGGGCAGGAGTAGGGAGGAGGCTGCTGCTGTGCTGATGGCTGTCAGCCGGGTTGGCCTCAGGGTGCAGCAGCTTCTCAAATTGGATCTCTTTTTCAGAAGCTGTGATGGATATGCAAACTCCATACTTGTGTTTGCATATGGCTAATGAGCTGCCCCAGTTCATTCAGCCTTGCCTAGCTCAACCAGTATTTTAGTGCTATTCACAGAGGGATTTACCTGTGGGCTCAGCTAAAGCTATGCTATGCTGGAAGCCCATATAGGGGCTTAATGCAGGAAGTCTTGCCATAGCACTGTGGTGATTTGAATTTTTTCTTACTGGCTTTTGTAGCTCTGAGAAGGGTGGATTTTCATGGCTCTAGCTGCACAGTGGAGTCTCCTGTATCAGACCTCCCAGATGCCTTAGATCTAGAGCTGGTGAAGGGACTTTTAGGTTCTGAAAGCAGCCCTGTGAGATGGATTTTCCTTCCAGAGTGAAAGTGTTTCATTTCAGCTGGGGTCAAAAGGTGGGTTAGTTTGTGAAAGCTCTTAAGATTATTCCTTGCCCAGGAATCCTGGAAGCAGCAGAGGAATTTTGGGGGTGGCAACATCTGCTTCAGCTTATGTTGTGCCCTAGGTTTCCTTGGGGCAGCTCCAACTTAACTGCAGAGCTATGTAACATCCACACAGAGTAGAGTGTGCATGTTGAGTCTGTTGTCTGAGCTGGGTCAGACTCACACAGTGTGTGTCTGTGCTTCCAAATCCCCCATGCAGGAAGACAGGAGCCTACTGTAGCAGTGTTCCAGTCTAGGATACTTTAAAAATCTTTTGATGCCTTCTTAGGACCTTGCCTTTGGTGCAGTTGAGTTGATGCATCATGACACACATGCTCTCTTATGTAGCAAGGTGGGTAGACTTGAGGTGGAGACTGTCTGGCCCACAGGGACCAGGTGAGCTCCTGGTCAGTTAACACATGGTGCTGGCACAAAGTGTTCATGGTGACTTTGTGTGACTTAAATGGAATGGGAATTTGATACCAGTATCAGAGATAATTAGGAAGCTCAAAATCAGGATCTTTTTGTAACTTGGCTTATCAGCAGATGCCCAGACAAGGGAAAT
Source organism: Melanerpes formicivorus (assembly GCF_026170545.1). Classification (NCBI taxonomy): domain Eukaryota; kingdom Metazoa; phylum Chordata; class Aves; order Piciformes; family Picidae; genus Melanerpes; species Melanerpes formicivorus. The sequence continues at coordinate 8,528,923 of NW_027142364.1, read as the reverse complement.
GGCCTGACTGCATTGATAGCTTGTGGCAAGTCTTTCTAGGCTGCTGTTTGGAACAGTTAATTTGTAAAGTGACTAGCTCCACACAGGTACTGAGCTCATGGGATATTTACAGACTGCCAGCAGCTTCTGCTGCCTTCCACTGCACTTCTCCATCCTTGGAGGACCTGGGACTTGGCAGCTGTTCTTTTGAGACCCTCCAAAAGAGAAACACTTCAAGTCATTTGTGATAGTGACTTCTGAGAGTTATACAGCTGTTGGTGCAGTTGTCAGAGGTGGCAGGTGGGAAGGTTTTGAATGGTATGTGACAGGGTCAGGCCCAGGAGCTCAGTGTCACAGCAAAACAGCAGCTCTGCGTTGGACTTGGCCCTGCAGAGGTGGGGTATGTTGTTACAGTGATACAAACCCCTACTCCCTTCTAAATCATGGGGAAACTACTCCTTGATGAAAAGGCTACTGATCCCTGAAGTGAGTCCCAACAAGATCTGGACTGAGTTCTGTACATGGCACCTAGTGCAGACTATAGACTAAAGCCAGTCATTGCTTACAGCTGGGCTGCTGAAACAGAGAAGCCTGGCTGCTTGCAGAAACTGTCTTCCTTCCAGATTGAGCCTATGGCCTGCACCCTGTTTCAGTAACTGTCTGACATTCTGTTGGAGCAGTCCTAGGCAGATGATGGTCTCCTAACTGCCTAAATACTGCTTTGTCCAGTGGAACATCCACCAGATATCAGCAGGAGTCGTATGGGCCAAGGCTCTCATAAAAGAAGGAGAAAAGTGATTATTTTTGTTTCTGAGAGTAAACCATCAGCAGGGTGGGGAGAGCTCACACTTGCCCTGGTTTTTGGTTAGTCATATGCCTTTTAACTTACAGTAATGGATTGGCTCCTACTTTATGATTCTCATCTTCTTTCTGGACCTCTGGTTGAATGAGTTGTGTATCAGCACATGATTAATTTGGTTAGGACTGGAGCATCCTTCTTGTTTCTTTCTACCAGCAGTTAAACAGTATTTGCCTGTTTGCTGGAGGGCAAGCTGGCAAAGGATGCTTTGTAGGAGAGTGCTTGTTATATCGGTCAAGGGGATGTGCCTGTATCATGAAAGGAGTTTGCAGATAGCTGGTATTAGCTGAAATAAATTAATAATAAATAAGTAAAAGTCTACTAAAATATTCTTTATTTGCTGTGTCTCTGTACAGGGAATTTCTTACACTGTGCTCTGCTCTGACAATGAAAAGTAGGGGAGACCAAGTGAAACAGCTAGCCTTCCTCTACCTTTGATTGTTTTTGTCTGCTAGTAGGCCTATGTAGGAGCTGATTGTTTAAACCTTTGGTTTTGTCCAAGATCTTTCTGGCTTGTTGACAACTTTCTGAGAGCAAAGTGAATAGTTAAAGTTGCATCAAAAATGATCCAGGGCTCAAAGGTAAGGAAGAAAAGAAATGTGTCCCCCTCTCAGAGGTGGTTCTTATGTGCATCAGACCCTTCATGCTGTCTGCTGCCTCCTGCTTGTGAGGGCCAGAGGAACATAATACCAGTTTGCCCTTTTCTCAAAGTGCTGTAATAGCCTGGGGTTGGGGACAAAGTTCTTTCTTCGCCACCATGCAGCTGTTGTGGCTCTTACAGGCTCTTCTTTGCGTGAGTCCTTCCCATTGTCTTTGGCAGATGTTTTGTGGTAGAAATTAGTTTTGAGCTTTATTAACTCCCTGTTGGTTTTGTAGGGGTTCTCTCTATGTCTTATAGACCTGGTTAACAGCAATGCTGCTGATGGTAGCCCAGTCGGATGCGAAGAATAGATGCAGTCCTCTAGAGCCTGTTACCCTTCCAGGCCCCTTCCCACCTGGTAGGAGGTTGGGCTGGTTTCCTTGGGGGACTCGTGCAATGTTTTTTGTGCCAGGAGAGAGTAATGTGAGCTAGTCAGTGTCTTGAGGGTAGGACACGTGTGAAGGCAGATTTGTCATCTCCTGGTGGAGACCTGTCATTAAATACAAATTAATTGTTAACATGATGGGGGAAGCAAACCTCATTCCTCCTTGCCACAGACATCTGCTTTGGTGTGTGCCTTCCCAGACCTGCTCTGGAGGTGGTGGCCAGCAGAAAGGTGCTCCAAGTGCAGAGGGCTGGTACTGGGCAGGGCTGCTGTGCTTGCAGCCTGGGACAAGGGGGTGCTGGTGAGCAGACTGCTCTGTGGCAGCTCCTTGCTTCCCCAGGTGTGGAAGGCCAAGCTTTCAGACTTTGTTTCCCACCCTCCCCCTCTTCCCATTTTCTCCCTCTTCTCTCCTTGCTCTCCTGCTGAGTTGATGCTTTTCCAGGAATGAGCTGTACTGCTGGCCCAGCACATTCCACAGCAGCAGCACTTTCTTGGCAGGAACCTCGCTTGCTGTTAAGAAAAAGCAGGACTGACTTGGCGTCCCTCTGCTGAGGGCCAGAAAAGGAAGGCCTGGTGCTACCTTCTTCACCATTCATGCAGAGCCTTCTGGGACATTAAGCCTTCTTCCTTGGCTGTTGTGTACATGCTAATGTCATACCATCCCCCCAGCAGCCCTTTGAGCCCTTTACAGCTCCTCACTGCCCTCTTAACTGGTGTGAAGTCCCTGGGCATTACAAAGGAGGCTAAACAGCCTGCAAAGGGGTGAGCACCTTCTATGGAGAGTTGCAGAGTTCCATGTGGGGCCCAGACATCTTTAACCTTCTCGGTAAGGTGGTGATGTACCCTTTGTGTTTTGCTACCTGCAGTAGCTGGGTTTCCACCTCTCTGCACAGTCCCTTTCTCTCTGTCAGTGGGAATTGCTGTGTTGCAGCTCTGCATTGTAGGCTCTTCCAGCTGTCTGTGTCCAGATGGAGCTAAGTGGCACAGCAGACCAAGCCTCCTCCGGTTTCCTTGCTGTCTCAACATTAATATGAACCATAGCAACTGCATCAGGATTTTACCCTATCTCCCTATGCATGTCTCCATTCAGCTGGGGCCTCTTTGGGCCTGTTTCCTATCCCATCTTGAATACAAGCCCAGCTTTTGGTCACTGTTTTATCTGTGGATTTGTCTTGGTTCCCTGAAAGTCATTTCTGCAGATGTTTAAACCCAAATCTTTCTTTCTCTATGCACTTGTCTTCTATCATTGTGTGGAGCTGTGCAATATTTTAGAGTTGTCAAGAAGCTAAAATTGAGCTACCAGGGTAAGGAGCCTGACTGGACTTCTGCTAGGAGTTCCCATTTGTCCTGATTTCCAATTCAAAGAGACTGAAAGTGTCACTGAACCTTTGAGGCTTTGATGATGTCTCTAAAAGTCCTTCTAGGGGTTGGAAACATTGCTTGGGCAGGGCAGCATTAATTAGTGCAGAGGTGCCTCCTTCAGTCCCCATGCAGCCTCCTCCTCCTCCTGGTTGGAGGACAGGCCTGTTGGGCTTGTTTGCAAGAGCAGTGCTGCAGCCAGATGGTCACTCTGGAGATCAAGGCAAGAGGGGCCACCATGGTTCTTGGTCTCACTTTGAAATCAAAATCTGTAGCTTTTCTTCAGGTGCTGTTCCTGGGCAGGGCTGTGAGGTTGGGTGGCTTGTTCCTAAGTGCCATTCCTTTCCTGGTCTTTGGAGTAGATGAACAGAAGGTCTGCCCTCTGTCATGCCCTGGGCGGGGAAGCTGTGGTTTTCCTGGTGTGTGTCTGGTGGAGTGATTGCAAATATGTTGTTCGGGGGTTCTGGAGGAGAACAGTTGCCATCATAGGTGTCTGTTCAGTTCTTGACTGAGTGACCATGGGGGGAAAGCGCAGGGAGGCTCTGGGGCAGCAATGGTTGGATGAGGCTGAAAATGAAGTTTTTAGTTGCTGTGCTTTCACTCACAGACGCTGTGTCCCCACTCCTGAGGAGGGTGGGTAGTAGCTTAAAATGAATGATGTGCCTGATTAAGAATCCTTTTAAAGTTCCCTTTATTTGTTAGGAGAGCAGAGGCAGCCTCTCCTGCTGGGAGGCAGAGCTGTTATCTCTGTGTTAGCAGGACAGCTGGCTTGTGCTTCTTGATTGTTAAAAACCACCCCAGGTGAAGGCAGGGCCGCAAGGGAGCTCATGTTCACGTGGGGGGCAGGAACAGACAGGAGGACAGCAGCTCCTCTGGTGAGGAGGGTTTCCCTTTTTACCCTGTCTGTGGGCTCTGGAGGGAACTTAAATGGGAGAGTGATGGTCTCTTTTTATGCTCAGAGAACCCTTCTCACCCCAGTGCACCATGCAATTTATACCCATGTACTCCTCCTCACACAGGAGGTAAAAAATACTGTGAGGAAGACCTGAAGAATGCCCTGGTTTACAAAGATGGACAACTCAAATCCTCTAATCCTGTTTGATGTGTACTGCTGGGCTGCAAAGCCCAAGGTCTCACCAGTACACATATACACTCTTTGGTTGGGCCTGCAGCACTTGGGATTGTACCCTCACAGAAATCATGTGTCATGTCTGACCTTAGTCTAACAGGTGATTATTTCCCACCTGAGAGCCCAACTCTGTTGGAGAATCTCCCTGTCCAACGTTCTCTTCTGGTGAAATGACCACAGAGCACATCCTTGTGGCCCTGGCATTTGATCTTGCAAAAGAGAGGAGGATTTTGCTCTAGAGCTAGGAGCAGTATTTGGATAGCAACATGTGAAGGTGCTTCCTTTTGCTATGCAGCATTATTGATCTATACAGTAATTTGGAGGCAAGACATCCCTTGTGTGTACTACAGCCCTTAAAAATGAGATCATATTTCTGGTGTGTAAATCCCTGAAGCTTGTGATGTTGGGTAGAAATAGTTCCTGATGGGTTTTGTTTGTTTGCAGGCTGTAGAGAATGGGGGCTGTTAAAGACAGGGGGGTGACCTACCCAGTGGTCTTTGTAATGTTGGAAAAATTGTCACTGTTCTGTAAAGGTCTTTCCTCTTAATTGAACTTAAATGAAAGAAAAGATCTTACTTTCATCTACTGTACTAGATTTGCATCTTTTTAGTGTGAAATTGTCACTGCTCAGTTGCTTTCTCAATCTTAGCACTTCCCCTAGTAACAGGCTCCTTTTAATCCTGGTAATCAAGCTGTCTGATACGCTTGAGGGCTCCCCTTCCCACACCTCCCTGCTCAGTACTGACTCCCCCAAGTCCAGACTCAGCTTTTCTGGTCGCTGCCATGTCCCATGATGGCTTCTCTCTGAGTATTCTCCCCATTGTGAGCTCTTAGACAAGTGGGGGGACAGGAGTACCAGAGACAAGCATTGATTGCTGCTGAGGAAACATGCATATCTGAGGTTTCAAATCTTCCTGCCACATCCTTTATCTGTGCCTCTGGGGTTTCTTTTTTTACCGAGACTGTGTTACTCCGTCAGAGTTCTTCACTGGGATCTCACTGTAACTAGTGGGTCCCACTAGGGAGGGACTAGAGCTGGCTGAAGCTAGAAACTCCCTTGTATCCGCAGCCTCGGCCGGGCTGGAGGCCACCGAGGGGAAACGGGAAGGCTGGAGCGCAGCAGCTGCACTGGTAACGTCTGCACGGGTGCTTTGACACGGCACAGCCGTCTCCGAGGCTTGGGGTTTATGGCCTCCTTTCTCTCCTGTGCATGCTCTCTTTTCTCCACCTTCCCTTCATTCCTAGGACATGACTCTGTGATATAAAATACCCTCCAATTTCCTGAGCCGGGCAGGGGCTCCCTGGAGAAGGCAGCGTCTGCCTGCCTGTCCCTCACCCGCCTCTGCATCCATATTGCAGGCTGCCAACTGCTCCCACCGGGAGCAGGAGCGAAGCTGGGAGCGTGGCACCTTCCCAGGCCCTGGGCAGAGGGTCTGCCAGCTCTTCCGGAGAGGCTGGCAGGAGGGCAGGGATGGAGCCAGAGCTGGAGCTGGGTTTCCTCGCTTCCTTTCCTGCTGCCGGGGCTGGCCCTTCCCCTCCCCCAACTGGATGGGAGCAGATGTGCTGCTTGTGTTAGCCCTGGCAGCCCCTTTGCACACCCCAGCCGGGCTCCTGCGGCAGCCAGAGCCTCGTCCCCTCCTCCTCCCCCCCGGCTTGGCCCCGTGTCGTGTTGCTGGGGATGGCGGCTGAATCATCCGCCCACTCGGCCTGCCTCCCCTGTAACCCTCCCTCCTCCTCTCCTCCCTCCCTCCCGCAGATCTCTTTGTTGGGAAATTCGAGGCAGATGAGGGCCTGGGAGCGCGGAGCCTGCAGGCCAGGCACCGAACCCGCAGCTTGGCCGCAGCACGGCTGCTGGCCTTGGGGACGGGATAGGAGCCGCCAAGTACTCAGTCTGCAGGGACATACTGTGTGGGGAACGGACCCACATTCTCCCGGGCAAGGCTCGGGGCTGCCTCTCCACAGAAGGGAGTTTCCTGGCCACCATTCTCAGCCGCGTTGTACCCAGCCTTTTAAACAGGGGAAAATGTGAACCCGGGTTGCCCTGGTGGACAGTAAACTAAAAGTAGTCCTGCTGAAATCAACCTTGGGCAGATGTTTTCCCTGGGCTGTGGTGGCTCCTGCCAAAAGGAAAGGCTTTTAGAGAATCGAGAGTGCCTCTGCTCCTTCTGGGTCTGCACTTCTGTGATTGCTGGGTTCAGACCCTGTCAGCTGGAGGCTCTTCCCAGCACATTCACAGGGAGTTTGTCCCTCTCCTCACATCCACAGGGCAGTTTCATCTCCTGGCTGCCTCCCCACGCGGCCGCGGAGGAGAAACGTGGCACTGCTCACAGCTCCCCCAGAGGCTGCTCGGCTGGTGGCTTCTGACGTGAACCTGCGGTCTTGTTCGTGTGAGAAGTGTGATTTGAAGAGAGTGGTGAGAAGTGGGGGTAGGAAGGCTACAGCTCGGAGCTGAGGCTGGAGAGGAATGCAAGGCATGAATGGCTGGGACGGTGTGAGGGGTGACAGACGCAAGCAGAACTGCAGAGATACTCCTGCTCGGCATGTGTTGACTCCAGCACTATCAGCTTTTGCTCCAGAGAGTCTAAATATATAATCCATTGTGCTCTGGGGTGGAGCTGACCCCTGGGATGTCTGGGGCAGCAGCAGGGTAATAGGAATGAGGACGGATAGCCCTCGGGACAGAGAGAGTTTGTTCTCCAACAGGCATTGCAGCTGAGAGTGGGTGGAGGGTTTTGGGGCTGGTTTCCTCTGTCCCCCACCCAAAGTGGAATAGTTCATTTGTGCTTAGCGGTTGGTCACCTTGGCCCCGAAAATATATCACCCTGTCCCTTCACCCACAGGCAGGGCTCTGTGTCTCTGAGCAGGCAGCACGCAGCACTGAAAATTGGCTCTGCCTGAAGTTCTCTCTAGGAATTGGATGAAGTCCAGGCTGCTGGCGACAGTATAAATGGATGCTAGTGCATCCAGGCCAGGGTGCGTGCGTGCTTGGAAGTGAGGAGACGACAGCTTGCCTGCACTAGAAAGGATTGTCTTGGACAGCACAGGGGCACGGGTCCTGGGGAAGGCTGCCTGTGTTTGACACCTACCCTGGGCTGCGGGGTCTTTGGGCAGAGGCTGGCACAGGGCATACTAAAAAAGCATTAAACCAGCAGGGTTCTAATCCAGCATCACTGCTCCTTCTCTGTTTCTTCTTGCTTCTCCATCTGTGCAAGAGGAATTAACACACATCCTGAGAGTGGATTAGGCTGCTCAAATCGTGACCTCGTCATCTGTGCCTTCTGGGTATGGGTAGCATTTGTGCAGTCCCTTTGCTGGCTGTCCAATTCAGGCAGGGATTGTCAGCTGCCAGCAAAGCTTTGGTGCTGCCTTTCACCCTGGGGGACAGCCCTCTGCTGAACATGCGTGACACTGGAGTAACCAGTGCAGCTGACAGGGTGGAGTGAGCCTGCTCTCCAGGTTTTGGTCTTTATGCACTGTTCATTTGCCTTTTGCTGGTGCTTTGCTGGCAAGTTTTGCCATCCTGTTTTTCGTGGCAGTTTGTGTAGCTGTTGGCACGCAGCTGGAGCACAGCTGGGAGCCCAGAGTACATATTTCTCCATTTTCTGAGCCCCAGTGTGCCTTGGCTCTGTGGCAGTCCAGGGCAATAGGTCACAGCTTTGCATCCCACACTTGCATCCCCTTCAATTCTCTGTGAGTTGGGGACTGGCTTGGGGACCCTTTAGAGGCTGTTGATGGAATCCCACCTCTGTGTATTTTTTTTTTTTAGTTACTTATAAGCTACTTATTTTCAATACATAACTTCCCTTGGTTTCACATTCATTCTTTTGTTCTTTTTCTATTGGATACTTTTGTTTCCCAAGCATAATTTATTTACTGTTTAGTTACTGCATTCTTTTTTAAAGCACAGTGTGTCAAGCTACCTTAGATATAGCTTGGAAGGGGAAATGGATATCACCAACTACTTGTAAGATATCTTTGTATTAGATAAGTGCCCTCAAAATGTTGTCATTGAGTAGAAGAGAAAATGAGCCTGTTAAGAAAGGAAGTGAGCCTATTAAAGCCTATTTTTCCATTAAATTTGATTTCTCAAAGCCAGTATTAATTTAATATGGTGAATTTACAAGTTGTTTTGATTTGCAGACTCACTGTGGGAAAAGTATTTGGGTGCTGGCTGATATTTAAAATAGAATTTTTTCTCCCCAAAGTCAGTGGAGGTTTTTACTGTTGGAGGGAAAAGAAAAAGATATTATCGGTACTTCGTCCGCGCCGAAGCCTGATGATAATGTAGCTGTTTGTGTAATGTTGGAACATGACATTGTGGCACAACTATAAAGCTTGAAGGGATGTTGAAATGCTGTGTACATAATTAAAAAGCAGCAGTAACATTTGGGAGGCAGCACGTTTCATGTATTTCACTTTCATCTGTCAGAAATCTCTGGCACTGGTTGGGATTCTTTCAGATCGTTATAAAGAGGTTTAAACTGACTGTTTCTGTAGAAATGAGCAATCTGGTAGGACTGTGCATCTGTCTGGGTTGTTAGGGATGATTATTTATTTTTTTTAATTGATTAAAAAGTGAATCAAGGGTTGAAATGTCTGGATGCACATGGGAGGAGAGCCCGTTCTGTGCTTGTCTTCTCCGCTCCAACCTGCCAGTCATGGCTGTGGGCAATAGGAGGCTGTAGGTTGGCAGCTGGAGGGAGCTGCCAGTCTTCTCCTTGCCCCATCTCCAAGCCTGGGCTGCTTGTTGCTGGGTGCACTCAGCTTCTCTGAAATCCTGGACCCAGCTCTAACTGCCTCTTCTCCCCTCTCCAGGGTGGTGAAAGAAGAGATCTCAGATGACAATGCCAAGCTTCCCTGCTTCAACGGCCGGGTGGTGTCATGGGTAAGCAAGCACCTTGCTTTGGTACCTCACTGCCAGTTTCTGCCCTCTCTGAAAACCACCATTTGGTTGTTAAGAAAGACACAAGGACAGCGTTCTGCTGCTGGTGTGCTGACTGCTAATGAGGCTGATGATCTGGATTACCACATTCTGGTCCCTCAGATGGAAAGGGGGTTGCATGGTACTGGGCTCCCTGTGCCAAGGAAGATGTGGGATGCCCCTGTGGAGAGCTCACAGGAGCTGATGCCTGGCAGAACCTGTCCACAGTGTAACCTGTGTGCCCCTATGGCAGGGTCAGCTTCCCAAGGAAAAGTCCTGCTCTGGTGACTGGTGCAAAAGGCTTAAGTCACTTTAGTGCTGGTGAAGTGGACTGGATTTGACTGCCCTGAAGACTAAAGGTACTGCCTGGGCAGCTGCAGGGCAAGCTTCTCCCTTCATGCCATGCCAAGCACATGCTCTGTCCCCTGCCCGCATGCCTCCCTGTGTCCCCAAAGGGACTCTTTTGTGGGGAGAGGACAGTGTTTTCACTCCCATAGCCCATCATCCCTTTTTCCCCTCTGCTGAGCTGCAATTTGTGCTGACTGGAATGCATGGATCTACCCCAGGAGCAGAACCAAGGCCGAAGTGCCTTTTTCCAGAGGCCATCATCTAGCCCCTGAACAGTGAAAATGCTCAGCAGATCAGACTAGGTCCGGCCTACTGCTTGTTCCATCCCCGCACCAAACAGCTGGGCTTTGGCCGAGGGGCCACGAAGAGCCTGTGTTTGGGGAGGGAGGACGGAGGTGATAGGACCGGGCAAGCAGGCTGCCAGACTGGCTCCTGCTGGGATGCTGGCCAGGGGAGCAGGGTGCAGGGTGGAGTCCTGTGGGAGAAGAGGGTGTGCCGGCCTCCCACACAAAGAGCCGGCAGCCGGATATGCCCACCGTCCTCCCTCTAGTGGTTAGCCAGCCCTTCGGTAAACAGCCCGGCCAGCTCCTGGCCACCAGCCTGCTGCTGCTGCATCTGCCCTGAAACATCTCCCTACCCCTCCCTTTCCAGCTGCCTTTTGTTTTCACCTGCTCTATGGGGAGTCTGTGTCTCTGAGCCCTTTCCATTGCTCTTTTTTCCCTTGGGATGCTTTTCCTTGTCATTCACACATCCACACAGCTGCTGGCTTTCCTTCTAGGGGCTGTCTGGCTGCTCAGTGTGAGTGGCATGGATCTGGTGTGACCAGGGCACCATGCTGCAGCTCTGGTACGCTGGTTTCTCACGGGAATTTGTGCCCACAGTTAGCTCTGCTACTGGCTCTTGTGCACCAAGGGTGAGGGCACAGCTGATGATCCCTTTTTCTATCTCTGCTGAGAGGCCCTTTGCTCATGGGTGGTTTGGAGGCTGGGGAAGGAGCACTTGCTTTGCTGCTTCTGCAAGACAGACCAGGTTGAGGCTATTTTAGGAGCTTGGTACAAATTTTAGCTAGAGGGAAAGACAGGGACTTGGATCCAAGTGAAGATTTCCTGACAGTGCAAGACATAGGAAAAGTGCAGAGTGGTTATCAAAAGCTTCCCTGGAGGAAATCCCAGTCCCAGGAGTGTTAGAGGAAGGCAGTATCAGTTCCCCTGCTGGGAACAACCCCTCTCCTCTCCTCCTCACTGCTGTTTGATAGCTGTCTGTGGCTATTTCTCTCTGTCCAGATCTGCTTGCCTGGTCTTGCCTTGAGATTTTCAAGGACAGTGTGTTACATGACTTTTCCTTAGGCAATACTGGCCACTTCTAGCATCTTTTCACCCCTGTGTTCCAGGGCAGTGGCTACCAGAGCAGGGATGTGGCCCTCAGGGAGTGGGATGTGTCCTGGGAAGGCAAGTCACAGGGAAGGTGCCAGGAGAAGAGCTGGGCATGTGCCTGGGGCTTGCTGGAGGGAGTGGAACTGAGATGAGTGTGAGAGGAGAGCTGGTTAGACAGTTGGTAGAGCAGGAGCCGTTGGGCTTGTCCTGGGGCTTGTGGGGCAGGCTCGGCAGCTTTTCACACCCCAGGGTGCTCTCTGCCCTGTCTGCTGCCTTGGCTGCAGCTTTTTCAGTGCTGCTCTGTTTTTCTTCCCCTGTCTGCATCCCTGCCTCTGTTCCCAGTGCCTCCCCAGCAGCAGACCTCTCTTCCCCTGCCCTAATGATAATCTGTGGGGTCCATCCCCCCAGTTACTATGATTGCCTTAATTCTCAAAGGTGGGCAGGGCACAGCTCTGTGTTTTATCAGTGGTGCTGGGAAGTGCTCAAGACTTTTGTAAATGGGCTCTGCCTCCAGCACCTAGGTTGCCATCTGTTCCTGCCTCCATGCAGACATGCTCCTCTTGCCAACATGCAGCATAGTTTGGGCAGCAGGTGCCACCTCCTTTCCAGCCTGTGTTTTGTGATCCTTCTGTCTTGACCCACAGTGAGGCATCCCTCACCTCTGTTATGTTACACCTCTCCTGTGATGGCTTGACCTCTGTTCTCCATACCTCCCTGGACTAGCTACAGGCTGACCCACAGACTATGGTTTTTTTTTGGAGCAGATCAAGGTGCTGGGACTTAGAGTCCCTCCCTGGCACTGGAAAAGAGCCACCTTCCTTGCTTGTCTATAACATGCAAGGGACAGGCATGGGGCTGACAGGAAAAGCACACTGGAAGTTCTTTAAAGATGGAAATTGGTCCAGCTCTAGCCTGTCCCTGGGTACTTGCTCTCTGTCCAAGGGGGGCTTCTTTTGGGGCCCTGTCACATCTGCTCTGGGAGTCTCTGAATGTCTCCTGCAAAGAAAAGACTTTTTGTTGTTTTTCTGCCTGGCCCTGTTGGGATCAGCAGCTTGAAAGTGGGGAGAGCACAAACCTGGACTGGGAATGATGTTGGGAAAACCACTTTACACTGAGCTCAACTGAGCTGTCCTCTGTTTCGTCCCACTGGTGAGTCTGTTCCTCTCTGGAGAGGCTCCACCTTTTTCTGAGCCCTGAAATTGGTGGTTTATGTTAGGGCCAGAGGCACAGATGCAGGTGTGCCTGGGCTGCCCCAAAGTATGGGTGGTATAGAGAGTTCCTGGAGTTTGACCATTTCTTGAATTCCTGCTCTGGGGAAACTGTTTTGCCTCACAGAGGCTGTGCCCAAGCCAGTTAGCTGGGCACAACGTGAAGTTTGCAGTGTACATGTGGAAGCTAGAAAAGAGTGTGTTGGGGTCTATTTCAAAGCCAGCCTCAGCTCTGAGCTCTGTTACCCCCAGCTCCTGTGGGGTAAGTCCTGCTGGGTCCCACTGCTTGAAGGCAGAGGTGTAGAGACTGGTGAAATGGAGAAGAGAAATGCCTGGCAGCTGCCTCTTCTGATGTAAGAACCAAGGGAATCCAGTCCTTGCTAGAGGAGATGTGTCAAAGGTTACCTGAGTGTGAAAACTGTGTGATGTGGGTGTGCAGATGGTGTCAGAGTCCCGAGGCAGGGCTGTCCGCCACCTCGACTTCACTGCTGAGTCAGGAATTCCCAGGCCACAAATAGCCAGTGTCTGGGAAGGCTTGAAGTGGGAATGTTGCTCCGTGCTTGGCCTGTTCCATACTCGCTTCTGGGCATCTGCTGTTGTCTGCCATCAGTGATGACATCCTGGGCCAGGCAGGCTTTTGGCTAGCTCATTTGGCCACTCTTGTAAAGGTTTTCTCAGTGCCTCAGCCGTCTCATTCTCTCTCTTGTCCCTCTAGCTGGTGTCTGCAGAGGGTTCCCATTCAGATGCTGGCTCAGTCTGTGCCGATAACCAAACAGAGCTGCCACCCTCCATGGAGCGCACAGGGGGAATTGGAGACTCCAGGCCCCCCTCTTTTCAGTAAGTGACCTGGGTTCCCATCCTGGTTTCTGAGGAATCTGTAGTGATTTTGTTGTAAATCCAGATCAGGGCTGTGACACTTCTACCCAAACTGGCAGGGATCACAGTCAAAGAGGAGGAGGCTGGGGCTGGGGGTAAACTTGAAATAGAGCTGCATTATTCAGCAAGCAAGGACATGCTGGAAATAGTGAGGGAAGTCGGCAAAGAGTTGTCACATCTTCCCCCAGTCCTCTGCCCTGTACCCATAGATGTGCTATGGTTGTTCTCCACTGCCTCTGCTGCTGTCCCTCAAGGACAGACAGCTGATGGCTGGAGACTCATGCTGGCCAGCACAGTGGTAGAGAGAACCTGCTTAGATTATTCTGTTGGACCTACTTGTCTCTTTTATCTCATCACAGCCCTAACACTGGGGGGAGCCGGGAAAACTTGGACAATGAGACAGAGACAGACTCGGTGGTGTCATCGCAAAGGGAACGACCTCGTCGGAAAGATGGGCCTGAGCATGGTGAGTGGTGAGAACGTGCCAAGAGCTTGGCAGGGTGTGACTGGGGCACAGTCTGGGCACCAGCTCCAGACATGGGCAGATCTGTCTGCTCTGTGGAACCTTCCTGGCTCAGAAGGGCTGTTCAGTGGCCTGAGGTCATAGCCTTGTGTTCAAGGAAGGAGCTAACCTCTGTGTTGCATCAGAGTTTGGTGAGGAGGCCTTTGGTAGCAAAGGAGATGTCTAATGTAGAAGCCTCGAGAGCAGGAGAGAAAGGCAGCAGTGCTTCAGCCCTTAGTTGAAAAGCAGTGTGCTGCCCCTTGGTCTGCTAGGAAACCAACTGCAACAGTCTTCCACAACTTTAGCAGCTCTTTTCCTAGTGGTCCATCAGCCTCTTCCCCATCCTCTAGAATGGTAGAAGAGGGATCCCACAGAAGGTGATGCTGATCCTAGGGTGGACTCAGAGCTGGTCAACACTAGATGGGGTTGTGTGATGGCCAAATTCATTTGGAGAGGTGGTTGTGAGCCCTGCATAGGGATGAGAGGTATTTACCTGTGGGCTGTCTGAAGTGTACCAAGCCTTATCTTTTCCACAGCACCCAGGGTGAATGGTACTGTGAAGGGAGAGCGGCGCCGAGACCTTGGTGGATATGAGAGCTCCTCCACGCTCATGAGCAGTGAGCTGGAGACCACCAGCTTCTTCGATTCAGATGAAGATGACTCTACCAGCAGGTAGGAAATCTTGGGTCCTGGAGGAACACTGGCTTCCCCCTCACAACACAGAGAGATGCCTTTGCAGGGCACAGTAATCCTGGGCTCCAGGGTCCATGATCAGACCTGCCTTTGGGTCAAGTCTTACCCAGCACCCCCCTTTGCTATTGTTGGCCCCCCATCATATATGTTCTGCCCCTGCAAGCCACCACCTTGGCAGCAGCAGAGCTGACTCTCACTTTTGCCTCTAGGTTTAGTAGTTCAACAGAGCAAAGCAGTGCCTCCCGTCTCATGAGGAGGCACAAGCGACGCCGGCGGAAACAGAAGGCTCCACGCATTGAGCGGGTACGCAGGGGCCATGTGTCCTGGGGAGGGCAATGCAGGGCAAGGTGGGCTGCCTGGTAGATCTTTCTACCCAGTGCTGGGCTCAGGGCTGATTGAGGATTTGGCTCTTTGGTCTGGGGATAGGTGGTGTCCAATTACTGAGGCTTCATAAAATGCTGCAAAACTTTCCCAAGCCAATGTAGCCTCAAGATCTGAGACCTCAGAGCTTGTCCTGGCAGTGGAGAGGTCATAAAGCTCGTGGATGATGCCATCTGGCTCTGCAAAGCTCTCGGCATAAGGCTGGAGTTGTGGGTGGTGGCTGCAGTACCACAGAGAGTGGTGGGGAGCAAAAGTGGAGGGGGCTGGGGCTGGAAATGTTACTGAGGCACAGAAGGACATTTCATGTTTCACTTATGTTGCAGTCATCGTCCTTCAGCAGCATCACAGACTCCACTATGTCCCTGAACATCATCACAGTCACGCTGAACATGGGTGAGTGGGAGGTGTGCATGGAGCCTGCAGTCCTTCCAGAGCAAGACTGGGTGTTTGAGAGGGAACTGGGGAGGGCGCAAAGAGAACACGTGTGGGGAGGAGTGAGGAGATGGATTCTGTAGAAAAGTGGTTTGTCTTGAAGCCCTGGTCACTCTATAGTTTCTCTGTATCCCAGGGTGTCTCTGGGGCAGGTACAAGAGACCAGGATTAGCACATAGTTTGTCTGAGGTTAGGGCTGTTTATGTCTGGTGCTTTGTGGTGTCTCACTCTTTTCTCTTGCCATCCCTGCAGAGAAATACAACTTCCTGGGCATTTCTATTGTGGGACAGAGCAATGAGCGTGGGGATGGAGGCATTTACATTGGCTCTATCATGAAGGGCGGCGCTGTGGCAGCTGATGGCAGGATTGAGCCCGGAGACATGCTCTTGCAGGTACTTCCCACCCACATACCTCCATCTTTGGGCTTGGGAAGGCAATAAGACCCAGAAGCCTCCCTGGCTAAACCCAGGAAGCTGTGCTTGGAAGAGGGAAGCTGAGTCACTGCTGAGCTGAGTGGGGAGCTCTGCCTCTGGTCACATCTCTGGAACTCACCTCTCTCCGTGGTTTGCAGGTAAATGACATCAACTTTGAGAACATGAGCAATGATGATGCTGTGCGGGTGCTGAGGGAGATCGTGCACAAGCCAGGGTAAGTACTTGGATTGTTCCTCATCACCGTGGGCTGCTGACAGTGTGTGCTTGGGGTGTGGGAGTTTTGTCTTCAGCCACCTCTGCTTGTGGATCTGTAGAAGCTCCAAACATTTGTATCTTTTTATTTTGATGTTGCTTTGGTTCCTGGGTTTTCATGCCCAAAACAAGAACTGCAGGGAACAGAATGGTGATTAACTGGGGTCTTTGCCACCTTGTTGTGGAGATGCTGTGTCATGAGAGTCATCAGCAATCCTCATCAGTGTCACAGAGGTTTTTTCCACGCCACTAAGGAAATCCATAGCAGGCGATGGATAAGGACACTTTATTGGCAGCTTCTTTCTGTCTTTCAGGAGGGGCCCAGCATACAGTATTTGCCCACCATGGGAGGGGTTGTGGTGTTTGGCTTGTGTTCTAACTTTTTCCTTTTTGTTGCAGGCCCATTACTCTGACAGTGGCCAAGTGCTGGGACCCCAGCCCTCGGGGCTGCTTCTCGTTACCCAGGAGTAAGTGGATAGCTGACCCACCCTTAATGCTGGTACCCAGCTCATGTGAGCCCTGCCTTAAGCACTTGGTTATTGTCTTGCTCCTTCCCTGTGTGTGTGACTCCACATGACACTGAATTAGGGTTTGATGGGGTTTCAGCTCTCCCCTTAGGAGGCTGCTTTGTCCTATTCCCAGGCCAAAATGCCCATGAGCCCAGCCCTCTTTCCCACATCACGCTGGGGACGCGTTTCACTGGGGCAGGGAGGTCACTTGCTCGGGGCGCCAGAGGAAAGAGAAACCCCTCCTTGAGCTATAGGGGGATCTCTCCCTCTGCACCTCTCCTGCTGACCCTCCCTCTCTTCTTTCTCTCCCAGTTGCTCCCCAGCGGATCTGGGCTGGGCCTGATTCTCCATGCTCCGATCCGGGTGAGTCCCGGCAGATGTTGGGGATGGAATGGGCCGTGCTGAGTCCCTGTCCCTCCCTAGAGGTTCATTTGATGAGTGAATGATTTCTTACAGCTACTGACCAACCCTTTCTTCAATGCAGGTGAGCCTATCCGGCCCATCGACCCGGCAGCCTGGGTGTCTCACACAGCAGCGATGACTGGCACCTACCCAGCGTACGGTATGAGTCCATCCATGAGCACAATCACTTCCACCAGCTCCTCCATCACCAGCTCCATCCCAGAGACCGAACGTAAGTCCTTGTGCCTCCGTGCTCCACCCACTGCACAGCTTTCTCGCCTCCACTGTGCAGTAAAGGGAGCAATACATCTGCCTGGGGACAGCTGGGAGGGACACAGTCTGCCCTGCTAGGGGACTAGGAGGGAGGCAGCTTTCACCAGGCAGGTGCTTGGATCAGTGGGAGTTCTGGCTGGGTGAATTAATACCACAGTTTTCATCCTTCTATGGAAGGACACTGGAGGAGCCTGGGTGAAATTCAGGAGCTGTGGCAGGCGCAGAGGAAAGGCTCAGAGCGGTCAGGGCTTAGTGGCTGAGAATGTCAGACCAGAGGGAGTCAGCTTGTACCTGGAGCCATTGCTCTCCCAGAGGGTGGCTAGGGCAGGATGGAGGAGGCAGCTGGGAGCAAAGACCCTTGTAGTGAGACAGGGTCCTGCTGAGCACAAGGCTCTTCTGGTTGCGTTCCGACGATTTGGAGTGATTCTCTTATCCAAAGCCTTGAAGCAAGGGTCTGGAGAGCTCAAAAAGGGCAGAAAGCCAGGAGTTCATTGTCAGTTTGACAGTACCAAAGAATTGTCTTAATGGGCTCCCCAGGCTCAGTTGGCAGCTTTTGGAACTCAGCTGCTTGGGACTGACTTGAAGGAAGTTGATTCTAGCCTGGATTTTGCACAAGAAGTGGCTGATGTGTACAGGATAACCATCCGAAGGCTGGAAGGGGGATTACACAGCGTGCTCCCCAAGGCTGTCTGTGATGTATTGTTCCCTGGCCCATTTCTCTTGTTTGTGATGCTTCCATATGGCCTTGTTGTCTTTTCTGTGCTCTCTCATCTTTGCCTCCCTTCGTCCATACCACAGGCCTCGATGACTTTCACCTGTCCATCCACAGTGACATGGCCACCATTGTCAAAGCCATGGCCTCACCAGAGTCAGGCCTGGAGGTCCGTGACCGTATGTGGCTGAAGATCACCATCCCAAATGCCTTCATTGGTAAGAGACTACGCTGCCCATAGCAGAGGCAGGGACTGCAGAATGTATGGCCTTTTTTACCAAGCAGATGCCCAAGGGAGCATTTCAGTCATGTTAAACTAACTGTTGACCAGGCCAAAGTCACAAACTGAACTTTTGGCTTGGCAGTCCCTGTTCTCCTTTTGGCCCACTTTGCCTTGGCATCAGTGAGATCCACTGCCTCAAAAGGCCAATGTTTTCCTCTCTCTTGCCGTATCTAACTCTGATGTTTGGTGGCAGGTTCAGATGTGGTGGACTGGCTCTATCACCATGTGGAAGGCTTCACAGACCGTCGTGAGTCCCGCAAATATGCCAGCAATCTGCTGAAGGCTGGCTACATCCGACATACCGTGAACAAGATCACCTTCTCGGAGCAGTGCTATTACATCTTTGGAGACCTCTGTGGAAGTATGGCACTTGGTGTGGGTGGGAGGGAGAGGGTGATGGGGTTGAGGTCCCAAAGAGCCCTGCTAAAACCATAGGGACCATTGCCATTAGGTTGGGATCCTTGTTCCACAGATCCTGTTAACAGACAGTGATGAAGACTATCCCAGCTCCCTGGTCATGTTGCTGAAGTGGTGAATGTGAAAGCATAATAGTGTCACCTACTGTGATCTTTTCTCCTAAGCAGCCATAGTGGAGCCTTAGTCTTTACTGTTTCCAGGCTCTGAACTGCCAATGCTGGCAAGGGGTGGTGCTTAGACAATTTGGGTTCTAGTGATAGGATGAGGCAGGATGGAAGCTGGAAGGAGGTTGAGTTAGACTGGATATTAGGAAGAAATCCTTTACAGTGAGAATGCTGAGACACTGGAACAGGTTGCTGAGGGAAACTCTGGATGCCCCGTCCCTGGAAGTGTTCAAGACCAGGTTGCACAGGGCCTTAAGCAACCTGGTCTAGTGGAAGGTGTCCCTGCCCACAGCAGGCAGGTTGGAACTAGGTGACCTTTGAGGTCCTTTCCAACCCTAAACCATTCCATGATTCAAATAAGAGGAATGGGGAAAGTAATTGGCAGGGTGAGCTGTAGCTCCAATATGTTCCTTTTCCACCAAGCTGGTCTCTGTATTAAAGTGGCAGCTTGGACTCTCACAGCCTGGCTGTTGTCCAGCCAGGAAGCACAAAATGGTTGCATTGACTAGCAGGGAGAATGCCAACTTCTTGTGTCTCCTTGTGTATCCACCATGTGTACCCTGTCCATCAGTAGGGGTGGATGGGGAGGTTCTTCATTAGATGTTGTTGTCTTTTTGATTGGATTAACCTCCTTGTTCTGCTTTCTTGCAGACATGGCTAATCTCTCCCTTCATGATCACGATGGCTCCAGTGGTGCCTCAGATCAGGACACTTTGGCTCCACTCCCCCACCCGGGAGCTGCACCCTGGCCTATAGCTTTCCCATATCAGTATCCACCACCTCATCCATACAACCCCCACCCCGGCTTCCCTGACCCAAGCTACAGCTACGGAGGCGGCAGTGCAGGCAGCCAGCACAGTGAAGGTGAGTGAAAAAGACTAAAGTGTGCCTGCAAGCAGGCATGTGCCCCCTTCAGTATGGGGAAGCAGTAGGAAAAAGCTGCTTGGGCAAAGCCCCGTGTGTGTGGAATGCCAAGGCATAAAGCCATCTTGGAAGGGCTGTGGGACTTGGAGTTGAAAGGAGACTGAGAGCACCGAGTGTGCTGGTAGATGGCTGTGCTGCAGCATGCTTTGGCCAACTCTTGGCTAGAGGAGCATCCTTCCTTCCTGTCTTATCCCAGCTGCGACCTGACCTTTCCTTGTGCGCTTTGCAGGGAGCCGGAGCAGCGGTTCTAATCGCAGTGGCAGTGAGAGGAGGAAGGAGAGAGAGAAGACCGGAGAGTCCAAGTCAGGTGGCAGTGGGAGCGAGTCAGACCACACCACGAGGAGCAGCATGCGGCGCGAGCGCGCAGCCAGCGAGCGCTCGGTGCCGGCCAGCCAGCACAGCCAGCGGAGCCAGCACTCCCTGGCTCACAGCATCCGCAGCCACCACAGCCAGCAGTCATATGGGCCACCCGGCCTCCCCCCTCTCTTCAGCCCCCCCATGTTGCTGATGCCTCCACCACCATCAGCCATGGGCCCCCCTGGGGCACCGCCAGGCCGTGACCTGGCCTCTGTGCCCCCCGAACTGACAGCCAGTAGACAGTCCTTCCGAATGGCCATGGGCAACCCCAGTGAGTTCTTTGTGGATGTAATGTGAAGCGCCCGTCCCCTGTCTGTCTGCTGCCCCTCCTTCCCCTCTCCATCCCCGTCGTTTGTCTCCTAGGACCAGCCCTGGCTTCAACCTCTTGGGGTTTTTTTTTTGGGGTTTTGTTTTTTGGTTTTTCATTTTTTGGGGTTGTTTTTTTTTTGGTCTTGATAACGAAAAGAAAAAAAAAAAAAAAGGGAAAAAAAATAAATGGAACTAAACCTTGATTCTAATCCCTCCTCGAGTGGGGTGGGCAGGCCTGGCAGGCCTGCTGGGTGCTGCCAGCCCATCCTGCCACCAGACTTGTGTATTGCCGATGGTAATTCCCTCCTGCCGTCCTCTCTAACCCCATTAATCCGCACCCGTCCCAGCACCCTGTGCTGCTTGCCCGTGTGTCACTGCTGCTTCAGTCCTTCCACCTTAAACATCTCTTCTTTCTTTTCACCCTTTTGTGTTTCTTCTATCAAGCAGCAAAGAATTACGGGGTGTTTGACTTTCTCTGAGCCTGCCGCCTGTGGGGGGGAGAGCTGGAGCATGGCGTGGCCCGACAGGAGGACACGGAGCTCCAAGGGCGCTGGGCACGCATGGCGCTGAAGATGGTGCTTCTTTCCTCCCCCTTGTGGAAGACACCCTGCCCTTACTGCAGCCCTGAGAGGGGAGCAGGGACCAGCCTTATAGATACACATTTAAAATCCCATTCTAGTTGCCTTTTGGCTGATGCATGAATGTTCCAGGGCTTCAGTGCCTCTTGGGAGCGGAGAGATGCTGGCAGTTACCTCATGTCTCCCTCCTCTTGCTCACATATTGGGCCAGGCCTGAGCTTGGCACTGCACTGTGGCAGGACCCTCCTTCACCTTGCCTGGGCCACAAGTCTTGGGGCTGGGGCTGTACCTCTGCATTCAGCCCGGAGCAGTGGTGGGTGCCTGTGCAGTCTTGTACTACTTGAGGCACTGCACCTGCCCTTGGGTGCTCTGGGGAAATTAAAGGGCAGAATTCTGCTCCCCTTGTCCCATTCTTTGCCCCTCTGCCTATGACATGTTGCTGCTTGTCCTCTTTGTAGGGGTTGTCTCATGCTTGAGGCTGGTGCTGGCAGCTGTGGCCGCCTCCCCCTGCTGTCATGCTCCTGCTCAGTCATGTGATGACATCAAGGGCCTGGACAAAGTTAGAAGGTGAGGGAGGGGCACAAACGGGTCCCTTTGGTACTCTGAAGAAACATGGATATTCCCTGTATTTACCCAACAGCAGGCCTGAGTCTGCCTCTCTTTCTGCCCAGTGCTGCTGGCCTGGCTGCTCAGAGGGATGAGGTGCTGGGTTGTCCCTGCTTCCTCTAACAGCAGCTTTCTGGAAAGGGAGGCTGCAGCCTGAGCCATGGCTTCAGGGCTTGGTGCTTGCATATGTGCCAAGACAGTTGGCTTTCTGCTTTGGCACTCCCTACCCTTTTCCCTTCCTCTTCCGGGTACGTGGAGACATGCCTGGGGCTGGGGGCAGCCCCCTTCCCTGTGCCCAGGGCTAAACACGGTACAGTACAGATATGTTCAACCCTGCTTCCATTGGTGCTGGCACCCTGGTGCCCTCTCCTGCTGTGCCGTGGCTTTCTCTGCAAGCATTGCCTCCTTTTGTTTTTCTTGTGTTTGCAGTTTTATATGCTGGAGATGAAATGTATTATTTCCTCGGGGACCTGCATTACCCCTGCAACCCCTCTGCCAGCTCTCACGTGCCATCAGTTCAGCTTCCCCTGACTCCCCAAAGCCTTTCCTTTCCCACTGCCTGCTGGAGTCAGCCTGCCCAGTGCCTGCTCTCTGCCCTCCTTCTGTCCCCTCATTTCATCACTGGCAAGCTGCTGCCTGTTTCCCCCCACCCTGTCCTGATGCGTCCCAGCAGCCTCCCTCCAGCCACTGCTCACACCCTTTCCTTTCCCCTACCTCCTGGGTTTTATAAAAACAAAACCAATCTCCTTGTTTTTATTTATAAACATAGTTTTATTGGACTGCTGCAGTGTGTTGGTATTTTTTTTCCCAGCCTCCTTTTTCTCTCCTGCCTTTTGGTCTGCGGTGAGATCCCAGCGGGACGAGGCCCTTGTGTGTTCTGCAGCTGCCTAATCCCGGCGCGCCACGGGCTGCTGCACGCTGAACCTAGGCCGGGCGTCCCGCTGCCGCTCCACCCGATGCGGGGTCTCGGGTGTCTCTGGCTCTCCCGCTTCCAGCGAGCATACCCTGGGGAAGGTCGGAGGCACGCTTAATAGCGGGCCTCCCAATCGGTGCGGCGAGGTGGGGGAGTCCCGGGGATGCCCGTGCGTGGGGCCGTGGGAGGCAGCAGTCGCGGGGGTGGTCTGCGCGGGGCTGAGCAGTCTCACAGCTTGGGCACACGCGTATGTCCTTCAGGTGGCGCGCGCCCGGCCCGGGGAGGAGATGAGGCCTGAGGCGGATGTCGCCTCCCCTCCCGAACTACAGCTCCCTGAGCACCCCACGGCCCGCGCCTACAGCTCTCGGCAGGCCCCGCGCGGAACCGCCCTTCCCGCCCCGCCTCCCGCGTTTGCGCATGCGCGAAGTCCGTGGGGTGCGGGCGGGGCATGCGCGCCGGCGGCTCTGCAGTGATAGGGGGGGCGCGGAGCGAAGGGGGGGGCGGTGTCCGCCATCTTGGGCGCTGGGCAGTGAGTGGCGGCGGGCAGCAGCAGGTGAGGTGCCCAGGGCTGTCCTCTGGCTTTACGGTGGAGTGCGCGGCACCGCTTCTCTTCTCTGGGTGGTGTCTTGCGGCGGGACTCGCTTTGCGCCCGCGCCTGGGTGGTGGCCGAGCTGCCATGGGTAGCAGCTCTCTTTGGCTCTCGCCGGAGGTGGGGGTCCGTGGGCCTACCCTGCGGGGCGCGGTTCAGTCCTGACAGCTTTGGAGGGGGATGGTCCTGCGAGGAGCGGTTCCTCTGCCGGCTGCCCTCGGGGAAGGACGTAGGGGTACGTCTTGGAGCCGGGCTGCTCCTCCGGAGGGGTTTTCCGCAGCTGTGAGGGGCCGCTGGGCGACCCCAGTCCCGCCGGATCTGCCTTTTTTGCTGGTGTGTTGGTTGGGGTTGAGGAGGGGTTGTGAGTTCACTACCTGTCTAGAATAGCTGGGGTGGCAGCCCTGCGGTGCTGAACTGGGTGAGGGTGGGGACAGAATGGAGCTCTGTGTGGCACAGGACACCAAGGGAAGGCCTGCACCGGAGTGCTGGGTCAGCCTGAGCAAAGGTCTTGGAGTCGGATCGGGCAGGAACTTCCCCTAAAATTATTTGCTTGTACTACTGAGAGAAATGTGAATTAGCTAGGTCATGGCTTGTACCTCTAGCTTCCGTCTTAGAAAACCTGCTGAGGCAGAATGCAGCGCTGCTGATGCTAAACGGTGTCTGTTCTGAGGCTCGAAATGGGCTCTCATCCAACGGCTCTTCTAAATGCACTTCCAGTTCCATTCTTCCTTGGGCTGGGCTTTTGGATTCAGCAAAACTGCAGGAAATGCAGGCTCTGTTCATCATCCAGCGCAGCTGATTTCTCTCCCCAGTAGAAAATGACTCGCTTTGGATCTTGTTTTTCCCACATAAATTGTGTGATTCTGTGATCTGTTTTCTGCTTGCCTTGTTATGACAAAGCTGCTATCGAGTGTTAGCCTCTGAGCCTAAAACTTTCCCAGATAGGTGAGCCTGGATGGCTTCTGTGGCTCATAAGTCTAGCTATTGCACCTAGAAAAATAAGTGTTGTAAGTTTATAATTGCATACAAGCTCCTGTGGTGCCTTGTTGGGCAGCATTTACTTGAATGCTGTCAGAGCTGAAGCTGCTATTTTATTGGTTTTTCATGTACTAAAAAGCTGTGCTTGTCCCTGTGAGGTTTGCTTGCGGCGACAATCCCTAGTCTGACCACATACTGACAATCTGCCTGCTTCCATATTTTCCCTGTCAGAAGGGAGGCATCACATCTTTTCTGTTGGAAGTGCCATGTTACTGACATCTAGTGACAGAGGTACCTGGTGCCCTTTGAGCTGCAAACTGGCTGTAGTGGTTTTTTTTTTCAGGGAGAGTGTGTGAGAGGTCCTTGAAGGGTATTATGGCTGCCTTCTTCCAAAGGAACACAATTCTGGCCTTTGAGTCTTGAGGCTGTGAAGGGTTCCATTTTGAGCTCTTTGATGCACAGATAACTAGAAACGCACTGCAGTTGGTAATATTTTTTTCCTCCCTTTTTTTTTTCTTTAATGAAATGGGAACAATAACTGAACAAATGGACTTCATGAAGAAACTTCCTGTGACCCTAGTGGAATTTTTCTTGTCTCATCCCTATACTGAGAAATACTAAAGCCAAAATTGTCTTTTGCAGCACAGTGCCTTACACTGGTTTTCTAAGCTTATATTACTGAAGGCGGTTAGAGCACCTAATAACTGTTCTTAGGGTGAATGGGAGGATGGACAGAAGTACAGCCTAGGGTGCCCAGATGTAATTGGCCTGTATGACAAAGTAGGGATCTTCAGTGAATGATCTACAGAGTCAGAAGTTACTAGCAAGCCATATAGTATTTTGTTCTCAGCAGGAGGTTCACAGCTCAGCTGAAAGCTTGCAGGCTGAGGCACAGAATGTGAAATTAATCTGCTCCACAGTGGTAGTAGAAAGAGCAATGCTGGTAAATCAGGGCACCTAGAGCATTACTAATTTGCAGCATGTAACCTTTTACTGAAACTGTAGTCCATGTCTAACCTGTTCTGTTAGCTTAATGGAAAGCAAGCCACTGTTAAAGTTCCTTGCTTTAAGAGTGAACAGTAATCAGAAGTTGCTTCAGACTGGCTTTAATGCTGCCTTGAAAGAGCTGGTAGAAATGGAAGGCAGCATTGAAGCTGTTCAGATAAGGTTGGACTCATAACAGCATGGAGGGGAGTGTTAAATGGTGACCCTGTGATGTTTTACCAGAGTGAGGGAGCTTCTTGTGTTTTTCTCTTGTTGGTATTTATCTCCTGTTGCTCTTTAGACTGACTGTGTGCAGTATGGCACACAGAAGCAGACTGTAGGAGGAGAGCCTGCTAAGAATTGAATGTGCTTCTCTTCCTGCCCACCGGTTATGGGGATTTATGGGATTTGGTTTAAAATAGGAACAGTTTCTCTGAAACTGATGGGTTTATCTCAGTAGCTCTTTAGCTCACAGTATTCTTAATTAAATTATGCAGGCTGTCTTCCCCAGGATGAAGTGATTTCAAATACTCTTGCTTAAAAACAAGTGCACCCCCTGGCCGCCTGGAAGGTGGCTAATGCAGCCCTGTAAGCAAAGCTTATATGCTTGGATTAGCTGGTGAGACGATGACATTGCTGCAAGCCTCAAGCCTTTTGGTTTGATAATGGCTAGGGATAGCCTGAAGGGACTGCTTTTCTGACTAGCCAGTTTGCCAGAGCAGCTTGACTAATCCCCCTCCTGATTCAGGTGCTGTCACTTGTCCAAGATCATGCTAATTTCTGGAATGCAGACATTGTTACAGTTGGTGATTTACCTTCAGCCCTCTGGGTGAGAGGTGCAATACCTATCCAGGTTTTTTCCTGGATGAGAACTTTAGCAGCTAATGCACCTTGAACTGCTTAGTTGGATAAGCTTATTAATGGACAGAAGTCTTTCTTACTGTTAAGTCAGAATCCAAACTTTCTTTTAATAGACTACTAAATGGGTTGGTTGTTTTACACCAGCTTATTGACTGACTTAGGATTGCTGTTTCCTAGATGTGCTGTGTAGATTAGAGAAATAAGTATTTCTGTTTTCATTCAAAATAAGTGATATCTGTGCTGTGACTAATTCTCTGGACCTCTGTCCCCTTGACAAGAGTGACAAATCCCAGAGTAACTGGGTGTTGGGCTCGCTACTCACCTTGTGTTTATTTGTACCTTGTGCTTAATGGCACAGGAAACCTGATGAAGCTAACAGCTTGTCTCTCAGTGGGGCTGTGGCCAAAATGACTTTCCAGATGAGCTGGAGTCCTCTCAGCTCTGCTGATCAAGCTTCTGGCTTGCCCTGTCAGTGGCTGAGTTTAAGGTAACTGGCAGACTGTCACACTTATTTTTCACCTCCTGTAGTGCTGGACTTTCTTCTGGAGAGTGTCTCTGTAGTGAATGTAGCACCTATCCAGCTGGCTCAGTAAAACACAGCTGATCCCAGCATTGCATTCTGAAACAAATGGACAAATGCACTCAGTGCTCATCACATCCTGAGGCTCTTGGTGCTTGAGTGGTCATGTGAAACTGCAGTTACATTGTTGGGGCAGCATAGGAATGCCTGTCCCTGCTGTCAGTCTCCTCGTGAGCATTTACTCTTAAGCTGCCATGTTAACCGCTGCACTGTCTCCTCTGAAGAGAGGAGACAGAGGATTTGCTGTGCAGACCTGCCATGATAACAGCCAGGCATGGCTCACAGGCTCAGGGAAAATGACGTGGGAGGATATAGACAACTTCACTTGCATTTTCCTGAGGCAGGAATACCAACAGAGGCCCAGAGTTATTGTGGTTCCAGTACTGGTCGGCTGTAGGCACATTGCTAGTGCCTTGTTTCCTCCAGACAGTACTTTATTCTTTCAGAGCTAGAACAAGCATCTCTTGCCCGGATGTGAAGTTGCAGTTACTGCAGCCATGTTGCCTTGTCCACTGCAGATTCACTATTTTTCCTAAGCAATGGATTTGACCAGATCACCTGTTCGTTTGTTTTCATTTGTGCAAAGACAAAAGGCAGAAAACTATGTTCCAGAGTTTGGTGTAGGTTGAAGCTAATACTATTCTTGCTGGTGCAGGGAAAGATTAATGGTCTTTATGGTGCCACCTGAAAGACTTCAGGTTGCAAGACAAATACAGTGGAATAAAAAATCACTCCTTTGAATGTCTGTATATCTGGGATTTAGGCTGGTTCAGCTTTGTCTTTCATACCCTAATGAACAGATGGCTGGTACTACAGTGTCTTCTTACAGGTGTGATGCTGTGTCCTCTCAAGTAGAGAGACTGGGAGGCTAATGAAACTGGACAAAGACAGGAAGATTGGTACTGTTTGTTGTGATGTTTCTGGAAGAGCTGCTGCAGATACAAACAAACCCCACAGAGGCTTGTTAGTCTGTTCTTTACCACTGCCTTGTATAGTCTATAAAAGCTCCATGCTGGATGTTTGTTTTTCTACAGCTTTTCTAGGTCAGAATCAGTGGAAGAGGAAGACTGAGCTTTTACAGGTTGCTGGAAGGAGCTGCTAAAATCCACTTCTGAATGCAGGTTTAGTTCATCATCTCACAAGGTAGCTCCTAGTTCAGCCACTTGTTGCATCCCAGAATATGTGAAGCTGTTGACAGCCCCGCAACAGGATCCTGCTGCCTGAACCTGTGGTCCTGACTGCACCTACACCTATCCAGTCTGTGGCACTATGGAGGTCTGAAAGGGCAAAGTCTGATGGCTTTTGGAGAACTACCCATCTTTAAGTCAGACCTAGTAAACAGAGCGTTTCCATCTGTGATAGAACTGGTGAACAAAAGCAAAATTTGAGATACTGTGTTTTACTGCGTCTTTATCTGTCTCTGAAAGCCCTTGGTTATGGTGTGCAGCTACCCTGCTGCAAGAGTGGCTTTTGGAGCTTCATTTAAGATGCTGTGATGGTTTGAGAGAGGGATGCTCCCCAATGAATCTCTCTTGCACAGTGTATCCAGCAACTTTGAGATGAGTGTGCCCAATTCTTTTTATGAGGTGCATGCTACCCTGTCAGTCATTGTAGGTCCAGCTAATCCTGCAGCCATTTGGTTATGTAGCTGCTGAAATGCATTCAGATCTGCATCCTTGCACTTCATTTATATATGAATTCTGTTCTGTAGCTGCCTCTCTCCATGTTCTGCCTTTGCCATGGTCACTATAAAGCTGTATCTAAATGCTGTCATTTTCACTGGAAGTAGCCCCAACTCTTTAGTGGGTTTGTGTGTATAAGTATGTGGTCTGCCTATGATGCTCTTCGTGGTCTTTTTCCTTTGTGGATTGACATAGAAATATATGGGAATATAGAGAGCAGGAAATGAACTTGCTATAGGTATTTAGGACCTACATTCAGATGTTAGATCTTACTCTTTCCCCAGCAGCTATCCCCTTAAAAAAAAAATGTGGAGTGTATTGGGAGATGGCTGTTCCTAATTTAAGGTGATTAGTCACCAGCTGGTGTAAATGCAGCACGCATGTGGGCCGCCTTTGTACCTGAACTAGAATAAACCCATCCATACTATAGCTAGAAAACAGGGCTGTAGCTAGCAGTGTGGAGCAGGTTACCATATGTTCAAGCTGGTGAAACAAGGAGTGGAGCTACAAAGCTCTGAAAGTGCAGCTGATGGACCATGAACCCAGAGGCTTTAGCCAGAGTCATCCTGGTTTCCAAGAACTCAGTGATAAACAGTTGAAGAAGCAATAGGCTTTGCTCTTGAACTGTGTCTTGCACTGAGCTATTAGAGGAATCTCAAAAATGGTGTAGTGCAGGCTCCCTAGAAAAGGCTGACACTGGAGAGGAGCAGAATGAGTCACTGAAAGCTGATTGAGCAATGCTGGGAAGCTTTCTGAGTCACAGCTCTTATGCACAGTGAGCAGATGAACCCATCTCCTGTGGTGGGTCTCTTATTCTGGGGCCTTCTGATGCCAGCAAGTTGTGAGTCACTGAATGTCACTTTCAAATTAATTTGAGCCCTGTTCACTGCAGTTCTTAACCAGTGCAAGCACTAGGATCTTTTCATTTTCAAAGCTGATCTGAAAAGAAAACTATTCATTATTTAAAAACACGTGGAAGATCATACAAGTCTGAACTGCGCTGCTGAACCTCATTCTAGTTGCACTGTAACCTTGAAACCTTGAGTTGAAGCGAGTATCTGTGAAACTTGTACTGAAACACAAATGAGGATCAAAATAAAGCAGGCTTATTTTCACTGCAGCCACTTCAAGGAGAGCCATTGTCTTAAAGAGCCATTCTTCTTGCTGAGCTTTAAGAAGCTTTCTTTTGCATACTGCCCTTTGTATAGCTTTCTTCTCATCTGTTCATGTATCTCTGGGCTAGTCATTCCAACTCTTGAGTTTCCAGCTGCAAGAACATGCTCCCACTAGCTGGTGGAAGTAACTGTAGTGAGGAGGGAGTACAGTCACTCTGATCTTGTGTCTGGGAAGGATGTAATACAAGACTTTAGCAGAAGACTGGGTTGTTGTCAGTGTTCCATCATGACCAAACTAGGTGAAGGTTGACTGAGAGAATGACACTGCACCATACCGAGCTTGCTGTAAGTTGTGTTGATGGCCATGTGCTACCTGTATTTGTGATGCTTGGAACTCTTTGAGATGTTGGACTGCAGAAGTCAAGCTTCTAATTAATTGTGTTAAATACCTTGTGCACTCGAGACCTGTTTGGTCCCTGATGTAATTAGATAGGAGTGCAGAAGGAGGTTTATAGTGTGTGTCCTTCAACTACTTCAGAAAACTGACCAATAACCTGTACAGTTGAGTTAGTCATCTAAAACTGTCCCCTTGTATTCTCTGTTCTTGGCTCACATGATTTTGCTGGGTACCTGGAAACACTTTATCAACTGTCTGTCAGAAATTGAGTTGGGTAATCTACATTTAAATGTAAATTCAGATTTAATCTGCAGAGCTGTAGATTTGTGTGGGTTTTTTTTTTTTTCAGGCTTGCGTTGAATGGTAACTGGTGTGGAGACAAGCTGCTGCTGCGTGTGAAATAATTCTGGTAGATATCTCTTCAGTCTATTTATGTGGGTAGGCTCCCATTGTAAAAACAGCTGGCAGAGTGGTCCTGATTCTTGGGTTAAATCTGTAGTAAGTGAAACTACCACCTCGGGTATTAACCAGGGGTTCACATGGCACAGAACCCATCTCTTTCTGACTTCAGGCAAGTTGTTCCATACTGAGTTGTGTTAATCAGTGTAGCACAGCTTGTGTGCATCAGCCGGTTGGTGGAAAATCTCTCTGCGTGCTCCTAGTTTGTAGCAAATGAGAGCAGTCCTGATCAGTAGTCATGAGGGGGAGCGTGGGGGGTGTGTGTGTAGATATGAGGGTGGTCAGTGTAGCGTGGGCAAAGTATGTCAAAAATGGCACAGAGGTGCAGTGATGGGATGTTAAAGTGGCATGCCAGATTCAAGGTATATAGATCTACAGTGGTGGATATAGTGGGTAGGGAGCAAAGGCATTTCTAGCTTCACCTGTGATGTCTTTGAAGACCAAATTCAGAGTAATATTTGAGTTAGGACAGATGATGAAATCCTCAAGCTTTTTGCAGAATGGTGGCTTAAAAACGTAAGTTAAATATCAAGAACCACTAGGGAAAGATCAAAGCAAGATATGTATGAGTGTCATATTGTCTATATCATGGTTTGTTTACATCTTGAATAACTCATGCAGCTTTGTGCTCACTTCCTGAAGGAAAACATTTAAAGGAGGGGACTGAAAAAGACCAAAGCATACATCAGTTTCCTTGTGTAGAGCAGCTGAGGAAGGCGGGGGTGGTATCTCATTCTGAGAAAGGGGCAGTGAAGACAGGACAGATGTGCAAAATCCTGAGTGGCCAGGAGACAGAGTATGTGAGCTAGTTCTTAATTGCCTCTTCCTGCACTGGAACTGGAGGCCATTAAACAAAGCTGGGGGAAGGAAGAAAAAGCAGGCTTAAAACTAAAAGGAGGGTGTTTTATACAGTGGTTAGAAAACTGGGCTTTTTTTCCCCTGGAATTCTGCTGAGGCAGAGATTCAAGAGGAAGCTGGGCAAATAATTTAAAAAGATCTATTGAGAGTTCTGAAGTAAGCCATTGCAGAAGGATCTGCTGGGGAGTGTTTTCTTGATCTGTTCTGTTATCTGACTGTCCCTACATTGTCAAGGCCAGAGATAAAACATTGGGCCAACACATCTGCAGAATGATCCAATGCAGCTCTTCAACATGCAAATGAAACTGTTCAGGTTAGGAGCAAACCATACCTGGAAAGTGTGAAGTCTGAACTCAGCTC
The DNA here is from genome assembly GCF_026170545.1 of Melanerpes formicivorus. Lineage (NCBI taxonomy): Eukaryota > Metazoa > Chordata > Aves > Piciformes > Picidae > Melanerpes > Melanerpes formicivorus. Next base: position 8,497,842 of record NW_027142364.1, on the reverse strand, counting down.
CCTGTATACTTGCATAAGAAGTAGCCTGGGGTTTCTTTGACAAAGACTCTTTTCTTTTAAGAGACTAAATGCAGTTGAATCACACTGTATGTACTCTCCATCTAGTGTTTCTATTAACATATAATATAAAAAGGCACTTGACTGTGCTGCCTTGTTCTGTGAAACAGTTAAGAATGCTGGTGGTTTTTTATGTAACTTAAGTGACACTATTGTAGAACATGTTCTAACCTAACATGAGAAAGCATAGCCTTACTATCAACATTTCAAGTTTCTGCATCTTGAAAGAAGGCTTTTAATTTCCATCACAGAACTTAATCAGTAGTCTTCTACATGTTTTATAATAATGTAGTAAATATGCAAATGAAGCCTTTTTGAGAAAGGGATTGGCTTGTCATGCTAGCAAGAGTCTGCCTTGTATAGGCTGTGTCTGATTCTGTTGCTCGTTAAAGCAGACATTTCCTTTATGCTAAAAATAGTGGAACAAATAACTTAAGCAGCATTAAAACCCAAGGGGGAGATTATTATTTTTTTTTAAGACTAGGATGTGCTTTCTAAGAATCTTCTGGAAAGGTTTTGTAGGATTCATGTGATCCAGCTTTTAGCAGTTGCATAAGCTTCCAGGAAACTATTCTATACAATGTTAAGTCTTAAAGAGGATGCAGGAACTCTTCTTCACCTTTGGTAGTAATAGTCCTTGAATTTGAGAACCTGGGTTTGTTCTGTAAACTGACAGGACTGTCTCTGTCTTCTGACATGGCACTGTTGGGTTTGCCACTAGCCACACTGGGTAGCCTTGGTCTCCCCTTCCAGGGGACAGTGAGTGACTCTACCTGGGAAATCTTGGATTGTGTGCTGCCTTTTCCTTCATAGGTTTGATGGCAGACTTATCATGGAAGTCAACTAAATCCTTGTATCCTGAAGTTATCATGTCTCATTGCTGGGAGTAGAAGAAAAACATATTTGAAAGCCTCTTCTCTGCTAGATGGAGTCACAAACATCAGAACTTGTTGGTGACAGTGCCACATGAAGCCACTGAAGAGTGTCAGGAGGCAGGCTGTTAATAGCCAGAGACCAGCAGAATGTGGGAGTAAAAGCCAGGAAGCTCTCCACTGAGCTTTGAAAAACTGTTCCTCTGCCTGTTTCTCACTATTTTGACTTAAATGAGTTGAAAATTATTTTTATTATTATTTTATTTTTCTTTTTTCCTTTTAATGAGCCCAAGCAGCCATCTGGCAGCTGAAGAGTCATAGCAGAGAAGTATGTGTAACGTTAGTCTCTGGGGACTCATTAGGTATAGCTAAAAATATTGGTAAAAAGGCTTATGAAATTTAAAGTTTCCCTTTTGTCTTTACAAAATTAAAAATAGTGGCTGCACCATGAAGATTGTTTTAGCACAGAACTCATGTCTTCAGTAGTTCCTTCAAACAGGCAGCTACTCTAGTTTCTTGAACACAACTTGTAGAGGATGCATTACTCTTAATGTTCTGCCCTGGAAGTCTGTTTGTCCCTTTGCTTTTTTGTGTGTGTTGTGTTTGGTTTTTTTTCTTTCCCTGACCTCTGAGATGATCTGAGAATAGGTCACATTAAAATTAATTTTGCTGTGTTCCTTGAGCAAACACATATCACTTCACTGGCAGCATTTGTGTCTAGGTCAGCCTCTCCCTATCCTTTCCACCTACCCCAGACAACTGGGTGTAGGCTAACCCGCCCCAACAGTAGTCTGGAGATGGCTGGTTATCTAATGCTCTGCAGTGCCCATGCTGAGAAATACTTGTATGTTCGTCCCAAGAATTAGTCATGAGTCTTGCCCTGTTGCATTTGTAGTGTTCTTCTCTAAACTAAGCCAATCAAGCAGTTGCTTGAGTGAGTACTATGACTTGAACCTCAGTGATTAGGGGTATGTATGACTGGGATGGGATCTGGTGAAATAGTTGTGTGCTTTTATTAAAAAGTATTCTGCATTAGTAATGTCTACCTGCTTTGTAGCTCACTTCCAAACAACCTCCCTTTGAAAAAAGACATCAGTTTAAAAGGGTAACTTCTGAGGCACTAGCCCCAAATTACAGTGGGTTATGGTGGTGGTCTCCCACCCTAATGGTGCCTTGTGGCCACATTGCTCTCAATTTGGACTCTGAAGTGTTAATCAGTGCTACTGCAGAGATCAGAAAAGGCTACAGCCTTGCCATATAAATACTGTGTAAAAGTGGTAGTTTGTCAGGGCTTACTTGTTTCTGAGAACCCCTTGTCATGCAGTCATTGAATCAGAGGTCTTTTCCAACCTGAACTATTCTGTAAAATCATTGAGTCCAACTGTTAACCCAGAACAGCCAACTCCACCACTAAACAATGTCCCTTGGCACTACGCCTACATATCTTTTCAATACTGTCAGGGAGGTTGACCCCACCACTTTGCTGGGCAGTGTGTTTCAGGGCTAGATAACCCTTTCTGTGAGCAAATCTTTCCACCCTAAACCCCCCCTGTTAAGACTTGAGGCTGTTTGCTCTTGTCCTATCACTTGTTACTCGGGAGAAGAGACCAACCACCATCTCACTACAACCCCCTTTCAGGGAGTGAGGTGAGGTGGTCTTCCCTGAGTCTCCTTTTCTCTAGGCTAAACAATCCTAGTTCCTTCATCTGCTTCTCATAAGATTTGTGCTCTAGACCTTTCACCAGCTTCATTGCCCTTCTCTGGACCCACTCCTGGGACTGTGATGCCCTTCTTGTAGGGAGTGACCCAAAACTGAACACAGTATTTGAGGTGAAGCCTCACCAGGGCCAAGTAGAGGGTGATGACCTCCCTGGTCCTGCTGGTCACACTGTTTCTTATACAAGCCAGGATGGTAGTGGCATTTTTGGCCACCTGGGCACATTGCTGGCCCATATTCAGCTGACTGTTCACCAACACCCCAGGTCTTTCTCTGCCAGACAGCTTTTCAGCCACTCTTCCGCAAGTCTGTAGTGTTGCATGGAGTTGTTATTAACCAAATGCAGAATTTGGCACTTGACCTTGTTGAACCTCATACAGTTGACCTTGGCCCATCAATCCAACCTGTTCAGATCCTAGTAATGGACTTGGTGACATCTCAAACACTTGTATGGACTTTTGTGCAAAAAGACTTAACCACTAATTGCATCTGATTTGGACCCTGGTCACTAGGGAGATAGGCACTTCTTACAGTAGAACTAAAGAGTCTTTGATTTGCTTGTAGTTCCAGGCCTGTGTGTTCTCACATTCAAGAAATAGAGCAGGTACTATGACTGTTTGAGGCTTGATCCATCCATGCTGCTGCATGCAATGAGAAGTAAGCCTTCATCTATTCCAGTGCTAATTTTAAGCTTCAGTCCAGGCTACAAAGTGCAGTCATATTCAGAGCCTTGTGTGGCAGGATGTCGGGTAGCTGTATGTACTCACCTAGATCTAAGCTCCTGAGCAGCTTCAGGGTAGTTCAGACAGTCACTTAGCTGGGCCATTGTTGGGATCCCTGGACTCTTTTGGTCTGGAGTAAAGCAGTTGGTTCCCAGTGGGCTTCCTCTCTGAGTCCTTGTTACCATGTGCCCTTGAGGGACAGTTCTGCAGCAAACATAAGGGACAGAATGCTGATCTGGAGAGCCTGGTGTGTAGTTAGGGGTGTGGGTCTGTCCTGGTACATGCAGTCTGTACTGTGCGCTGGGAACGCTTTTCCATATGAAATCCCAGCAGATCAAAAAGTATGATCTGTAACTGCAGCAATGAGGTTACTTCCTTTCTGAAGTAAAACACTTTCTAGTAGACCTTTATAAGTAAAGAGCTCTGTATTCTCCTGTTCAAGGTGTAAGCATGAGGCAAACTATTGCTTCCAGCATCTGAGCTGCTCACAAGTGTGTAGCTGCCCACTTGGGCCTTGGCCATGTGCTAGCCTGGACAGATCTAATAAGATGAATGAAATACTGCATCAGACTTTCAGGAATATCTCTGAGCGTAACCTCCACTTGTACCTTCCTTCAGTCATCTGGAGTTCATTTCTCCCATGGCATCAGGATGTGTGCTGTGAAGTCCTTAGTGCCACACAGGTGGTGTAAGAATCATCTTCTAGATGAGGGTGTTGGTGACAAAAGGTGTCTGCTAGTAGCCAACAGATGTCAAGGTCTGTGCCTTATGTATTGCTTGTTGTGATGCTGCCTATTGATACATGCCCTCTTTTGCTTCAGGTCTTAAGCAACATGGGAAGAGAAGACTAAAATTCCATCATGATTGGAGGCTTATTCATCTATAATCACAAAGGAGAGGTTTTAATCTCTCGAGTCTACCGGGATGACATTGGGTAAGTGCTTCTGTTGCATCCCTGGTCTTTGCATTTCTGTCTCTCATTGGTGTGGACAACAACCCAGAGCTGCTTTGTCCTGCATTAGCTGTGCATGCATGTAAAACTGCAACTCAACTTGCTGCTCTAATCGTAGTTCAGAGAGAAAAAGAAAAGCTGCTTAAGCCCTGGTCACCTACAGATGGTAGAAAAGGATGACTTGCAGGCAAACCTGGGACTCTTTTGGATAGTACAGATCTGGCTGTTACTCCAAATGCTTCAGTAACTTTGCCACTGTAGGAGTCCACCAGCTGCACTGCATCATTAAAACTTTACAGGATCAGTAATGTGGGAACTCTGCCACACACTGTAGCCAGGACTCTGAACTAGTTTCAAACATGGACAACTGGCATCAAGTGCAGGCATGCAGAAGACACTTTGGTCTTAGAAAGTTGTGTCTCCAAGCAGTTTCATAGTAACCACAGCTGTATACTTAAAGCTGGCATCTTGTCCTCCAGCTTTGTATGGCAGCCTTGTGTATGAAAAGCTTACATTCATTGGGTAATTAAAGTTGTGGGAAGCACTGAAGGCCTTCAGTAGATTAAAGGTAGGTGTCTCTTTGCACTTCACACAAGTGTTAAGATGCTCACTTAGGATCTGTACAGTCCTTAGTCTGTTAGTTCCCAGAAGGGACCTAACTAAAAATTTGGTGTCTTACAGACAGTGGATAGTACTATAAGGAACCTGATAGCAGATGATGATGATGATGCTTGGACTGAAAACATTAAAGTGGTTTTCTTGCACAACACTTCTCTTTAAAGTGGGTTTGCACCAGTTGTAGGCGTTAGGTGGAAGTTAGCAACTGACGTTAACAGAGTCAAAATAGCTAATGGAAAGCAGGATTGTGGTAGGTGTTCATTGAAAGTTGAGCAAGAGAGCTGCTTCTGGTTAATTTAAGAAAAAATAGTTTGTACCAGGTCTCCACAATGGGTAGTGGGAGAATGTGCTGTGAAATAACCTATGGCCAAAACTTAGAAAAAATTGTCAAGGTAGTTTGCCTTCAGACTCCTCATGTCTGAAGAGTGTGTCCTTTCTGGTTATGGATTGTCCAGGGGAAGTTAGAAATCAGGGTAGCCCTAGTAGCTAGTCAAGGTTCGCACTGTCTCCTAGACTGAATAGGAGTGGACACAGTGTCTGTGGGAAGGCTTCACCTGAGGAGTGTTAAATCTCTTGGTGTGTTCTAAGTCAGCTAAGGCAAAGTAGTTGTTCTAAGGTTGACGCAGGTTGTGTTTCTGATGCAGAAAACTACTTACTGGCTACGAAGTTTTGCCTTTCCTCTGCTGTACTGATTCTTTTCTGTCTTGAATACTTCCTAGCTGAAGTTCTTTAGAGCATTTCATATGCCAAATCTGACTTTGTAATGTTTCCGAGATGAACAGTGACTGAGCCAAGCCCATCTGGATTAGAGATAGGCTTTGCGAACGTGTGGGGAAGGGCCTAGGGACTCTGTTACTGTTTGAGTTGCAAACTTAAAGCACTTATAGACAAGGTTGTGCTCAAGCTGATGTTTATTCAAGAAAGCCTTTTAATTTAAAGGGCATTTCGACTGTGAAGATACAAGCTGGGATGTGAAGTAGCTATTTTTAACTTAGTGATCTTCTGTTGCTTTTTATCTTGGCTCATTCCTCTTACAAGGCGAGTGGCTTGTGTTCAGTACGTGATAAAGTACTTCCTGCTGCCTGGCCACACAAAGCTATGAAAATGCAATTTCCTGCTTGATCCTGTCTTTTTTTTCATTGAGCAAAAGATGCCAGAAAGATTTAGGTCTCCAGGACTTCAGAAGCTGGTGTTCCCTTGAGTGAAATCTTCTAGTCAGTTCCTGTGAAAGTGTCATTCTTGTGACTTATGTGCAGCTGGTGCTGGCTGTTAACCAGGCTGGGTCCCCAAGGTGTTGGATTCCTTCTGAAACAGACCTTCAAGCCTGTTTGTTTTTTTTAAGACTGGTAACCTTATAAAACAGATTGTCTTGGCTATGTCTCATCTTGTGGAAGATCAGGTAACCAATAATCTTCATCTCTGTAGCAAGAAAGTGGGGTTGAATATCTGCCATTTCCCATTCTGAACACTAGCATCAATACCAGGTCTACTTAAGAACTTTCAGTAACCTTCAGAGTGAGATAGGGGAAGGAACAGCCATGACACTGTAGCTTGGATTCAGCTCTGTAGGAGGTGTGTCTCTAACCAATCAGTCAGGTTTCTAGGACACTATGCAGTTCTTATGCTGAGGGCTGAGCCTATCCAGCTTATTGGGAGGTAGACTGGATGGGAAATGAACATAACTGCTTCCTGTCTTCATGTGGCCTCTGAATGATTTACCTATAAGACTCCTTGGTCTTTGCACTTGCCTTTACATTCTGAAGCCTCCAACCTAGCACTGGGGGAGATTAAAGGTTATCTGTGGTTATGAAAACCCCTACCCTTGCAGTTTTTAGGGCTCTAAATGAGCACATACTAGCTCAAATGTTAATGAGCAAAATGATGGTCAATGAAGGAACAATTCCCTTGACATTGGTAAGGGCAGAAGTACCACAAAGGCTGGACTTCCTTTGCTTGCTAGCTAGAATGGCTTCAGTGCATGTAGTGCATCTGTCCATACAGCAGCTAGCTGCATGCATAAGCAGCCTTCTCAAAAAAAAAAACAAATAAAAGGCTAAGTACTATGTGTTTAATTCAGCATACCATGGAGGGCTCTACTGTGATCTTCAAGTGCCTTGTTCTTCAGTGACATAGAACCTACCTGCGTTTAAGAATGTAGCTATTTAATAAAATTAAGCTATTTGGAACTGGGCAGCTTACGTGACAAACTGCATGCAATTTAAACTTAATAGGCATTTGGTTTCTGAGCTTCTAATACATCCCTTTGGCTTCATGGTTCTTGATCCTTAAGGAAAAAAGTGCAAGCTGGATAGAGCAGTGTCCTCAGTCTGCAGGATGTGCTGTATCTCTCCAGATGTGCTCCAGCTCTTCCAAACTTGCTGCGTCTCTTGTTGGCTGGACCGAGCCAGAAAGCATCAACCCAAACAGCTTCAAATGAGTACTGTCACAGAAATGCTCCCCCAGACTTGCAGCCACACTCTGAGGCAGACTGGGAAGAAGATGCCTGATACTCCATGGTCCCCAGTCAATGCCTCAATACCCCAGTCAATGCCTCAATAGAGGCTTTGGGGTTTTTCCCCTCCAAGACCTGCTACATGTATTAGCAGAGCAGACTGTATCACTGATGTGGTACAGGTGCAGCTCATCTGGACTAAATACTCAGTTACCCCTAAAATTCTGCCAAACACAAATCTGCCTACACTGGCAGGCTGGCCACAACATGTCAGTGTTGTGCCTTGTGAGGGCTCCAATGCTGCCATAGCTTGTTAACTGTCCATCCAATACCACCTTGGCCTTTTGTGCCCAGGAACAGGGGGAGGGGGTGCTGTTTGGTCTCTCCTTATCTCTTTGGATTCATTGTGCCTTGTGTGTGTGTGTTTCTAACCCTTTCTCTTGTTGCTGTCACTCCTCCTTTCTCCGCTGGCGCCATTTCTGTCCATCCCATCTCATTGGCTGCTGTAGCAATAGGTAAGAGACGCGTGGTAGGCCACGACTGGCACTTCACAGTGGGCAACTGGTGTGCTAGAAAAGCTTCAGCAGCCTGAGGCTTCTCTTCTAGCATCCACCAGTCTGCTGGTTCTCATACTAGTTCTAGTGGGTTAGAACTTGAGGCTGGGAGGGCTAACGCTCCAGAACAAGCTGAGTTTTCCTTGCAAGGCTTATTGATGGGGAGGAGTGGGCTTTTAGATACTATTTTATAGTAGATTTAATTACTTACTTATGGAAAAACTAAGGTAGAAATGAAATATTAACTCAAGCTTGCAAACCCACTGGAGCAATAAAGCCTAAGAAGCATTTGCAGGCCAGAATTTTGCTGATGGGGGAGCATGTTTACTGATGAAGCTTCTACATGTGTACCCAGACCTCCAAAGAACAAACAGCTGCTGTGGTAGCTTATGCTTCTTTTGAATATCCTTTGTTTTCAAACTTGGAACTGTCTGCTGGGTTGCTGACAATCCTCGATGCTTACAAGCATTTATATCCCTGTGTTCTTGTTTGTGAGGAGGTTGTTACTGTCTGCTCTCAAACATGGTTCTGCATTATCAATACCATGGCCTTGAGTCTGCAGTCAGACTACCTCCCATTCTACAGAGTGTCTGAGAGTACAAGTAATAAGGCAAACCTAGGTGAGTCTTAGCTTGGTGTGTAGACTATTGCTTTGAGTCTTGGTCTTGTCACATAAAACTCTTGTAATGCCTTTCTCTGTTCTTAGGATTGGTGGACATTAACTTCATTTGGGAGCATTATCCTGACTTGTAGCTATGGGATAAGGAAACTTGTGTGGAAGAGTTGGCATCCAGAATGCCGCTCAGACATCTGTGTTTGCCTAGGAGGGATCTGTTCCCTGTCACCAGTATATAGGTGGTTCAGACAAGATGGCAGCAACTGGGGGAAGCTTGCTCAGCACCTTTTCAGCGCTGTGCAGAACCTCTACCATAAATGGTACTGGAGCATCTAGTACATGTAATGCAGTGCTACCAGCACATTGCTCTGTGAGGACTCTTAAGTCCCTGTGCAAGAGACCTGTTCTGAAGCCTGGCAGGCTTGAGAGGACATGTAACTGGAAAGGCAAAAGTGTTCCTAATCCTGCTTGCTGCTTTGAGTCTGCCCTCCATGGTGCCTGGGGGTACAGAGGTGAGGTGGATCTGAGAACTAAAGCTCCCCTTTACAGTGTACCTGGGCAGTGACCTGTGTCAGTTGACCTGGGTAGGTTTTGGTGTGTTTTCCTCTGGTATGTCTGGGAGGAGCTGCCACTGACAAATATTTCTGGAGCTCAAAGCTTGCTTTGGGCAAGAATATGAAGGCCTGGGCATGCAGAGTAGACAGTAATGAGATGTTTGTTCGAAGCTGGGGTCTTCTTTGAGCTATAGTCTGCTATTGTGTGTGTTCCCAGCTACAGCAGATAGCTGGGAGTTTTAGCAAAGTTAATTGAAGGGAGAGTTCCTTCTCCATCTGACTCCAGATGGAGGTCAGCTTCTTCTTGTGACTACTGTTGCACTGTAGTCCAAAGCTCCTTAGAGACTGTAAGCACTGCGTCTCTGCTGTAGTTTGCACAGAATTTAATATCTCTCTGCTCAGAGCCTTCACTTGTCCTTAGAGACATCCCCAGGCACCTGTCCTCAGTGAGCTTGGTATCTGTAGTTCAGTGTCTGACTGCAGTGGCATAAGCAGAATTGTGCAGCCAGCTGGTGCTCAGCCAGGCTGCGCTAACTGGTCTCTGGTGATGGTCTCGCAGGCGGAACGCTGTGGACGCCTTCCGCGTCAATGTCATCCACGCACGGCAGCAGGTACGCTCGCCCGTCACCAACATCGCCCGCACCAGTTTCTTCCATGTCAAACGTTCCAACATCTGGCTGGCTGCTGTCACCAAGCAGAATGTCAACGCTGCCATGGTATTCGAGTTTCTTTACAAGATGTGTGACGTGATGACCGCCTACTTTGGGAAGATCAGCGAGGAGAACATAAAGAACAACTTTGTGCTGATCTATGAGCTGCTGGATGGTGAGATGTTTCCCTTACCTGTTATGTGATAGTACATTTGGTCCTTCTAAACCCCTCAGTTTGTAGTGATAAGCCTTGAAATATTTCTATCTTCTGTCACAGTGTTCAGAATTACTTTTTCTGCTTTCTAATGCCACCTGTACTGGAAGCATGGATAACATCTTGAGCCCACATCCTTGTGCTGATCCTGGCTCACTTTACTGGAGCTGTGAAACTTATAAATGAGGCAGCTGGTACTGGACCCCAGCTCTGATTGGAGCCCCTGTAGGCATAGCACCGTCGTTATCCTGAGGCCTGTAAAGAGGGTTGTCATTAGCACCTCTAAGGCCAGCCACCCCACCTGGTGCCCAGGTGGCTCTGGCACTGTATGGTCCAGGCTGCAGTTGGTCCCCATTTTTGGCTTGTCTCTTTGGGGCAATTCTGAGGCAAGGAAATCAGTAAAACCCAACCAGGTTTGTCCCATTCCTACCTCCCCCAGTGATACAGCTCTAAATTTTGCCACAGCATAACAACATAGTGTCCCTTCAGCTGCTTCTGATGTCAGCCTGCCTGTGGAGATTGCTGTCCCTGTTTTGCATGATGTGAGCCCTTTGTATTAGTTACGTTTCACCTTGCTTTCCAGACAAGGCACCACTCATGTCTGTCCTGGGATTCTTAGTGAGGTGTCACAGTCAGTGATAGTTTCTCTCTTTCCTCTGGGCACATCAGGAGACTTCTGTTTCTCTGTTTTGGTCAGTCCCTGCTGTCTGCTGGTAGGCACTGAGAGATCAAAAACTGCCAGTTACTCAGCATATTCCTACCAGTGGTCTTCACACCTCTCTAGATCTCTTGCAGGTTGTTGCCCTCCTCTGAGGAGTCTCGGTGTCAAGTGTGCCATCCATAGCTAACATCTTTTTCTCTCCAACTCCGACCATCCTGCAGTGTCATTGTTCTGCTGTTGTTTTGGGCCTCCTTTTTTTTTTTAGATTTTGATTTTATCTTTTTTATTACATCTTCATAAATAAAACCTAAAGAAAATGCCACAAAGCCAGATAGTTCTGCTGTTGGATAAAACCTCTTTATTGTCCCATTGGATGTTTTTGGAATAACTCTTTGCTGTGCCCTATGCACATGGCTTAGAATAGAATAGAATTAGGGTCTGGAAATGCTGTTGTTTTTAAAAGCCAGAAAATTCATCAGTTGGACTGATTTCCATCACCTCTTGTCTCCAAAACACTGCACTGGGAAGTCAATTTAGCAAGGCTGCTGGTTTTCTCTAGCTGAAGAATTCTCCAGCAACCCATCCAGAAGTGTAATGTGTTGGCATGCTTGACAGCTTCATAGATTCATAGAATGGTGGTTCAGGTTGGAAGGGACCTTAAAGATCATCTACTTCCAACCCCCCCAGCTGTAGATAGGGACATGTTCCACTACACCAGGTTGCTCAAGGGCTCATCCAACCTGGCCTTGAACATCTCCAGGGCAACCAGTTCTGGTGTCTCATCAGCCTCCCTGTAAAGAATTTGTCTAAATCAACCTCCACTAGCTTAAAGCCATTGCCCACAGCTTGGAGTCATCCACTTGGCTGCACTCCATCGCACAGTCCGTATTGCTGACAAAGATGTTTATATCTTACCGCACTGAACTAAATTTCTTTTACCCTTCTGTAGAAATCCTGGACTTTGGCTATCCTCAGAACTCTGAAACGGGGGCCCTGAAGACCTTCATCACTCAGCAAGGCATCAAGAGTCAGGTAACCAGAGGAATTTAGGGGTGCATTACTGCTTTGCTGATTAGCTTTCTGTATGTCTGTTCAAGAAAGTATCATCTGAAATTACCACCTGAGCATTTGATCTGTGCTGAGTGCAGGTGCTCGAATAGATCACCCTGGCTGGGATGTAGCTTGGTAGCATTCTGTTCTAGGTGTCTCTGCATTTGTGACACCTCATGTTCCCTGGCACATGGTAAGATGCAGGAGGGAGGGCCCTGAGCTAGGACAATGCCAATACCTCATATGTAAATGATTCCTGGATTCAGGCTCCGTTTTGTGTCATCTTTCAACAGCAGATAAACAAATTTACCTGCTGAATGAGAAGCAGTTTGTCTGTGTATGAATCTCACTAAGCAGGTCTGTGTTCCACCAATCTTCAGTGCTTTGAGCTGTCAGGCTCTCATGCCTGCCTTGTAGTGAAGCATTCTTCAGCTTCATGAATCTGTCAGGAAGCTGATGTTACTCTCTCACTGTCTGTAGCATCTTTGCAGCTTAGTGTCAGTACAGTCTGAACTTTCTCATGTTAGAGATGAGAATCTGAGCTGTGTGTTTGGCAGTGTTAACCCTTGCATCAAAGCTTACATGGAAGTGGAAGATAAAGGACAGCAGGGATAAAGGACACTTAAATTGGGCTGGGTTGAGGAATGTGTTTTAAACAGGCTACAGCCCTGAAAACCAGGTCTTCTGTTTTGGACAGCTCATACTCAGCCTCTGAAACTGAAGGACTGCTAGTCACTGTTTCTTATGACCTCAAGGAGTATTTCTCTCCTTGTCAATCCAACACAGCCATGCAATTCATGATGAGGATTTAGCCCAGAACACAGTCCTCTTCTCTGCAGAGCAAGTAAACTGGGGAAAAAAGCTGGGACTCTGTACTACAGCTGTCTGCAGCAGAGATCTGGATGAAGCTTCACCCCCCCAAGGTTCAAACGGCAGCAGTGTTCAACAGGAGCCTCCCTGTTGTTTAGGATAGGCAGAGGTCAGAGTCTTTGGAGGCTCTGTCAATTCCATTCATCAGCACTGACTTCCTAAAAACTTTTTTTAAAAACCTCTAATCTACTAGTAGCAAGGCTAGCTGCATCTCTCAGAGGTGGGAGGGAAGCTGTCCCTGAGCAACATGTTTCCTGCTAGAAGAGCAAACAGTGTTTTGCAAGAGGACATGCCAGTATCAGTGGCCAGATGCGAGTGCATCCGATCTCAGTCTCCCATACTGAGCCCCACTGCAAATCTCTCTGGCCTTCTGCAGTCTGTTTTGGGCAGTCAGCACTCAAGATAGCTGAGTCAGCTCCTGTTCCTAGGAAAACTCTAACCACCACCCTCACTTCCTTCCCTATCTCTCTCTGCTTTTGCTTGCTCTGGTGAACTCTTAGGCTGTTCGTGTGCAAACTACTGTCACAGCATCTTGCTTCCAACAGCAGGTTTAGTCCTTCCTTTACAAATACATAAAACTGAGAGTTCAACTTCACATAAGTAAGCAGTTACTCTGCAGCCCAGAGCAGAAAGCAGAAGTAATCCTTTCCAGGCACAGTACACCAAGGGCAACAATTGAAACACTACTTGACATATTTATTTATCTGTTACCTTCTGTGGTATGTCTAGCCTCAGACTCCTTCACTTACAGCAAATTTCTGGCAGGTACCTGAGACTGGGTAACCTGCTACCTGTATTCCCTCATACCTGCTTTGTTCCCAGTGGTGCTTTCCTTGGGCTTGTGTCCTGCTGAAATTAAAGAGCAAAATCCACAGTTATAACAAACTTGCCAAAATCAACTTTCTGACTTTTCTCCGTGGAAGTTTTGAGGCATACTGAGACATTTCAGACCTCGGACTTTAGTCTTTTCCCTTAGGGAAGGTTGTGCTACTGGCTGATCTCAGCATCAGCACGTCCCAGGCATCTTCTTCCAGATCCAGCCAGTCAGTTTCTTTACTGACTAGTAGAGATTTGTAGAAGAGATGTGATTGCGGGACTTGGGAACATCAGCGCATTATCAGTGTGCCTTTGGAAGCCACAGAACTCAGTGTTATACCTACTTGTGCCTCATAAGTCTCAAAGCATTGAACAAGGCAGATAAGGAAGCTTTTTCTGCAGGATGGACAAGGGAGGTGCTTTGTACTTCCTTGAGCACTTACCTGGGTAACTCGCAGAGGAACATAAAACACTCTATCTCTTAGATGTTACAATGGCTCTGCTTGTTCCAGGAGTGACTGTCCATGGCAAGAGCATGTGTGAAACTAAACCGCTGCTGCTTTAAAGCTGAGATCATGCACTGCCACCCTGTGGGCCCAGTGTAAGGCTGCTGCAGCAGCACCCACTTCCATGTTGTGCAGTTGTGGACTAGACAGAATTAGCAAGTATTTAGCTTTATACAGGACCTAGGCTTAAGGTGCCTGCAGTTCTGGGTGCCTGCTACTTCCCATGGTCTGGGCATCTGTGCAATGGTGAACATTCAGGGCTTGCTTTAGGAACAGCAGCATGAGTCTGCCCTTCCTAGGAACACAGCTGAAGTGGTGTTTGGCCTGTCTGTCAGTCTTTCTGCTCTGCCTTGTGTTTGGGTGGTGCATGATGGGCCAGCTCTGAAAAGCCATTTCACTGATAGGAGTGCTGGGTTTCCTGAGGAGAGCTAAAGGTCAAACCCCTCATCTTGTTTGTGCTAATTAGCTACTAATTAATGATTAGTTGGCTTGCTTTGTTCCTGTGCTGAGGTAGCCTTAAACCTAACCTGCCTCTTTCTCCCTTCCTCCCCTTTCTCACTATTGACCTGCTTGCCTGTTAACCTTGTGTGCACCACATTTCCTACTTGCTGCTACTGCTACTACTACCACCACATCTACTTACTGACTTTCTGCGTGTGACTGGACCCCGCCTGTAGCATCAGGTAGGAAATCCCTCTGTGCGTTTCAACAGAATCCTTGGTGCTTTCAGGAGGCTTAGAGCCCTGGTGCTGTTACATGCTTGTTAGGTTAGTGTTGGTTTGTAACTAATGACTGAAGTGATTAAGCAGCAGTCCTTGGGGACTGGCTGACTTATGGCCCCAGGGATTCATGGTCAATAAGGATTGTGAACTGGCATGTCAGCTGCTTTTCTGCTTAACATGGATTGATGTGACAGTCTGACACAAGATTTGACCACTGTGTTGGGGCCCATGCCTCCCTGCACCTAGATGTAGCCTAATGGACTAGCTAACCAAATGGAAGAACCTTTCCTGCTGTTATGACCAGCTTTTACTTAGGCACAGAATTTGCTGTATTGGGGAATGCCCAAGTCGTGGTGGGGGTGACGGCACCCATATCCGAAGAGTCAAAAGCAGTCGCATGTAATAAATGGCGAGTGCTTGCTCTTTGATTTAGAGCAAGGTTTATTTGTCATTGAATTTATCCAGATATCTAAGATGTAATTTCTTCCCTTCAGACTAAGGAAGAGCAGTCCCAGATCACCAGCCAGGTGACTGGACAGATTGGATGGAGACGGGAAGGGATCAAATATCGTCGCAATGAACTCTTTCTTGATGTGCTGGAGAGTGTGAATCTCTTGATGTCCCCCCAGGGTAAGTAGGAGATGTTGAGCTGGCATTTCTCCCTTTGGGGATTTGTGAGTGGGGACTTGGCTGAAGTGTCCTGTACCACACTTTTGTCTGTACCAGGTCAGGTGTTGAGTGCTCATGTCTCTGGCAGAGTGGTGATGAAGAGTTACCTGAGTGGAATGCCAGAGTGCAAGTTTGGCATGAATGACAAGATTGTCATTGAAAAACAGGGCAAAGGGACTGCGGATGAGACGGGGAAAAGGTAAGAGGCGTTGGGGTAAAAGACGCTGGCCACCAGGGGCTCTTATGACTCAACAGCTTTTGTGATTTGACAGACAGCTGATTATTTCTTCCCTTCAGATATTACTGCTGTTCTTTCTGTAGGTCAGTTGCCATGCAGGCTATCAGCCTGAGTGCCTTAGTACAGAGGGCTCTCTACAGCTCTTCAAGTATTAAGATTCAAAGTGTTAAGTGTGGAGTGACTGCAGCTGGAAATACTTCCACAAGCTGGATTTTCCCAGAATTTGTCTCTCTAGCCATTCTAGTCAGTACACAGACTCTGACTCATGGGGAGCAGTTGTAGTGCTCCCAGGGAACACAGGAGGAACCTCTCTGACTGCACAGTCTTTGTCCCACAAAACAGAACAGCTTACTTGGGTAAGCCCCTCCTGCTGACGGGTAGTCAGTGCCTGTGTGGATTGGAGGCTCATCCCTGCTGGGACCCCAGTTTCCTTCCTTCCTTCCCAGCTGCACCTCAGTCAGTACCTGCACCATGGCTGAAAACAGGTCTTAAGCCTTTTCCAGCCTTCTTGCTTGGGGTGAAGAGATAAAAACAAAGGGACTGCCACTTTTCTCTCACTATGTGCAACTCAACTGTGTTTCTCTTGGTTGTTTTGTTGTTTGTTTGTTTTTTGCTGACCCCCAGTGAATTGGGAAGGTAGATAATCTGCTTCAGCTCTGTGTGCACTCTGCTCTTACCCTGTCTCTTGCTTTGTGTGGTTTGTGCATGTAACTTGGATCTCAGACACTTTCCATAATGGTTCCTGTAAATGGAGCTGAGCTGCTATTTGCCTTTTCTCTCAGAACCAAGCCCAGAGCTATCAATTCACTGTCACTTTTAAGCCATCTTTGCTGTACCTGAATCTAACTAGTAATGTGGATGAGCCTCAGGAGTGTGCCCAGTGAGGGTATAAGGTAGTGAAAACATCGTCTGTGGAGGCCTCTGGAGAGTCAGTAATGGCCCAAAGTTTCTCTGCCATGAATGCCTTTGCCTGTAAATGTGCTGGTTTTTTGTTACAGAAGCAGAATGGACAGAGTTTTGCTAGGTGGTTCTCCCTAGCTGTGCTTCTGCAGCAGGCAAGAGCTTGGATGTTATGAAGGGCACCAAAAGGGACAGCTGCTGCCAACTGCTTTTGGGCATCTGGCTTGTGGCAACACCAAACTGTGACTAATGTTGCTAGAGGCCTGGAACAGTGCTAGGTAGCAGGGCTTTCCCAGCAGTTTTCCAAAGAAACAGGAGCTAGTTAGCTGATGTTGGCTGTCATCTGCACAGCAGATGAGGAAAGAGCAGAACCCATTTATGAAGCATGAGCTAAACCCCTGGGTTGTGTAACTAAACAGCCACTTAGCCCAGGGTCAGTCTGCCTCTCATTTGTATAGGTAACGGTGGTTCCCAGGACAGCTGAAATCTGCCTTTAGTGCTGATATGATCTCAGCACGTTTACATGGTTGTCCTATTGCTCCCAGCAGTTGAGGCAGCTTACCTATCACAGTGCTACAGTGCTGAACCTTCTCTACGCTGCTGTTGGTACTGTCTTTCTGTTTTCTGGTCCCTCTTGGTACCTTAGAGTTGTTGGCTGGCCTCAGGACCTGTGGCAAGGATTCCTAGAGACAGGAACCCAGCACAAGCTCAGTGCTGATGGGTTAGGCCAGTGCACCTGGATGGACAGATGCAGCTATGTAGATTTGGGGAAATGAAAGATAGAAACTTTTTGTGGAAACAAGAGCTGTGAAGACCCTGAACTTGGCATCTCCTGGCTGTGTGGCAGTGGGATAGCTTTGTGGACAGGAAAGTGTTTTCTCTCCTTTGAACTGTGCTGCAGGAAGACTTGGGCTAGCAGAGCTGCCTTTGCCATACTGAGGTGCTGCTGTCAGGCAAACCCAAGTTCTGTGTTGCTGGCAATGACAGAAGGATGTTCCTCTAATCTCTCCCTCCTTTGGGGAGAAGAGGGAGAGAATTCTTTCAAACACGCTTCCTGAAATAAGATGATTGATTTTTTGTTTTTTTGGTGGTGGTGAAACAAGGAAAGTCTGAGTCAAGAGGCTGCTGTCCCCATAATCTCTCCCTGCCTCCCCATTTCCTGGAGACTTGTGATGGCAACGTGCTCTGTAGAGTAGTTTCTGTCTGTGCAGACTGTGACTTGCACCGAGGTGCCAGGGCTGCAGCTCGCACTTGTTTAACTGTGGCTTGTGTTTGTAGTGGCAAACAGTCGATCGCCATCGACGACTGCACTTTCCACCAGTGCGTCAGGCTCAGCAAGTTTGATTCCGAGAGGAGCATCAGCTTCATTCCACCAGATGGAGAGTTTGAGCTCATGAGGTACTGTGGTGGGGGATGAAGGGGATGATGTTGACATCTGCTTGCTGCCACAGTTATGTTGCTGCTCTTGAGTACCTTACAAATACTCACTTGCTGCTTTGTTTTCAGGGTGGCATCTGTAAGACATCCCACAAATCCTTCTGTTGTAAATGAAGCCAAACTTCATGGTTTTCTTTGCCACAACTGTAGAGTTAGATGTGGGTTTCCTTACCCTTTAGTCTGCTGTACCTGTGTTTTTTAAGAGTTAAAAGTGATGTCCTTTGGCAATGTGTATAGATATGAGGGGTGGGTGTCGAGGGGGCCAAGCTCTTTTTAGTGGTGTGCACTAATAAGACCAAAACCAACAGGTTCAAGCTTGAACAAAGAAAATTTCACCTCAAGATGAGGAGAAACTTCTTTACAGTGAGGGTGACAGAGCACTGGAACAGGCTGCCTAGAAAGGTTGTAGAATCTCCTTCTCTGGAGAATTTTAAAACCCACCTGGATGCATTCCTGTGTGGACTACCCTAAGTGATTCTGCTTTGGCAGCGGGGTTGGACTGGATGATCTCTTGAGGTCTCTTCCAACCTCTAATGTACTGTGATACTGTGAGTTTCTTGAGTCCCAAGTTTTATATCAGTGTCCTGTGGTAGCACAGAGCTTCTGCAATGGCTCTTTCTGGCTGGTGTTTCTAAGCTGCTCCCTGTGTGTGGAGGTTGTGTCTCTAGGAAAGTGGCACCACTGGGGAGTGTAAGAGTTATTCCTCCTCAGGCTCATAGTTGCTTCCATCCTTGCAGATACCGAACCACTAAGGACATTATCCTGCCCTTCCGTGTGATCCCGCTGGTGCGGGAGGTGGGTCGGACCAAGCTGGAAGTTAAGGTGGTGATCAAATCAAATTTTAAACCTTCCTTGCTGGCCCAGAAGATAGAGGTGAGAGAATAAAAACCTTATGGTCTCTTGTGCCTGGGAATTATACCTCTACTTCATGTCCCTTGCTGCAGAGCCCTCAGAGATGAGTCCTCAAGCTTTTGCAGGGCTAGGAGTGAACTGCATGCCTCAGATGTGTGGTGCTGCTGTGCTGTGAAAGGGAACTGCCATGTAGTAGGGAGGTGGAAGTTTACAGTTGCACAGACG
This sequence comes from Melanerpes formicivorus, assembly GCF_026170545.1. Lineage (NCBI taxonomy): Eukaryota > Metazoa > Chordata > Aves > Piciformes > Picidae > Melanerpes > Melanerpes formicivorus. The sequence continues at coordinate 8,478,918 of NW_027142364.1, read as the reverse complement.
TTCCTGTAGCATCCTGTAGCCTCATTCCTTGCAGCATTTGCTTAGTATCTTGACCACTGAAAAGTTCATTTTCTTCTGTGTGCATGGTCTGACTGTATGTCAGGCAGCTAGCAGGCTACAAGCTCTGTGAGACAACCTAAAGGTGGTTTAGCAGCTTAGTCCCCTTCTGGGAGAGAATGCCACAAAGCCAGGCTGTGCAGAGCTTGGTACAACCAGGCCTGCCTGGCCAGCCAGCCAGGCATCCTTCCTGAGCTCACCTGCCTGACGCTCATTTTCTGCAGCTTGAGCTGGAGAGCTCTGCCCTGTTCCTCACTTGACTATTGTGGAATCTGAAAATGTTCAAAACCTTCAAAGCAAAACACACATACAAAAGAGAGCTTAGAATACCTTGTGGTAGCTGATGTTTTCTGGGCCCTGGGGTGGGAGAGAGAAGGACAAGAGGTCCAGGACAGGTGGTCCCCTGAAACTGTGCAGATTCTCTGATCCTGCTCACCCTGCTTTACAGGTCCGTATCCCAACACCCCTCAACACCAGTGGAGTGCAAGTCATCTGTATGAAAGGGAAGGCAAAGTACAAGGCCAGTGAGAATGCCATTGTCTGGAAGTAAGTGTGTTGGGTCTGGGGTACTAGAGGGGCAGGGCTTGCAGGGGAAGACTCTATTTGGTGCTCCTCTCTGCCCTGGGCATGTATAGCAAAGTAACCTTAGGCACCTTCTCACTTCTGGGCTTTCTCTGGTAGGATAAAACGTATGGCTGGAATGAAGGAATCCCAGATCAGTGCAGAGATTGAGCTGCTGCCCACCAATGACAAGAAGAAGTGGGCTCGGCCCCCAATCTCCATGAACTTTGAGGTAAGTTCCTGTCTGCCTCCCAGGGTGCAGCCGAGTTTAAGGAAGCTTTGTCAGCCCAATCTTATACATGCTGGAATGCTGGTCCCAAGCTGACATCTGACTTCCCAACACCAGGCCAGCCAGGTGGCAAAGCTAATGGATGGAAATTGCCCTTAAAGCCACTGGAGTCTGTCATGTATGCAAGGAGAAGGGAACAGTGTCTCTTGGTGTCTGTTTCTAGATGCGTAGCCTAGGGGTGCTCTGGCATTTGTATACGAAGAGCATCTTACTTCTCTGTTCCAATGCCCTGTGTCATTTTCCCCTTTCTCACCAGGTCCCATTTGCACCCTCTGGGCTGAAGGTGCGCTACCTGAAAGTCTTCGAGCCAAAGCTGAACTACAGTGACCATGATGTGATAAAATGGGTGAGGTACATCGGCAGGAGTGGGATCTACGAGACCAGATGCTAGCCCTAGTAGGCTGGCAGGCTCCCTTTTCTCCAAGCCATCCTCCACCTCTCCTCAGTCTTCAGCTACATTCAGAGAAAGCATCTGCTTGGCCCCTCTACGCAGATTGAAAGACCCTGTGGCTCACCTTGGGAGTGGAGTCCCCTGCCTGTGCTCAGTTACCATCCACAGTGCCGCTGAAATTCAGAATGCAGTGGCATGCAGGGGTGCAGTCAGCCTCCTGCTCCCCGTCCCAGGGTGGGGAAGGGCTAGTCTAACTCCCATCCTCTTGTGATCTTTCTAGGGAACGTCCACCATTAAACTCCTCTTCTGTTGGTGTCTCACTACTTGCATCATATCCTAGTATTTTTGAAGTTCTTGTGCATATGTACTCGTAGAATAGACCTAAGCATAGACTGGACAAATCTGAGTTGAAGTTACCCTGGCTTCTGTACTAGCTATTGCTGTTGTGGTAGATGTTGCTGGCCAGTCTGAGATGCCTGGGGTGGTGAGTTTGTGGGGCCTCCTCCAGAGGAGAGGTGGTGGGCTCACCAGATCTCACCATCACCTTTTTATTTCTTGCAAAGTCGTCAGTATAGAGCCCTGCTGTGGGAAGGTTTGTGACCAAAAAGGATGAGGGTTTAGGCTCTTGCTGGTGTGTGTATGTGGGTGGCACAGCATTTCTGGTCCTTAGAGCATTTACCACACCCCCACTGTTGGCTTGAGCCAGTCTGTCCTTTCCAAACGCCCTCTGTCCTAGGGAGTGTGGATCAGCTGAGCTCTGTCAGGATGTGAGCAGTGTCTGTCCTTGGGGAATCTAAAAATGCAGTTGGCAGTGAGACCCCGCTGGCCCAGCCTGCCCTCTCCACACTTCTACCAAACACTTCTGGGCCATAGAAATGCTGCTGCTACCCACAATCCTGCTTCTGGTAGTGTGGTCTCCATTTTGTACACTTTGTGATTTGTCCAGCTCTGAATCTAATAAAGTATGTAGAATGGAGAAGGCTGCCTGTGCTGCTGTTCTGGGCTTGTGCTGCAAAATTCTGTGCTCTGGGCTGCAGTGTCTTGGGGCTTGCTCATGTGGCTTCCCTAACTCCGGTCTGTCAGGGGGTTAGTAGGTGAAAAAGAAGTGATGAGCTTCTTTCCAAGCAGTGCCAGTACTCCATTTCAGCCCCTGCTGCTACTGCTGCAGCTCCCTGGGGAAATGAGAGTGCTCTGGGCTTTCATTCCAGGGCTTACTAAACAAAACCTATGGCTGGACTGCTCTGACACTTGCTGCCTTCTTGGTAAAGTGTGTCCAGCCTCCTGAAAGCCCAGATTCTCTGCCTGTTCTTGCACTTTGGTGGCTTTTCCTTGTGAGCAGCTGAAAAAAAAATAAATCAGACGTTTGTGGTGAAAGTGGTGATTCACTGGAACAGGTTGCCCAGTGTTGTGGATGCCCTGTCACTGGAAGTGTTCCAAGGTGTTGCATTAAGGGTAAGATCCCAGTGTCTGCCTCTCTCAGGCACAAGTTAAAGTAATTAAAGGGTTTGATTGCTTAAAGTGACAGATACAGATCTGAGATTGCTGGTGGTAAATGCACAAACTGCAAGATGATCTCGGGTTAATAAATCCTGGTAACATCTGACTAAATCAGGTACAAGGCTTTGCCATAGCTCTAATATATGTAATAGAAATGCAGCTAAAATTCAGCTGTACAGTGAAGGTGCAATTCTCACCAAGAAAGGTGGTCCTGACTTGGGTGGAGGAAAAGGAGCACAGCCCATCCACCATCCTTGTCTCTGTCTTCTCCCACCTTGCAGCTGCTCCTGCGGCTGGTGATGGTACTGGCCATGCTGCACACACCAATGCCCCTCTTTGTGGGCAGGTTATACCCCAGCCCAGCTTCTCCCTCCCTTCTAGGTGACATTTAGCATGATTTGGGAGGAAATCTGAGTAACATAATCTCAAACGTTTAGCGTCTACTTAATTTTCCTCATTAGCATGTTAAGGAGTGTCCACCTTAAAACTGCAGTTAATTAAGCAAAGGTCTTTGCTTGAGCACCCCTTGGCCCTCAGAGTCTGCTTTAAGTCTTTGTTTCTTCAGCTCTTTGACAGATCTGCATTTAACACAAATACCTGCTGATTGTAGATGACCTTGGTCCTGCGGCTACTGAATCGACTTGCCTTCTTGTCCCAGAGCAAGGCAGGTGCCTTTTCCGCACAACGCCAGGTTGGATGGGTCTTTGAGAAACGTGGTTTAGTGGAAGTGTTATCCCGCATCCGTCCGAGCAGGGGCGTTGGGTTTCATTTTGACTCAGCTTTTAGAGCTCTGGGAGCAAGGGGAGCGCTGTGCCTGGTAGCTGAAGGTACAAGCAAGATGCTGGAACAGCTGTGAGCGGCCCGGCTGTCAGGCCCCCTTCTGCCTTTCGTCTGTGAACAGAGGGCCGTGCCTGGGCGCAGCCTTGCCACAGTGACTTCCCCTCTGCTTGTAGCGTGTGCCTTAAACAAAACCACCCAAGCTCGGAGCAGCGAGTGCGGGCTGGGAGCTGAAACTCCTCTTGTAGTTTGAAGGAAGAAGGGGAAGGCGCAGACGGCCGCACCGCCGCCCCCTGCCGGGCAAGGGGAGCGAGGCGGGAGCAGCGTCCTGCCCAGCCCAGCGCCAGCTCCTCCGCGGTAAGTCCGACAGGGACCCCCTGCCGCTTCCGCCGCTCTGCCCGCCCCGCCCACGGCGGCAGCACGCGGCCCCGCGCTCACGGCCCCTCTCCACGCACGCAGACTCCGCTTCCCGGCGGCCCCCGCGCGCATGGCGGCCGCCTGCCTCCTTCCCGGCAGCCCCCGCGCTTCCCGGCCACTTCCGCCTGTGCCGCCGCGCCGGGCTCGAGCGGCGGAGGCGGCGCCGGACCGCACCGCGGTCGGGCCCCTGCTCTGCTTCCGTCATGGCGTCGTGCGCCGATATCCTCCGCAGCGAGTTCCCCGACCTGGACGGCGAGGTCTTTGCCTACGTGACGGGTGAGCGGTACCCGCCTTCCCCGCGGTTCGGCCTCCCGCCCCGCTGTGTATCGCGACTCTTCCCCGCTGTTGCGACAGGCGGGCCGCGCCCGAGTCGCGACAGGCGGTTGGGGTTAGGGGAGCGGGTGAATGCCACCTGTCGGCCGCATCGCGACACGCGGCCGTCCGTCGCGACAGCGCGAACGGAGGGGTGTGCAGCGCCCGGCGCCGTGTGCCCGCAGGGATCCTGCACGACGGCGGGGCAGAGTTCGAGTCGGTAGACGAGCTGATGGAGGCGGTGGGGGAGCTGCTGCGGGAGGTGTCGCAGGACGCCAAGGACGAGGGCGCCATCCGGGAGATCTGCCAGCGGCTCTTCAATACCCTGCAGCTGTAAGGGTCACCCCGCACTCCTCACTCTTTCTCCACATTCTCCTCCTTCTCACCCGTCTCTTCCTCTGTGTCAGGGATGAGGACCGGGCTCAGCGATGCAGCCAGGTGCTACTGGACACCCCCATCCAGCTCTCCCAGATCACCGATGGATATGGTGAGTGGTGCCTGCAGGGGACGCACAGGCAGGTGCATCATTCTCACCCTGATGTCAGGGTGTCAGCAATGAGGATAGGTGTGGGGTGTTGAGTGTGGCTATGCCTGACCTTGGGGACCAGTTCCTCCCGTTTATGGGTGCACCCTTTTTCCTCTCCCAGCTGCTGAGCTGGGGATAGCAGTACCCAGCTGCCTGCAGGGTGAGTTGGGGTGAAAGTTGCAGAAACACCTTTTGACCCCCTCATCCTGTTGGGAGAGGTAGCAGTCGTGCTCGGTTAAGGCAGGTTGTGGACCCTCACTGGAGTATGTGCTCACCAACCTGACCATCTTGTTGCAGCCGATGCCAGTGTGGACCTGCTGCCGGGGCTGTTGCTCAAGAGGGGCCAAACCTCGGTAAGTGGGGGGGCATGCCCTTGTTCATAAGCCAGGATACCTGGAAGGAGGGAACATGTGAGGCTGCAGGTATCCTGCTCTGCTCTGGTCACCTTGCCCTTGGAGAGCAGCTGGGACAGCCTGCCATGATAGTGAGTGGCACAGCTGCAGGGGCACTGCTCCTCCTTGTCAGAGTCACTGTAATTTGGAAAACTCTTGACTTTGTTTTGGTATATAGGCTTATTGATTCGATAAGATCTGTTTGTCTGTAATTTCTTAATGAGCTTCAAAGCATAGTTGATACTGTAGTGGTGCTTAAACTGCAGCTTCTCTGAGTTTCACAAGAAACTTTGGCTTTTACAACAAGAGCTTTGAAAAAATAGGATGTGCTAGGATTATATCTTGCCCCTTTCAGCAAGAGATAAACTCCTGGGTAACGGCTGGATGTTTGGATGTTACAGGTGGGAAGTTATGAGGGAGCAGCTGTTTCCCAGAGAGCCCCTGTGGCAAGGTTGTAAGCCCATTTTTAGAGATGGCTGTGGGTTGTTAGAGTTTGAGAAATTAGAGCAGAAGCAGAGAAGTTTGGAAGCAGTTACACCCTGTGGCTTGGAGGAGGTCAGAACATCTTTACCGATGAAATGCAGAGCTTCTCGGGATTGACCTGACTTGCTCGCTGCATTGGGCGTGACGAAGTTTGAGTATGAGTGAGGTGCAGTTGTGGAACTGCAAAGCAAAGACAGCTGCAACCGTACAAGGTGGACAATCTCCCTACCAGGCTGGTCTCTTGGAAGAGCTCTTTCCTCTTGGGGTAATGTTGAGGACAAGAACTCCTCCTTTGGAGGCTGACACCTAGCGTGATCCTTGTGCGTCTGAATGGGAGCCTTTAGTGAAAGCTGGCAGCTGTTGCTGATTTTGGCACTGGAGCTGCTGCTGGATTCACTCTCTGGCTTTCATGTCTGCAACGCAGAAGGATCTTAAGAAAAGTTGGAGACGATTCAGAGAAGGACACGTTGGAGGACATGTCTTACTGAGAGATTGAGAGAGCTCGGTATAGTTTACAGAGTGACTCAAATCTGTCTAGGTATGAGGTCACAGCTCCAGTTACAAGACACTCTTCAGTCTAGCATGCAGGTCTGTAACATGCTCCAGTCGCTTCTGAGTTGCCTAGAAATATCCAGGAGCATTCTTGGTCAGCCACAAATATTTAACTTGATGCAGGAATAAGTTGGAGTGGGCTGAGAGCCTGGCTAAGACCAGAGGGCAGGTTAAAACACTTGGCTGCTTCTTGCCTTCGGGTTTAATTATATGCTGCTTGTCTCTGTCGTGACTGATCTGCTGCATAAGCTGGGTTTGTTCCAAACTGGCTAAAGTTTAACGTGTCAGGAAGGGAAGCACCTTATGGGACAGGGTGAGGGTGGGTGCAGGGTGTAGCAGAGGAGGCATTGGGATAGCAGGCTGCTGCTGTTGAAGTGGCTTGGCTGACTCACATCCCTGTAGCTACAGAAACTGAGCATACATTAGGGTCAGCCAAACCCTTTGCCTTGCTGAGACAGAACTGTTGTGTATGAGCACTCGATTTAGGACATCATTCCTGATTTCCTGGCCTGATTGGCTGCTTCAAAATGTGCTTGAATCTGTCCCAGTTCTCTGTCCTACCTCCCTTCTTTCTGTGCACGAAGTGTTGATTGATCTTTTTTTCTCCTGGAGCTAGGCTTTTGGGGCTTCTGTTGAAGATGCTCTGCATTCTTTAACCTGTCTGTTTTGTGCCCCAGATGGTGAATGCCAAGAAATTGGAGAAGGCAGAAGCCAAGCTGAAAGCTAAGCAGGACAAGAGGATGGAGCGGGATTCCCTGAAGTCATCTGGCCCTCCGTGAGTGTGGAGAACACCTTGAATATCCCCATCCCATTCTGCTGAGCACAGCTGTGATCTGGCTGTACCAGAGCTTTCCTGTTGATCTCCCTTTTCTGTCGTCTGCCTTCCTGCAGGGTCCTTGAGGAGGCTTCTGCTAGCCAGGCTGCCAGCAAGAAGGAGACTCGCATGGAGTCATCAGGCAAGAACAAGTCATACGATGTGCGCATCGAGAACTTTGATGTGTCCTTCGGTGAGCGGTGAGTGCAGGTGGGGAGGTGGGACAGATCCTGGCTGGGGTTTCGGACTACAAGGAATTGGAGAGTGACTAAGATATTACAGAGGGCATGAGATGACAAAAGAAGAGGACACAGTCTCAAGCTGTGCAGGGGGGAAGTTTAGGCTTGACCTTAGAAAGAAGTTCTTTACAGGAAGAGAGATTGCCCATTGGAATGGGCTGCCCAGGAAGGTGGTGAGGTTGACGTCCCTGAAGGTGTTTAAGAAAAGTGTGGATGAGGCACTTAGTGCCATGGTCTAGTTGATTAGATAGGTTGGGTGATCAGTTGGACTTGATGATATTGGAGGTCTCTTCCAACCTGGTTGATTCTGTGGTTCTGTGGAAACACGAGAAAGCAACTCTGTTGCTGACTCTCTTGTGTTTGGGTAGAAGTCCATGATGGTTGGTTAGTTCCGGCACAGCCTGGCATAATGCTGGGGGCAGGTAGCTGCTAGGTATCTACCTCTCTGTGGGACCATCTGACACATTTTCCTATTTCAGTGTCCTCCTGACAGGAGCAGACCTGAACCTGGCATTTGGCCGGCGCTATGGGCTGGTGGGCAGGAATGGGCTGGGGAAGACTACACTGCTGAAGATGATTGCCAACCGCAGCCTGCGCATCCCCTCACACATCAGCATCCTCCATGTGGAGCAGGAGGTGGCAGGGGATGACACACCAGCGCTGCAGAGTGTGCTGGAATGTGACACCACTCGTGAGAGCCTGCTGCAGGAGGAGAAGGATCTGACAGCCAAGATTAATGCTGGCAGGTGAGATGTTGTCGCTGGGTTTCCAGCCCTTCTATAGCCTCTTGACCATGAGGTCTTAGTGTGAGATCTCTCCCTTTGACTCTGGTAGGGCTGAGCTGCATCTTGCCCACCTTAATCCTGCTTGGGGAGATCAGCTTCCTCAAGCACTCAAACTCTGACCCTACTCAGTCCCACATACTCTTTGTCCTGCCCCAGGGGAGAAGGGACAGAAGGTGCCAGGTTATCAGAGATCTACGCAAAGCTGGAGGAGATTGAAGCAGACAAGGCCCCAGCAAGGTGAGACAGCCCTGTGGGCATCACTGTCTGTTGGCATGGTCAGAGATGGGCAGTGGTTTGGGCACAGAAGGGTGATGCTGTGGCCCTGGGAACCAGCACAAGGGGATGGGGGTCTCTCCCTACTGCTTTTCTTGTCTCCTATCACAGCTTTGCTGGGTTAGGAGTAGTGAAACTTCACCCCAAAATTGGAGGGAGTTTTTTTTCCCCAAGTGTCTTGCATAGTTGTTGCTGATCCTCTCAGTCCTCCCCAGGTTCCTGGTGTCTGGGGAATGTTTCTGGCATGTTGATAGTAGTAACTCTTCTACTGGCCCAAAAGCTAAAAGCTTCTTGCAAATCTCCTGGAACTTTATGTGGATGCTGGATGTGGTGCCTCTCTGGGCTGCATTTCCCAGCCAAGTGCTGCTCTTTGGTGTGCAGAGAAGTTTTCCTGTGCCAGAATGGCTTTAAACCATGCACCAGGGGCCCCTCAGTGGCTGTAGGTCCACGATGTCAGGCTGTACTTTGCTGTCATGCTGTGTCTGGTTTCCAGTTCTCTCCTGTTTTCCCCAGGGCGTCTGTCATTCTCGCTGGGCTGGGCTTTAATGCAAAGATGCAAGAACAGACAACCAAGTAAGTCTCTGAGCTCTGGGCATTGAGTCAGAAATGAGTCAGGGGAGCCCTGAGGGGAGCAACTGGATGGGATTCATGCCCATCCAATGTGGTCTCTTGTCCTGGGGGTGCCAAGCCACCTGTCTGATGGACCATGGATCTTCTGCTGTGTCTGGGATCTCTGCAGGGACAAGCTGCCTCTGGGTGACAGCAAAGCCAGAAGGGCCAGGGGGAGCAGACGGGCAAATGCAGTGATGTCCTGTGTTGAACAATAACCCCTCTCTGCAACCTCTTCTCTCCACAGAGAGTTTTCTGGAGGCTGGAGAATGAGATTGGCCTTGGCCAGAGCCCTATTTGCCAGGTTAGTTGTCCAGGCCTTCATGCTATGGAGTTAACCTTCCTTGCTGCTTGTGCTATGAGGTGCAGGGGTGCTGCCTGGGGATCCTCTCAAATTGGGCTCTCAGGGTAGGGGAGTGTTGGAGGCATCACAGCTCTGTGTTTTGCTTCTCATACCCATATCTTTTTCTTTTCCCAGGCCAGATCTCCTTCTGCTGGATGGTAAGTCGATACTGCTAGTCCCCTCTGACACAGCTGCTGGGCCTGTGTGTGCCCTTGCTGGGGTTGGGAATGTGCCATGGCCTTTAGCTGCCTGCTGAAAATAGCCCTGCATGATGGGGCTGGACTGGCAGGGCTCACAGTGTTTCCTTGGCATGGTGGGCAGAGCTGGTGCTAGTGCAGGAAAAGTCTCCTTGGGTGATTGCTTTCTCTGCACTTAGCAGAGCTCTGCCCTGTGCCCCATCTGGAAATGGTCTGTCTGTTATCCTGCCCCAAGTAGTCCCATTCCCTCACCTGTCACTGTGATGTGCCCTGGGGGTGCCCTTCACCACAGAGGGGGGTCCTTGGGCTAGGAGGTGGCCATGTTGGGTGGGGGGTCTGGGTGAGATGCTGCTGCTGGGCATCGGGGTCTGAGTACTCGTATGGAGTGAAGAAAGCATCCCTGGCTGACCCTCAGCTCCTTTGCCCACACCCCATTGAACCTACACATGAGTCCTCTGAGCTGGGGGTGGAGGTCCCCATGCAGGGTCTTCTCCTGCTCAGCACTGATCTCCAGCCTTTCTGATCTGATGTCAAACAGTGTAACCCAGCCACCCTCATCCCTCTTGACTCTCTCCTTCCCTCAGAGCCAACAAACATGCTGGACGTGAGGGCCATTTTATGGCTGGAAACCTACCTGCAGGTAGGTGGTTGCAGGAGGCCTGGAGACAGAGTGAGGGCAAGGGATGGAGATGTCCTCCAAGCTGGTGCCTGTCCTCAGTGGGTGGTGGGACCAAACCCTGTGCTCTGCCATGACGATGCTCAGGCCTCCCTCTCCCTGTCTCCTTCAGACTTGGCAGTCGACCATCCTTGTGGTGTCCCATGACAGAAACTTCCTCAACGCAGTGGCCACAGACATCATCCACCTACACTCACAGCGGCTGGACACATACCGTGGGGACTTTGAGAACTTCATGAAGACCAAAGAGGAGCGTCTAAAGAACCAGCAGCGAGAGTACGAAGCCCAGCAGCAGTACCGTGAGCACATCCAGGTACTGGAAGAAACCAGCAGAGCAGGGGCACTCTTCTCCCAGCCTTGTCCCTTTCTTCATGCTTCTGTGCCCACGGGTGTGGCTGTATTGCTGCAGGAGGTTGGACAGTAGAGTGGGGTGCCTGGGGCTGAAGGAGACCAAGTTCTCTCTGAAGTTTTTCTCTTGTAGGTTTTCATCGACCGCTTTCGGTACAATGCCAACCGGGCATCCCAAGTGCAGAGCAAGATCAAGCTGTTGGAGAAGCTGTAAGTGTCTGTCCTACTGCCTGGGAAGTGGGAAGTGGGACTGTTCTTGAGAAGAAACAGAGGTTCCCAGGGTGTCTGGGAGATAAAGGTGTCGTTTGGGCTTGGGACGCTCTGTTTCCTGGTCCAGAGGCTTTAGCTATGATGAGGTCACAGAGCTTAAAACTCAGTCTGGGCTTCTGGTGTGGGAACCAACCCCCACTACCAGGCACCTTTGGTTATGTGTCTCTTCTTCTTGCAGGCCAAAGCTGAAACCTGTGGACAAGGAGTCTGAGGTGATCATGAAGTAAGTGTCCTTTGGGCCCTTACTTAGAGGGTGCCTGGCTCTATTTCTGATAGGAGCTTCTCCTGGGTCCTGTTCCAGCTGGGACAAAAACCCATTCCTGTGAGCCAGCCTTACTCTGACAGGGAACCCAAACAGGCCCCCATGTTCAGTCTGGGTTCCCTTCTGGGGCCAAGGCAGATCTGTGTCCTCTTCTTGTGATGATCTGTCCCAGAGGTCCTGTATGGTAGAGGGCCCCACTTGCCAACTTGAGGGTTGTAGAGGTAGTCCCAAGGGGCCAGGAAGAGGGTCTGTGAAGCTCCTGGCCGTCTCTCAACTCTTTCTGCTTTCCTAGGTTCCCTGACGGCTTTGAGAAGCTCTCTCCCCCAATCCTGCAGCTAGATGAAGTAGACTTCTACTATGACCCAGGTCACTACATCTTCTGTTCCCTCTCCGTGTCTGCTGACCTGGAGTCCCGCATCTGTGTGGTACGTGGAGACTGAAGAATAAACTTTGCTGTGAGAGACCTTAGCAGGTCTCTGCTCAAAGCAGGGTGAGCTTTGGTGATAGTTCAGGTTGCTCAATTCCTTGTCTAGCTGAATTCTGGATACATCCAGAGGGGACTATTTCTCCCATTCCTGTGGGCCCCATTGCAGCATTTGATCATCCTCATTTTGATGAACATTAGAGCATTTCTCCTAATTCCAGTTCGAATTTCTGGCCTGTTACCCTTCATCCTTTCACCAAGTGCCTCTGAGAGGAGGCTTGGGCCAACTTCTCTCTTAACTCCCTCTTAGCTGACAACAGCCATATGTAGTGGGGGCTCCTGCTAGATTAGATGGGGCAGCAGAAAGACACTTTCTGCTTGTAAATAAGGCTGGGACCACATCATCCTTAGGCTCAAAGGTTTGCCTGTGCTGATCATCAGTGGTAGAAATGCAGTTCCAGGTATTTAGTCACTGGTTAGACTCATCCTGTTCCCCTGAAATTCTCTGATCACTTTTCCCCTCTCCAAAGTACTTTCATGGATTTCACATTCTCCAATGTTGCTGCTGCTTCTCTAGGTTGGGGAGAATGGAGCTGGCAAGTCAACCATGCTAAAGATCTTAATGGGAGAGCTGGCACCAGTCAGAGGGATCAGACATGCTCACAGGTACCTGGTAGGAAGGGCTGAGGGACTGGGAGGAATGGTGCAGCATGGAGGGCTTGTGGGCTGTGCTTTGGAGTGATGGCCGCCCAAGTGATGGGGATGGGTCCTGCACACCCATGCATGTACTCCCCTTCTGTAGCTGCAGCTGTGAGTGCCATGGTTGCAGGGCTTGGTGCCAGCTCCTGATCTCTCTTCACATTCTACAGAAACCTGAAGATTGGTTATTTCAGCCAGCACCATGTAGATCAATTGGACTTGAACATCAGTGCTGTAGAGTTGCTGGCAAGAAAGTTCCCAGGTGAGTTTTGGAGATCCCAGAAAATCTGGGCCATTGCACATGCCAAGCACAGACCAGTATAGATTTGGTCTGTGGCCCTGGGCAGAAGGCTCTGTCACATCCATGCTTAAGTGATACCACCTGCTCTGAATGAACTCCCCACATCCAGCCAAGTTCAGGACACCAACCATGAGAAGCAGGGATAGCCAGCAGTCTGCTGACCTCAGGCTGGTGCTCCACTGTGGCCAGGGGCAGAGATCCCTTTTCCTGTTGGGTACGTGATGAGCACCTTCTTTCCCAGCTGCCAATAGCTCTAGCTCCTTTCTTCACCTCTTGACGTTAGGTTATGTGGTGACAGGGAGTTGGGTGCAGCATCACTGGGAGTCAGTCACCAGTCCTGCAGGTCCTGTTCTGGTTGTGTCCGTTGGGTTTTCCTTGCAAACCCCCTGCTCATGAGGCAGTTGCCTGCAAGCAGCAGCCAAATTCCAACTCACGCTGCCAGTCTGGTACAGGCTGCCTGGCCATGGGACCCACCAAGTTCATGGTGCCAAGGGCCCTGTGTCACACCCTCTGTGCTATAGCTGTCTTGTGGCACACTCCTGCAGGGAAGACGGAGGAGGAGTACCGGCATCATCTGGGGAGCTATGGCGTCTCAGGAGAGCTGGCCGTGCGTCCTGTGGCCAGCCTGTCTGGAGGGCAGAAGAGTCGTGTGGCCTTTGCCCAGATGACTATGTCCTGGTAATTTTCTCCCAGATGCTGTTAATTTTGGTGTGGCTCCATCCCTGGAGCCTGTTTCATTGGAAGGGACTTAACTGCTACCCTGCAAAAGCCTTGTCCTTGGGATTTTTGTGGGAAGGGAGTTGTCACCCTGGAGTGACTGTGTGGGAGGAGGCAGAAGGCTTTCTCTACTGCTTTGGGCTCCCAGAGATAAGAGATGTCCTTGGAGCTGGGCAACACTTGTCTTGGGACAAGGCCCATGCCAACGGCTGTTGCTCTAAGTGGCTAAAGCAGCAGCCTGGTGGAGGGCACTGCAGTGCAATGGGTGAGCCAGCCTGAGCCTCTTCCACTGCATGCTCAGAACTGTCTTCTATTCCAGTCCAAACTTCTACATCCTGGATGAGCCTACAAATCACTTGGACATGGAGACCATTGAGGCGCTGGCAAAGGCACTGAATAAGTTCCGGGTAAGGTTCCCTCAGCAAGACCTCTCATTTTCCTTATGCTTCCTCTAGTCTCCAGCTCCAGCTACTTGCTATCTCAGCCAGAGGTGGGTGGTTGAATGCCAGTGGTGGCTTCAAGCCTGGAACAGAACTTGGAGGGTCAGTCATATCTCTGCCTTAGCTGGTAGATTTCTTTTTAAATTGGTGGCTTTGGCTAGGGGAGACTGTGAGAGGCAACAGCAGACCAGTGAGCATCTTGTCCCCCATCTTGACCAGTCACCTACTGCTGAATGTGCCACTCAGCCCTGCTTTGGGGCCACTGAGATCTTCCTTAGGCATATTTTATGGCTGACCTCCAAAGTCTCAGCCTCCAGATACTGCTGTGGTCATCCTGGTTCTCACTGGTTTATAGTTGCTTGGTTGGGGCAGTTTTCCTGTGAAAGAAAAACTTAACTGGGGTTGCTCAGGGCCTTGCCCAGCTGCCTTTTGACTGTCATTAACTCCACCTGAAATGTCCATCCCTGAAGTTGTCGGAGACCTGGAGAGCCAGTAACAAAGCCTTCACTTGCCTTCCGAGAGGAGAGGCTGAACATGTTACTGAAGCACATATCTCCTCCCTATGTGTCCCTCCCTCTGTCCCCTGCAGGAAGAAAAGGTTGGGACTAGGTCCCTGCCTGTGAAATATTGTTCACTTTTTCTTTGAGTGAGATGGAAACCTGAAGTCGTGGGCACAGGCTGGACAGGGGCACAGAATCTTCATACCACCAGCTCTGGGCCCTGGGTTGTACTTCATTAAGTTGCCTTTTCTCCCACCCCCTCATGTGTTGGCAGGGTGGTATAATTCTGGTGTCCCACGACGAGCGCTTCATCCGCTTGGTGTGCCAGGAGCTGTGGGTGTGTGAGAATGCCACCGTGACCCGCATTGAGGGCGGCTTTGACCAATACAGAGACATCCTGAAGGAGCAGTTCCGGAAGGAGGGTTTCCTATAAGGGAGGCGGGAGCTGGACTGTGCTGGGGGACATGAGTGTGAAGCTCGGCCACCTGGGCATCCATCCCACCTGTGCCTGGCAGAGCACCAAGGATGCTGCTGCCTGCATGGACCGTCAACCATGCCATCCAACTGCCACCTGAACTGCTTTCCCTTCCCGGGGCCAGACAGAGAGGGAGCAGAAGCCTGGTGCTGTGTGTGGCCAGGGTCATGCCGGAGGCTCTGCCACGGGCCAAGGCTATGCCTGGCACTGGGCACACTGGAAAGGTGGTGCCTGGAGCTGCTGCTCTGCCGAGAGGAGGAAAGGAGCTGTCACCTCCCGACTCCCCTGGTTAACTCCGTGCTCTGGGGGGCAGGAGAGAAGCTGTTTTCCATGTTTCTTTTCTTCTCCTTCTGCCTTTTTCTTAACTGGCTGAACACTAGCCTGGCTCCATCACACGCCACTGTCCCCTCTGCCATCCCAGAGGGAAATGAGGCCTTTGCTGCTAAAAGTGACCCCCCTGCCTCTTCTTCCCAGCCTCTGAAGTTCGCTTGCTCTGTTATCCCCAAGGCCTCACATCTGTAGTGCGGAGGAGAGCTGGGCTTCACTCTGATCTCTCCCCTGCGTTGGTGCCACCTTGCCTCACTGCCTACCCTGTCTCTCCAACTGGCCCTGGGCTAGGGTGGGTTGCCCTGGGGTAGGTTGGAAGGGCCTGCTCCCTGCCTCCCTGCCCACCCAGCAATTGCAGTGTAAATAAACCCAGGATGCAGTGGGTGCAGTACTTTCCTTTTTTTGGGTCATGACTTGGGGGGGGAGAGGGAAGGGGAGGAGGGGTGTCGGCAGAGGTGTGTCCTGCAGCCTGAGCACAGAGCTGCTCAAGGGGAGGGATGCTTCATCAAATTAAATGGACCCTCTGCGGGGTTAGAGGGAAGGTGGTACTCGGGGTAAGTTTTGCTGAGCTGTGCCCGTGTACCGCAGGCCACCTCGCAGGGACACGGAGTAGGGGTGAGGCCGGGGCTGGGTGTCAGCTCTGCATTTCTGGGGGATTTGGAGAGGGATCGAGGCCGGGACTTTGGGGCGCTGGATCCAGTTGTGGTTTGGAGTGCGAGAAACCGGGGTTGAGGGTGGGCGGGAGCAGCGGGAGCTGGGCATTGATGTGGCCACCCCGGTGCACGGCGGTGTTCCGGTGGCTGTGCGAGGCAGGTCGGCCCTGTCCGTGGCTCCATCCCGCGCCGGTAGAGGGAGGATGCCCCCACACCTCCCCCCGAGCCGGGGCGGCCGAGGCGAGGCCCCGCCCCGGCCTTCCCCGCCACCAGGTGGTCCCGCCCCTGCAGCCGGGGCGGTGCTCGAGCCTCGCTTCTACCGGCGGCGGGCACCCATCGCACCGGGCAGGGCAGGGTGGGCAGAGTAGGGTGGGCCCAGCGAACGGCATGAGCGCCGGTGGGGAAGTGGCAGGTGAGGGGCGCGGAGCCGCCGACCTCCACCTCGGAGAAGGATCGTTCCCCCGCGGCGGGCCGGGCTCGGCGGGGAGCAGCCCCGTGCCCAGCCCCGGATCCCCTGGGCCCGAGGAGGTGAGCGAGGGTGGGGGTCCCCGGGGCCGCCGCGGGATGCGGGTGTGTCTTGGGGGAGTGGGGGCTGTGTGAGAGGTGCCGATGGGGGGGGGTGGGGGGTCGGGGGTCGTCTCTGAGTGGGAGGGCTCCTGTCCCTCTGTGTGCGGGGGGCGTGGGGGTGCTCCTGTGTCCCCGGGCGGGAGGGAGGGCTCCGGTGTCCTGTGCGTGGTGGGTAGTGGGGTTGCCGTATGTTCTGTGTGTGCGGGGCGGGGGGAGGGATTGCAGTGTGCTCTGTGGGGAGGGGGGGGGATGGTGCTGTGTGCCCTGGTTGGGGGGGAAGGGTGCTGTGTGCCCCTCTGTTTGTAGGGGGGAGGGTGCTGTGTGCCCCTCTGTGTCTGTATGTGCGGGGGGGGGGGGCGGTGTTTGCCCTGAGGGGGTGGCTGGGAGGGGTGCTGTGTGCCACTCGTATGTGTGTGTGCGGGGGGTGGGGTGGGTGCTCTGTTCCCTCTGTGTGTGGGGCCGGGGGTTGTTGCTGTGTACCCCTGTGAGTGGGGAGGGGGTTGCTCTGTGCCTCTGTGTGCGTGCGGGGGGGTGTTGGGCCTCTTGTGTCCCTGTGTGTGTGCCGAACGGGGGGGGGGTCGTGTACCTTGGGGGGGAAGGGAGGGAAGGTTGTTGTGTGCGGGTGCCGGAGAATGCGGGAAGCCCACCGGGGAGGAGGTGGGGGGGACGACCGTGTCCCTGTGTGTGTCTGGAGGAGGGGGGTGTTTCGTGTTCCTCTGTGCGGGGAAGACTCGTGTGTCTGAGCGGGGGGAGGGTGGACTCCTGCGTTCCCTCTGTGTGCGCGCGGGGGGGGTGCCTTGTCTCGAGGGCGCCTTTGGGGGGGGGGGGGGGTCTTTTCTGGGGGGGGTGTGCCTGAGGAAGGCCTGGGGGGCAATGTGTCCCTGCGTGTGTGCGGGAGGAGGGTGGGCTCTGTGTACGCGCGGGGAGAGCTGTGTGTCCGAGGAGCCCTCGCGGGGGCGGCGGACCGGTGCCTAGGGTGCGCCCGGGGGGGGGGGGGCAGCGGCAGCACGCGGGTCCGTGGCGGTGCGGGAGCCTGCGTGGCCGAGCCGTGTCGCGCCGTGTGCCTGCTGGGGCGGGGAGCTTCAGGGGGTCGGGGTGGTGGTGGTGAGATGTGAACGGAGGACGCTGCTGTGTGCTCTGTTTTTTGGGGGAGGGTGGTGGGGGTCCCATGCCGGTGTCGCTCATGCAGCGGCTGTCGGGGTGCGGGGGTGGGGTCGCCCCCCCCAAACCCCCCCGTCGGGGCAGGACCGGGAGAGCGGCGCCATCTTGGGAGCCATCAGGTGCCCGGAGCGGGGACAGGAGGAGGGGGGGAGAGGCAGCCACCTCCCGTCCTGGCCGCCCCGGCCACCTTACCGTGGGTAGTGCCATGTGGATCGCTCCCAGGGTCTCCCCTCGGTCCCCAGAGCCGGCGGGTGAGTGTCTGTCCCCATCTGCTTTTCCGGCCCTGGCTGAGGGGGCGCCGGCGCGGGGCTGACTGCCGCGGGCTGCTGGCGGTTCCGTCGCTGGGACCTTGGCCCGAGTGGCACCGGGCTCTCCCAGGAGCAGCTGGGGAAGCCCAAATCGCCGTGCGCCCTCCCAGCCCCAGCGCCTCCTCTCTCCGGCCTGGAGTCGGGCGGCTGTGGGCGGACACCCCCCGGCGCGGGGGCTCCCGAGCCTCTGGCTCACGGCGGCTGCTGTACTTTCTGGGTGTCCCCTCGTGTTGTCACTCTGTGTGTCCCCACTCGCCTGTGATTGAGTTTTCAAAGGGAAGGGCTGCATCTGCCGAGCCGAATGATGTGGATGGGTTACAGGAAGGAGGGATGTTCGGGTGACCTAAATGTTTGTGTCATTGCCGGGTGGTCCGGGGCTACCAGCTGGGATGGGCTGTGATGCTCAGCTCAGGTCGGGATGTTTGGGGGGGTTAACTGATGCGTGGCATTTGTTGTAGCCATTGCAGAAACGACAGAGAACTGTGGAGGATTTCAACCAGTTCTGTACCTTTGTTTTGGCCTATGCAGGCTACATCCCCTACCCTGAAGAGGTAAGTAGGCTTGCAGGGTGTTTATCTACAGAAAGGCTGATTCCTCTGGGCTCCCTGCTAGGTGCAGACCTAGCTCCCTTTCTCCTTACCCTGAATGCCTGTGCTGCAGTCTTCTTTGCTAGTCTTGGATCTTCTTTTGCAGAATGAGCCCTGGACCCATGGAGGCAGCATGAGTCCCCAGAACAGCACAGGGAGCACTCAGGACAGCGATAGCTGGGCTTCATCCCACTCTTCTGACTGCCACATCCTGATGGATGAGGGGAGGAGCAGGAATGCTGTGGCCAGGGGGGCTGTGGACAACAGCCTGCTCCTGAGCTGCCCTGCCTTCCCTCCCAGCTTCTATGATGTCCGGCCCCAGCAAACCAAGCGGAAGAAACCACCTGCAAAGAAACTCATTTTGGAGCAGGAGATGGAGAAGAGTGTGCCACTGAATGCTGGAAAGGGCTTGGAGGCAGAGCAGGATGAAGTGAAGGAGCTGGCTGTGCTGGAGGGACAGTTGCCTCCTGTGAAAGAACAGCTTTCAGAGCCTTCCCTCAACCCAGATGGGGACCCCCAGCCCAAGTCCCTGCTGGAAGAGCTCATGAAAAAGGAGAAGGACTGCATGCATGGAGCACAGGGGACTGAGAAGCCAGTAGATGATCCTCAGCTGAAGGAGCATGACCTGTGCTCTGGAGGGACAAAAAGCCCCAGCTCATGTAGTACCTTGGACCAAAGTGAAGGGGAAGATGCAAGCAGAGGCAGTTCCCAGCCTAGTGGTAAGTGTCTTGAGAGTGCAGAGGGCTCTGTTGTGCTGCAGCCAGTGCTGAGTATTGCCTCTCCCTCAGCTGGAGCCACCTATACTGGCTGCAGGGAGGGCTTGCTGACGGCCCAAGCCTCTCCCAGCAAGCAGAGTGCCTTTGGGAACCCGGGGGCACTGAAGAGCAGAGAGCGGGGAGCTGGCCTGCCCTTTGGTGTCAGTGTTCTGTAGAGCAAGTAATACAGACCTGAAATGAGTCTCAGGTAGGGCCTAGGGTCACCTTGCTCACTTGGTCTTTACTTTTTTTTCTCTTTTCTTCTCCCCTTTTGCAATTTTAGCAGTTGAATTTGCAGCAGCTCCCAACACCAAAGCAGAAGGTGAGTTGGAGGGGGTGCTGTGCCACTGAACACCAGTGGAACTGGCTAGTCTGGCCGCAGCCAGATGTGCAGCTGGTAGGGTGGCTTCTGATCAGTGTCTCTCTCCCTGGCCAGATGACGATGCCTGGGATCTGATCACCTGCTTCTGCCTGAAGCCCTTTGCAGGGAGGCCTATGATTGAATGTAATGAGTGTGCTACCTGGATCCACCTCTCTTGTGCCAAGATCCGCAAATCCAACGTGCCTGAGGTCTTCATCTGCCAGCGATGCCGCGATGCCAAGCAGGAGATTCGGCGCTCCAACAGAGCTCGGACGGTGCCCCGCAAGCGCTTCTGTGACTGAAACTCCTCCAGAGCAGGGAGGACAGGGGTCCCCTTTATAAACTGGAGACTGTAGCCTGATCTGGCTAGACAATCAATGCACAGTAATGGCAGGGGAGGGACTGGGCTGCAGGGCTGGACTGTTCCCCTTGCACTTCTGACTTCTGGAAACTGCCACGTGTGTCCTCCCTGGGGATCGTGCTGGCCATGGAGCTCAGTTACCCCTAGAGGTGTGGGGAGAAGAGGAGGGTGGTCCAGCCATGCACTAGGTTACTCAGAAACATCTATGTCTTTGCATGAAGCTGGCTCAGTGCCTTTCCCCTAGGGCAGCCAAGGAGAACCTAGTCCAAGTAGTTTTTCTGTGGTGTGGTGGAAGCTTACACTTATCCCAAGATGTGACCCCTTCCTACTTTTTCCTCACTCTTCCTTTCCCTGTCTCAGACCTTGGGGTGGGCTGCAATGGCAAAGGCCCAGTGACCCAAGTTCTCCTCCAGCAAGTAGGTGTAGCCCAGGCAAGCTCCTTCTGTGTAATACGCTGCTTTCCAGGCTGGGAAGGAACATCCATCCCATTGATGCCTGAAGGAGACCGGGGCTCTGCATCTTGGGGGTATTGGTGGAGCAATCCATCTCTGGCTCATCAGCCTTGCAGGCTGCACAGGGGAAGTCCTTCCCCTAGTCCATGGTGCTTCTGGTTTCATTTGCTGTGCCTGTGGCCCCAGGATAGTCCTGTTGGGTCAGAAGCAGCAGAGACATCCTCTCATAGATGATTATAAAGGCTGTTCTTGCTGAGCAGCTCTCTGTGGTTCATGTTTTGCAGTTGCACTGAGTCCCTCTTCATGAAGGGAAGGGGGGATTCCCAGCAGGAGAGACGATTGTAGTAGGGCAGGAGAATGTTCTGGTTAGCTTTCAATATTTTCCACTTCAAATCAAATGAAGCTCATACCCTGTGGGCATCTCCTGCTTGCAGGGCTGTCTGAGGGAACATCTGCTTCAACACCATCTGGGTGCTGAGACCTGAGCTCAGGTGGAGCCAGGAGCTGGGAGAGCCTTGCTTTCCAGTACTCTGTCACAGAAGTTTTTTCCCTGGACACACAGAGTGAAATCTAATGACTCGTCAAGAGTGGGCCCTGAGCCCCTTCTGCTATGCAACTGCTGCTCTGGAGACACAGGACATGCCCCCTCCAGGCCCACAGTTAAGTTTGGCAGTGGAAAGCCTTTCCCCTTCCATGTCCCCTGTGTGCAGTGTGTGTGATCTCCCAGGGCCCTGTGTGCACTAACTGTTGGATCCCACTTGCTCCTCAGCCCCTCCAAAGAGCCTGGCCCATGTGCCTTCTGCACTTTCCCTGGGAGGCACAGACCCTGCTCCTGTCCCAGTGACACTCGGCTCGGCCTCTGTCGCACCACTGCTCACAGCAGGTAGGGGACAGCCCCCACTTGCCTGTGCCCATATTTCTTAACTAGGTTCTTTCCTACTTGCACGTCTGGTTACTGTGGGACCACAACTGGAGGAGGGTGTGGGGCAGCCCCCTGTCACTCAGCAGCCCCAGGCTTGTCCCTGTGCCTCTCTCCTCCCGTGGAAAGCCTGGGCCCCAAAAGTGCTTTATGTTTTTATAGTTACTTTGTATTGATATGTAAAATAGCAAATTCTGGTCCTTGCCCTGTGGAGTGTGGCTGGAGTCTTATGTATATAATAAAGTTACTTTCTCCATAATGGTGGTGGGTTTTGACATAATTTGGTGGCTGTGGGGACCTAAGTGCTCCCCTGTTCCTCTTCTGCTGTGGTTCAGAGGGGACCTCATGTTGGAATCCTACCTAAGTACTACTTCTCCCTGCCCAGGTAAACACCAAACAAAAGTGAACAAGCAGGTGAATGCATCTGTGTTTTAATAGAACTACAACCATCACCCCACCCTGCTGTGGCACATAGGGATGCTCCACAGGAAGGTCCTATGATGGTGCATGGGCTGGAGGACAACCTCTTTGAGGGGCACCATTTTCTTGAGGCTGCAAGGCTGCAGCCAATTCATGGTGAGCATCACAGGTCACTCCAAAGAAGCAGCAGATCAGATGGCTGGGGGGGGGTGGTGGTGCACATGCTCTTGGTGTGACTCTTAAGGCACTTCACAATGTAGCTCAAACTCTTGGGCTCTTGACAAACCTTCCCTGGCTCGCTCTCTCCTCCAGAGAGTTAAAATTTACTCCTGACAGCAGCTAAGGTGCTAAAGGATCCAGTTTTCTCCACAACAGAAGTCTGTTATTCCAGCACAGAGGTACTACTGCCTTCTGCTGCACCGCCCAAGGTGTGCCAGCTTCCGTCAGGCAGTGCCACTGGACCAAAGAGGGAGTCAACAGGGGGACAGGATGAGAAGGCACTGGGTGGGGGGGGCCACAAACTGACCTGGCTGGGGTGAGAAGAAATCACCATTTGTAGGGACCCTTACCAAACCATGGTCCTGCTGGTACACTTCAGACCCGAGGCAGCTGCACTGGGGCAGAGGCAGCGAATGGTCCAAGCACAGCAGCAAAACCATGCATAACTTCTACGCTAGGGGCCAAAGCTGGATTTCTGCAACCAAGCAAGATGTGCAGGGGTCTACTCCTCCTTGCTGCAGACAGAGCCACCTGCCTTTTTCTCTAGGTAGGGAATCACTGCCTCGGTGTAAAACTTCTCTAACTTGGGCACTGTCTGCCCCCAGAAATCAGCATCAAACTCCACAGGGATCACAGCTGTCTCCTTGTTGGTGTGCACCACGAAGTCAGCCTGCTGGAAGCCAGCAGAAGCTAGCTGGCACTGGACCTGGGTGAAGTAGGGATGATCCTTCTTCAGGGCATAGGAGTCCCCATCTACCTTAAGGCAGAAGTCCTTATCCTTGCAGGCCTCCTGCACGGTCCTGTTCCTGTGCTTGTAGGGACACTTCACCTCCAGCAGCCCCAGGGCCTTCCCTGTGGCTGCCTCCTTGATGATGCCATCTGGGCTGGCAGCAATCCACTTCTTCTCTTGGTTAATGAAGAGGCCACAGTCCTCCACCCGTACTGGCTTGCCCACCGCCTGTGACTTCAGCTGCTCATAGGCCTGCACGGCTGCCTTCTCATTGCGGAGCCCCCAGGACATGGCTGGTGTCTGTATCCCAGGACTGGAGCTCACCACTGCTTTCAGGTAGGACTTGGGGACCTCATCTGTCTTGCCATTGGCAAACTTGCTGTTGGCGATCCTGGGGGCCACGGAGGCAGTGATGCGGTTCTCCCGCCACTCGTACCACTTGGGGTTGCTCCGTTGGCCCCGGGTCTCTTTCTCCACCTGTGGGATGTCCTGGCTTTCCAGCGGGGGCAGGAACCGCTCACAGGACCTGCTCCAGTCAGTCCCAGGCTGCTTCTTCTGTGGACGTGGGTCAAGTCTGGCCAAACTGCTGGCTCCTATGGCATCAGGTGACTTCTTATGGGTTGCAGAGCAACTGCCAGCAGTTGGTTTGTGCTGGTCTCTGGCATCTCCTCGGGCTCTGTGGGATGCTGCAGGTCTAGGCTGTGAAGAATCTGGCTTTGCACCCCTCCCCTGGCTAGAGCTGGTGACCCCAGCAGCTGGAGTGCTAGATCTAGGCTGAGAGGATCCTGTTTTGGCACCGTGCCCCTGGCTGGGGACTCCAGCAGCTGGAGTGCTCTTGGATCGGCTGCCCACAGCCGCGGCCTTGGCCCGGGTGGCTGAGGCAGAAGGTGGTGGTGCAGCAGGGGTGGTTTTAGAGGCAGCTGTAGCTGGCCGAGGGGATGATGTGCCACTGGTCTCCTTCCTGGGTCTCCCCATTGCTACGTATCAGATGGTCTTGTGCTGTGGGTATGGAACAAAGTTAAGTCCACACCCTCAAACCACAGATTTCCCTTTCTTTGGCACTCCGTGCGCCTGCCATGACTGGGTTTGTGTGGCAAGGTTTACGTAGCAGAAGGGGCTACAGGGGTGGCTTCTATCAGAAGCTGCTAGAAGCTTCTCCTGTGTCAGATGGAGCCAATGCCAGCCAGCAGCAAGATGGACCTGCTGCTGGTAAGGCCAACGCCATCAGTGACAGTCCCTCCGTGATAGCATATCTAAGAAGGCGGGGTGGGGGGAAACCTGCACAACAGCAACTGCAGCAGGAGAGGAAAAACAACTCTACAGACACCAAGGTCAGTGAAGGAGCAAGAAGGAGCTCTAGGTGCCTGAGAAGAGACTCCCCTGCACCTCAGGGTGAAGACCACAGTAAAGCAGGCTGTTCCCCTGCAGCCCATGGAAATTAACTGCAGAGCAGATACCCACCTGAAACCCAAAGGAGGCAAATATCCACCCAATGCCCAAAGGAGGCTGTGACCCCATGGGAAGCCTCTGCTGGAGCAGGCTCCTGGCAGGATGTGTACTCCCATGGTGAGAGAAGCCCACTCTGGAGCAGGTTTGCTGGCAGGACTTGTGACCCCATGAGGCACTCCCACTTGAGCAGTCTGTTCCTGAAGGACTCCACACCATGGAGAGGACCTACACTGGAACAGTGGGTGAAGAACTACAGCCTGGGGCAAGGACTCATGTTGGAGCAGTTCACGAAGAACTACAGCCCATGGGAGGGACCACACGCTGAAGCCGGGAGAGAGTGTGAGAAGTCCTCCCTTTGAGGAGGAAAGAGCAGCAGAAGCAGCATGAGATGAACTAACTGCAACCGTCATTCCCTAGCCCCCTATGCTGCTGGCAGGGAGGAGGTAGAGAACTCAAGAGTAACATTTAGCCCAGGAAGAAAGGAGAGGTGGGGTGAAGGTGTTTTTAGGTATTATTTGTTGTTATCCTACTCAAACTTGATGGGTAATAAATTAAGCTAATTTCCCCAGGTCAATTCTGTTTTGCCTGTTCCCATTTGTGACGGTAACTGGTGGGTGATCTCCACGTGGTCTTCTTGTCCTTACCTCCACCCACGAGCCTTTTGTTATATTTTCTCTTCCCTGTCCAGCTGAGGAGTGGGGACTGACAGAACAGCTTCGGTGGGCCCCTGGCATCCACCCAGGGTCAACTCCAGAGCACTAGTGTCCCCTGCCTGCCCAAACTCCCAGCATGGCTCCGTCCCCACGCCCTTCCTCGGGTGACAGACCACTGTGGCATGCCGGCTAGTTTAGCAGTCCTGGGGTGTTTCTGCACCGCTTCCACCCGAAACCCAGCCCTGCGTGGAGCCTGCGCTCCCGGCCTGGGGTGGCCCTACCGGCCCAAAGACCGGGGAGGGTGCTAACAGGGCGTCTCCGGTGCCAGGTCCACAGCAGCGGTGCCCATGAATGCCGAACTGGGACTGGGAGGGCTCCTCCAGGTCCCATCACCCGCGGACACGCATCGAGGCGCCCCACCCAGCGCCACCCCTGGGTACCCCACGCGTGCTCGGGGCCTGGAGCTGCCCCGCTGCCGCCGCCCGGTCTCACCGCTCCGCCGCGGCTCCGGAAGCGCGCGCCGCCCGCACCACGCACCCGAGGCCCGGAACGCGGAAGGCGGAGCGAGGACGACTGGGTGACGACGCTGGGCGCAGCTGGCCTGGCCCAGCCCGGCCCGCTCCCCGCTAGAGGGAAGCAGTTGCTCGACCATCCCTGCCCGCGGCGGGGTTTGCCCAGGCCCGCCCCAGCCCCTGCTGGGTCTCCTTGCCGCCACTCCCCCACCCCGGCTGCTGCGGACAGATCCCTGCAGCTCCCGCGGCGCTTTCGTTGCACTCCACCCCAAGATTTTGAATTGTTTTTTGCATATCCTCTTCTCCAGAACCCTCTCCTTTCTCTCGGCTCTGTCTATCCTCAATGGCCGCTGTAGGGAGGGGACCCCAGACCCATCTACCCCCTCGCTGCCTGGTCCGAGCCTGGCAGGGAAAGGATGCAGCTGGCACATAGCCCTACCTGGCACCTAGCACCCCAGCTTTGCGCTGTGTGAAGGGACAGGATGATCTGGCGGAACCCTGCCGTGCTGCTGCGCCCCTGTTCCCGATAAGCCTCAGTTCCCGTTGGCGCTGTGCTGGCCCAGGCTGGTCTGAACTGTCACAGCCCACAACCACCACCACCAGACCCACCCTTGGAAAAAGGACAGTGGCAAGAAGCTGGAGCAAAAATACAAACCCTGTGTCACGCTGCTACCCGTACACAGAGGGTCCTTCGGACACGGCCTCGCCAGCCCACCTCGGAGTCCTGACAAAGGGTTTGGCTGCCGAGCCGGAAGCGGGGGGGATGGGGGTGGTAGCAGCACAGCGAGTTTCGGGTTCTCCGAACCCACGGACTTTCGTTTTCAGCAGCGGGTTGGGCGCCTTGGTAGGAGCCGCGGCGAGGCAGCCGCTGAGTCAGCGCAGCCGCCCCGTGGCGGGGGGGCACTGTGAGACTCCCATGTCCGCCCCATGGCTGTGAGACCCCCTCTGATTTTGGCCGTGGTTTCCTAACCCAGCAGCCACCGCTGTAGTGTCAGCATCCTGGGAGGGTTTCAGTTAAGCCTGAGCAGGGTGAGCTCTGGCAGCTTTCCCAGCAGCTCTTCCCAAGGGCCTCTGGTGTCTCCATGAGCCATCTTAATCTCTGCTGTTGTTTCATTTCCAACTGTTCTCTCTCTCCAGCCTCTCTGTAACTTGGGCAGGTCACTAAGGCACAGGTTACATCAAAGGGCATCTGATTTTGACCAGAAACATCAGCAGCCTTTCTCTTCTGAGGATCTGGCTTAATTTGCACTGATTTAACAAGCAGCAGACAGCTGAAGATGATCCCCTCCTGCCCAGATTCTCTGCTCCAGCAGCTCTTGGCTGGGTCTGAGAAGCTGTAGTTAGGTTGAGCACAGCCACTCCCAGCCTGACACCAGCTGATATCTCCTCAGGTTATTTCCTCCTTTAGCACTAAATTCGCAGGGCTTATCAGTGACTCAGGACCTGAGAGCATCTGTAAGAGCTTTGTAGCCTGTGCTCCCTCCAGCCAGCCTTATCTCTGGATGATAATTCAGTTCAGTAAACCCAGGACAAGGTACAGGTGATCTGAGGATAAATACCCAGATAATGACAGGTCCCTCGGGCAGGACAGCGCACTGGTGAGGGCTGCATGGGATCACTGGAGCACAAGGGTGCCGAATGTGCTGAGCCGGGCCTGTGTTCTCAAGGCTTAACGCACGCCTTAGCTCAGCACTCTGCCGAAAAGCAATGCCAAGCTCCCCGGGGGGCTGTTTGTGCCTGCAAAGAGCTGTTGTAGGGAAGCTGTGACAGTGCAGAGCGGGGACAGGAGAGCCTGCTGTCTGATACTGGTGTCAGTGCTGTACAGAGCAGGATGGAGCCCACTTGCGTCTCCTCGGGGCTGCTGCGAATCGCTGATGGGGGGGAAGGGTAGCGTTGGGCTTGGCTGTGTCCCCGGTGCTGCGCGTGCCGTGGTTATTCACCTGCCGTAGCACCGGGGCCGCAGACAGTGTCTGACGCCATAGGCTGGCCAAGTCGCCCCGGCTGGTGGCACCAACCCAGCACTCGCATTTGGACGCTTTTCTTCGCCTCAGCTTGGCCTAGAAACAGTATCTCAGAGAAAAATCAAAGCTTGTGTTTGGTTGTTTTTTGGTGGCGGTGTTTTTTTCTTTCCCCGGGCTGGAGCAGCTGCGGCACTTTGCCGTGACGATGGGAGCGGGAGCCCCGCGCACGCCGCAGGCTGCGGGGATGTGCTGCGGCATGCGCTGTGCCTCCGGCAGCTCGCAGAGCTGGCGCCTGGCGTGTGGGGGGCAGAGTGCATGGGTGAGTATCCTTCTCCTGTGGTCAGAGACAACAGGGAAGGGGAGCAGCTGCACACTTCAGCACTTCTCTCTCCCCATGCAGCACAGGAAGGGAAGTGGTGTGCCGTGGGGCATCTCACACAGGGAAAGAGAATGGCTTAGCACGCTCTTGCAAGCACCCCAGGGACATGCAGAGTGCTTCTATGCAAGATAATCATGTTGGCTGAAACGCAGGGTAAGAGGTCAAGAAGGGGGAGCATGCCCTGTGCTACTACAAAGGGCATCTTCTGATGAGGTTTTCTTCCTTTATTCCTGCCTGTGCTGAGGACCTGAAGCCATAGTGGTGCGTGGGTCACTTTAGAGGTGAGATCTGATGGGAAGATGCAGCTCTGCCAGGCCTTGCTCCAGTGCTGCTCCAGTATCACCTGCTGAAGACTGGAGGCCACTGCCTGCTCTTTCTGCCCCAGTATGTGTCTGGGCTGGCTCCAGGTTTGGCATGGCTGTAACAGTGGGTTTGTGGTGTATGGGAGGTGGGTGGCTCCCCTCTGCATGCTCTATAAAAAGAGCTGTGGCAGCACAGCCCTATCTATAGCACAGCCCTAACTATAACACAGCAAGGGAGCTGCCTGGGAGGCAGGGCAGGGATTAGCCCTAAATCTGATGGTTTTCTCTGGTCCCGCTTGGGAATATCAGGCTAGCAGTGGCAGTGGAGGGATTCCCAGCAAGTCTCAGGCTGGGAGATCTCCCTGTCAGCAGATGTGTCCTGGCTTTGCTGGGATTTCCTGACTGTCTGCACCCTCCCCAAGGGGCTTGTTGTCATACTTGTCACCCAAGGATTGGTCTCTCTCCAAATCCCCCCGCTCCCACCCCCCACCCCTTCCTGTTCTTCAGGACTGGGATCTTGCTGTTGCACAGAGGCTGATGAGGATGGCCCCAGTGCAACCCCAGAGCATCTGAGTTGTGGGGTGAGTGTGCATGTATGTATGGTCAGCATCTGCCTGTGCCGAGCTCTTTGGTGGTGGTCTCAAGGTGGCTGAGACCTTTCCTAGCTAAGCTGGTTGTGATACTTGTGACCCACTATACTTGTACTGGGGAGTTCAGTTGGCTGATGAGGGGTTGTATTTTGCATTGTACTATTTTTAGGAGAATACAGGAAGGGCAGCTACCTGTCCCAGGAAATTAAACTGTGTATTTGTGGGTGCCACAGCATCACCCTCGGGTATCACCAGCATCCAAGTTTGGCTGGACATTGCCACACTGTGGGTGCATCACAGCCCACAGCACTTGGCTCTGCTCTTGATTGGTTCCTGTCACCCTCTGGGTGTGTTGGGTGTCCCCTGAGACCCCCCTGGTGCCAACTGTGAGAGCATCCCCCAGCATCCCCAGGGCAGCAGTACCAGGGAGTGTGTCTCTTTAATGAGGCTGGGCTTGGAGCAGCTCTGCTGCTGGCACAGGGAGTGAGGGATGGAGCGAGGGCGGTGAAGGAGCCAGTGCCAGAGAGGGAGCCTGCAGCAGGGAGAGGCAGGGAAGGACCGTTCATCCCCACCAGGAACCACAGCCCCCTGCCAGAGGGGCAGGGAGACCCACTGACAGGGCAGAGGGCTTTGTGAAGGGTAGGGATCCAGCAGTGCTGAGCTGAGCCTGCAGCCCCTGTGTCATCCTCCTCCAGGTAAGGGCCAGGGCTGGGGGGAGGCTGGGACCGCGGTGACTCGGGATCCCTGCTGGTATCCTGCAATTCCTGGGTGCCCCAGGGTCACACACCTACTGCCAGGGC
Organism: Melanerpes formicivorus; assembly: GCF_026170545.1. NCBI lineage: Eukaryota > Metazoa > Chordata > Aves > Piciformes > Picidae > Melanerpes > Melanerpes formicivorus. The sequence goes on along the minus strand of NW_027142364.1, from coordinate 8,449,826 downwards.
AGCCCCAATCGCAGCAGAGGTGAGAGGTGGGAGATGAGGCAGCAGGGCCATGAAAGTGCTGAAATCACCATCCAGCATGGACCCGACAGGGCTGGCTTGAATAACTGCTGGGAACAATCCCAAGGGGATCAGCAGCCAGCCCCTGCTACACACTACAAATGTCCCTTGCTTGGAGGAACAGTGGGACCCTTTTGCAAGGCTGCTCTGCCTGTGTCAGGGGAAATCTGTGGGGCTGGGACGTTTGTTTTGGGGGATGTGCCTGTATTGGGGTTCATTGAGAGCAAGTAACTACTGTTCCCTGGCATGGAGCTGGGGGTTGGTTGGTTTGTTTGTTTTCCAGGGGCTTTAGCAGCTCTGGGGAGGTGAGAGCAGCAGCAGAGGTCCTGGACAAGGTGGTCCTGGGTACAGCGTGTGTGTCAAGGTGTGTGTGCATGCACACATGCATGTCTGTGTGTGTACAGAGGGCTCTGCTCCGTTTTGACTTCCCAGCAGATGCCAGGCAGGGAAGAGCACCCCAGGCTGGAGGCTTAGGCTGGGGACAGCCCTTCACTCTGTTCTCTTTGCCTGCATCTGCCCCTTTTTTCCTCCTCTTTGGGCTCTCTATAAAGTGGCATACTGTGGGCAGCAGTGCCATCACTTTCTGCATCTGTGGGCTCCTCCCTGCTCCAGAAGCTGGGACAGATCATGCTTTCTGACCCTGTCCCAGAATAGTAGTGTAGGGCTGCCCTACAAGGAGGGGAGGCTAGGAAAGCAGGGAGCAACATGGGCAAGCAGGAGGAATGGTCACACAGAGGCTTGGGTTCCCTCTCTTTCTATCCTTCTCTTGTACCAGCCTGTGTATCTGTCACCATTGGACATTTCTGCAGGGTTTGCCTGTGCTGGGGCTCGTCTCAGGCTTTCCCTGGACCGCACTGCACCCCAATGCAGGCAGCTGTTGCTTCAGCAGGTGAAACTCCAACAACTTTGCTGGCAGCTGAGGAGGGTCCACTGGGCTCAGGCTCACTGCAGCAGCTCTGCTGGAAAACTCAACATGTCCACGAGTGAGAAGAGAAACTTTAAGTTATTCTGACCTAGAGAGGAGTTAACTCCTTCTTGCCTTCGTTGAGGGCTTTTTGCCACCAACTTAGAGAGCCAGCCCCAGTCCTGCTGGGGATATTGCTGGTTAAATCAGTTCCTGCAGGAAGCCAGTGGGAAGGAAGGAAGAGGAGTGGGCTGCAGAGGCATTGATGACCATGCTGAGGGTGGAGAGGGGGCCCAGGGACCTGTGGGTGATGCCACGTTGGCACCTGGGTACAATTTGCTGCCCCAGGGGAAAAAGGATGAAGAGGCTGGTGCAAGAACCATCGAGTCTGGTTTTATTCATTACCACAGGGCTTAGAGCAGCCAGCACAAAGTGTGGCAGGACCAGATGGGACCTGTTTACTCTGTGAGTGTAAATGTAAAGAGAAGTGATAAAAAGCAGCCGGGACAGCTTCTCCACTAATCCCTGGTAAACAAGCTGGCAGTGCCCTGGCCAATGGGCAGCGCAGCAGATAGCAGGTGCGTTACTGAGCATTAAGTCAGCTGCCTTGGGAACAAATGGAAGGGTTTTGGGGTGAAATCCATCTTTAATGGCTTGATGTGGCTGGGCAAGTCCTAGAGCCTGGCTGGATGCTGTGGTCAGAGCAGGACCCAGCTGCTGATGTTCTTACTGGTGGCATGGCTACTGTGGGGAAAAAGTGAGCTGTGCAGGAACCCAATGCCACTTTGTATGCTGGAAGAGCAGTCTGGGGGGCTTAGCATCAGGGTAGAAGGTTGGCAATGGCAGGAGGTAATTGGTTGGCCAGGACTTGCCATTATAACCCCGTGATGCTGACTGAGCAGGTAAACAGCTTCCTTCTGGTGTAACAGTGCGATTTTCCTGGGTGGCAGCCACATTGCTAATGCACTTCTGCACTTCTCAGGGGCTCTCCTGCTTTGTGCCAGCCATGGGTTCAGTTCTGGCACTACCTCCAAGGATGCAGCCCTGCTCAGCTTTCAAGCATGCTGTAGGAGAAGCAACCTGTGACCATATGCTAAGGGCACCCTGACCCTCCCATTACTGATGGTCACACAAGCGGTTCCTGGGCTGAAGGCCACTGAAGTGAGGGACCCATATGGTTCACTTGTACCTGGCCTTGTCCTTGCCCTGGGCACGTTGCATGCTGAAGCAGTGGCACATGGCCTGATGCAGGGACCTTGCTACAGTTGGGTTGCAGGTGCTTGGGACAGGCAGGGGACACAGTGTGGAGCAGCAGACCCTTGCCTGGAGCAGGCCCCATGCATGTTATGCACGGAGGCAGCACTAAGCCTAACTGGAATTCTTCCGTGGGCTTTGAAGGCACAAGGTGGAGTGCTGGTAGAGAGATGCCCTGGCTCCAGGCAATCATTTGGGATTCCACTCCAAAGTGTTTTTTTCAACGTGAAGAGTAATGTGGAGTGGGTTGGTGCCCTAGCTGGAAGGCATCCCCAGCCACTTCCCAAAGCTGCTGCTGAAGGGGGGATGCCAGACACATCCATCTCTGAGCAGAGCACTGCTCGCCCAGAGACAGAGCATTGTCCCTCAGGCTGGGTTCCCCCCTCCTGCAGTGCCTTCCCCTTTGTGCTGCTCTTCAGTGCAGTGCTGACCTTGTTGTTAATTATTAAACCCCCAGCAAACACTGCTGGCTGTTGTGCCCTAGATACACTGTGGGCTTCTCACTTCTTTTTTTTTTTAAACCAAATTACCCTGGAAACCTCTGTGGGTGGATGGAGATGGGAGCAGCAGACATTCCTCTCCTTCCAGTGTAGGAGATGGTTGGGGGAGGCTCTAAAGCCACTGGGCTGCGGTAGAGTGGCTGAGAACTGGACCACATGTGGCTGGCTGTTGTCTGGCCTGTCCAAGAGTACCTGCTTGTCTGCCAGGGCTTGGAGCTTGCATGTACTTGCTGATGTCCCTGGGAGAAGTGACTTTCCTGCTCAGCAGCTACATTTATTCACCTATGAGGTGAAAAAGTTCTCAGTAGGCTCTTGTGTCTCCAGACCAAATTCACAGGTGGGCTGGTGTCTGAGCAGAGCTGGGTTCACGTGTGTTGTGGGCAGGAAGGGCTAGGGACCTGCTCCTCCCTTACAGACTGGTCTGTTGGAAGTGGCTTGTGTCCCCAAGCCCCTTCCTAGTGGAGTCTGCCCTCAAGCACCCACCACCTGCCCCCCCTTTGCTGCAGCTGCCCACAGCTGAGGGACTATGCCAGGACTGTACGCTCTCTCCTCTTGGGAAGCTCTGCCCTTGAAGAGCTCCAGGGTGAAGGCTTGTGCCAACGGGTACTCCTTGAGCATCACTGCTCACCTTGTGTACACCAACCCTCATGAGGAGCCTGTGGAAGGTAAGGGGGAGCTATCAGGGCTGGCAGGGACCCATGCTGCCTGCACACCCCCCCTAAAATCACCCATGCTGGAGGTCATCTCTGGCTTGAGCCCACCTGTGTCCCAGCCTCCAAACCTTGCTCAGTTTGGGGAGCACAGGCAGAGGCCAGTGGTGGTGAGAGCATGGGTGGGAGCAGAGTGAAACTGAGCAAAAACATTCCCATCACTAATCAGGAGGGGGATTTTGTCCTGCCCTCCTCCTGGCTGGTGAAGCTCAGGGTCCCTCCTGCATGCTGCCCCACTCCCATGCATCTCAATTGCCCTGCAAGTCAGACAGGCTCCTAGCAGTGCCGCCATGGGCTGTACTGTGCTATGGCAGTGTCTGTGCCAGGATCTGCCTTGAGGCTCTCTCCCACCCATAGGCATCTTCATCTACCCGCTGGAGGAGTTGGAAGTGGTGGCTGGCTTCGAAGCAGTGGCGGGCAGCCGGCGGGTGACGTTCCAGGTCCAGAACCGGCACCGGGTGCAAGATTGCTGCCTCCAGGTTGGCCACAGCCTCAGCCATCCACGCCGCTGTGCCAGCGGTAAGTGCCCCATGGCTAGGAGGCTCACAACGAGCAGGGATGAACTGGGGGGGGGATATAAGAGGCTGAGAGCCCCTGCAGGGCTGGAAATCTCAGCCTCCCTCTTCTCCTCCCTCCGCCTCTTCCAGGACTTCATCTGTCCCTTTGCGTTGCCATCCTTACACCTGCACTCTGTTTTCCCCCTGACAACAATCGGTGCAATTAATGGTCCTGCTCCCCAGCTTTACATACCCAACTGACACCGCTCCCTGTCCCCGTCCCCTCCCCCCATCCTTCTCCTGCTCAGGCCACCTTGTCCTGGATGAAGATGCAGAACGCTCCACCTTCATCATCATCACAGGCATGCTGTGCCCGTCGGAGAGCCTGGCTGTCACTCTGAGCACAGCACAGGAGCTGGTCACGCTGCCTGACGGGGCTCTGCGGCTTGTCCTGCCCCCTGTCCTCACGCCCCGTGTCGCTGCTGCCCTCGAGAGCGAGCCGGCAAGCTTGTGTGACGACAGGTTGGCCCTATGGTGATTTTCATGGCTTCCTCAGTCTCCGCCATTCAGGGGGTGGAGGGGGGAGTGGGGGGGGGTGGGGGGAGATGCCGGTGTTGGGTGAGTGAGGAGAGGAGCAGGAGCCATCACCACCTTTCCCCTTGCAGCCCCACCAGCTGTTTTAGGGGGACAGGTGCCCGGACCCAGCCTGTGGAGCCTGCAGTACCTGGGGAGAGTGTGGACATCTTTCAGGGCCGGCCCTGCAACCCTTTTCCTTATGAGTTTGCCTTTGAGCTGCTGGTGAAGGGTCCTTGCTTGCTGGCAGGTAGGGGAGTGGCTCAGGTGGTGTCAGTTGGTTGGGCAATATTACCTCAGGATGGTGTCCCCAAAGTTTCTCAATGCTCCTAGAATATTAGTTTTCTTCCCCTGTCACATTCTTGTACTCCCTACACATGAAGAAGCCCTTTTCCTATCCCACCCTCTGGGGCTGGGATTGCATCCCCCCAAAGTTACCCTACATGTGACTTTGGGAAGCCCTGGGTAAGCAGTCTCCTTCCCTGATGGATGGGGAGATGACAGGTGAGGATGGGATGATGGGGGTTGGTGGGGAAACACTCTGGGATGCTTACCCAATTAGTCCCATTATAGCTGGTAGGAAGCAGCCACTGCCATGGTGCTGAGTCCAGCACAGACATGGAGCTTGATGAGCTGGGGCACATGAGAGGTTGCTCTGTCACCTACTCCTCCCCACAGGACTGGAGAGCCCATCCCATGCCCTGCGAGCTGACGCTGACCCCTGGGCCAGCTCTGCCACCACCACCTGTGTCACCCTGGCTGAGCCCCACTGCTACGACAGGGACCTGGAGATCATCCTTTATCCCTGCGGTGAGGACGGACAGTGCCCTTGGCAGGTTTGGGGAGGTCGGGCACCACCCCAAAAGCATCCAGAGCATCCCCCAGCTCTTTGCGGCACAGGGCGGCTCCAACCCCCCTGCCGTGTGCCTCCCAGAGCCCCACCACCCCCACCTGGTGATCGAGGATGGCATCATGACATACCCTGAGTATGAAGCCCACATCCGGAGCCGCCGGGATTACATGCGGATTGCCAGGAAGGACGGCAGTGGCGAGAGACAGGTGACAGGGCAAAGCCACCACCAGCCCTAAGTGGGGGAGGAGGAGGAAGAGGAAAGGGGGAGGTGATTGGATGGAGTTCAGGAAGACCTCAGCATGGGCTGGAGCTCGTGAGAGAAACCCTGGCCTGCTTGGCTCGCAGGTGGCTTTTGTGCAGAAGCGTTTCCACAAAGACATCTTCCACAACCCCGTGCTGATGCTGAACTTCTGCCCGGAGACAGAGGGTGGCCCCGGGGACCTGCAGAGCATCACCCGTGAGGTCCTTTTCCTCATTGATCAGAGCAGCACCATGAATGGCCCTGAACTTAACAAGGTCAAGGTGAGGCACGGCCACAGGGCCAGGGATTCTCCCTGTGTGGCCGGCCCTTAGCAGCCCTCCCCGGTTCCCGCTGTCACCCCAGGAGGCTTTGCTCGTGGCTCTGAAGAGCCTCCCCTCGGGGACACTGCTCAACGTTGCCAGCTTCGGCACCGACGTGAAACCACTCTTCCCGTCCAGCCGCCTCTGCAGCAACGTGAGTGCCACTGGGCAAAGTCCCTCCCGAGCTGCTCTCTGTCCCCACCCCCAGCGCCCTGGCGTGGGGATGGGGCTGGCAAGCTGGGGGTCCGCTGCGAGGTCGGCTGTCTGTGTGGACAGGAGACACTGCGGCGTGCATGCGAGCACCTCGGCGGGCTGCAGGCAGATATGGGCAGCACCAACCTGCTGGCAGCTCTGGGCTGGGTGCTGATGCAGCCCCTCCACCACGGCTACCCCCGCCAGCTCTTCCTCTTCACCAACGCAGCAGCAGGCAACGTGGGCAGGATTCTCCGCCTGCTGCGCAGGCAGGCCAGCACTGTCAGGTATGGCACCAGCACTGCAGCAGGGGCACCTGGGGCTCTCCGTGTCCTCTGTTCCAACAGTTTCTCAGTGTAGACGTGGTGCTTAGGGACGTGGTTTAGTGGTGGACTTGGCTGTACTGGGTTAACAGTTGGACTCCATGGTCATGAAGGTCTTTTCCAACATATCCTATTTTGTGATTCTGTGATTCTCTTTCTGCAGCTCCAAATCTCACCATAATCAGCCCTGAGGGTGTCCTTCACCCATCACGTGCCCCAACCCCACCAGCTCAGCTTCTCCTGGGGTGCCCCAACTTGCAGCCAGGGTGGCATCTCTGGCCATCATCCTGATACAGGACTCACCCCTGGGCTGCCCAGCCACCGGCAGCAGCTCAGCCGTGGCTTTTCATCACCTGTCTCTCTCTTGCAGGTGCTTCAGCTTTGGCATGGGCCCACAGGTGTGCCGGCGGCTGCTGAAGAACATGGCCAGGGTGAGCCGGGGCCGTGCCGAGTTCCTGAGCCCAGCAGAGAGGCTGCAGCCCAAGGTAATACCTGGGCAGGGACGGGAGGCACAGGTGGCACACAGACACTGTGGTGTCTGACACCAACTGTTCTCCCCACCCCAGCTGATCAAGTCTCTGAAGAAGGCGATCGAACCAGCCATCAGCGACATCACCATCGATTGGTATGTCCCTGACAGCATGGAGGCTCTGCTCTCACCTACTGAGCTCCCGGCTCTCTACCCCGGGGACCGCCTTGTCAGCTACTGTGTCCTCTACAGCATTGCCCGCTTCCGCAACAGGCGCCCACCGGTATGACTGGCACCGCCATGGCATGGCAAAGATGGCATGTTCCTGGTGCCACCGGCTTCTCTGCATGCCAGGGGTGTTGACACCAGTGCCTTCTCTCTACCAGGGCCAGGAGGGGGCTCGCCAGGGCTTCCAGGGTTCAGCATTCCTCTCCCAGGAGGAGGTGCGTACTCCTGGGGAGAGCCGCCGGCAACCCCGCAGCACCCTGGGATCCGGGGACGCCTCCCTGGACCTCTCTGTCATGGGCACGGAGACATCGGAACGGAGTGAGCGGAGCCGAAGCTGGGGCCGGGGGAGGGGTGGGGGCGGCATGGGAGCTGTGGCTTATGGGGGTGTGCTCGCCGGGCAGGTACGGATCCCGTTTCCGGAGGAGATATCTGGAAGCGGATTTACCAGCCCTCCTACATCCAGGAGCAGTACGTCCTGACACACTGCTCGGTCAGCACCGACCGCAGCCGGGGGCTGCTGTCCCACAGCTCTACCAGCAGTGAGTCCACTGGCTCCCGCGATGTGGCCCCTGAGGCTGGCTCCTCAGCTCCCGGCACTGATGCCACCTCCCAGCAGGGCCAGAAGAGCCTGTCCCTCTGCGAGTCCTCCACCAAATCCGCCCCGCTGCCCTCTGCCCCATCTGGTGCCAAGGTAAGGACACCAGTGAGGTGCAAGTGCTTACACATGGCAGGGTTGTTCCCAGCTTAGTTTAGCTGGAGTCTCGCTGTCCCCTCGTGCCTGAACATTTGGCTGCCATGCTGGAAACCAGAGCACTGCACAGGGGACGCACCTGGATTTTGTGCAAGGAACAGCTGTGGATGCTGCAAGGAGGCTGCTTGCTTAGTTTTGCCCTACTGCAACAGGATAATTGGGGCCAAATAGCTGATTGCCCAGCTTCCTGGGCTGGTAGTCAGCTTCTAGCCAGCTCATATCCTCGTTGATGCTGCAGAAATCAAGTGGGCTGGCATCAGGTAATGAATCTGCCAGGCTGGCTAAGGGCTATGGTCTGGCTAAGGTCCTGCCTGGTTCCTTCATCCCTCAGCTAATGCTGCCCAATACTGGATTAGCGATGGGCCACATCCCTGATGCTTCATACCAGGGTTTAAAAAACAGCTAGGTCACTAGGATGGGTAGAGGCAGCTCCAGGGACGCTGGCCCCAAGGCTGGGTGAGGCCAGCTGTCCTCCAGCTCCAGGACACGCTTCTGCTCCTTCCTGGTACAACGGCACAGCTGGTGGCCTTTGCTGCTGAAATGTCAAGCGTAAGTGATTTCCCCGCAGTGCAAATGATCCTCCCCTCACCCTCAGCTGCCCAGGCGAGAGGCAGCATGGATGTCACTGCCATGCCATAGTGTTTAGGTGAAGCATCTCAGAGCAAGGACATAACTGTGCTGGAGATCACAGCCCACTGTAGCATCATTCAGCCTAAGCCACTGAACTAAGCCCCCTCCTGTACACACTGCAATCTCTGCCAACTTCTCCTGCCTCAGCGTCAGGCTGAGTCAGCCCCCAGGGATGTTTGCAAACTCCTGTCTCGGTGTTGCTGTCCTTCCCACACATATAAGGAGCCTGGTGAGCGTTGCCCATCGCCCTGGGAGGTTCCCGAGTGCTAGTCTGCAGTGCTGCAGCGCTGGGCAGCAGCCAGTGGCTCTGGCCAACAGCTGGCTGTGGCTCCATGTGCCCCATCGTGGCTTGGCATAGTCTGTGCTGGTGCCTTTGCTGGGCTTGCTGTCAGCCTCCCTGCCACCACAGGTGATGGTGGCCCTGAGCACAGAGGAGCTGGCGAGGCAGAAGAAGGTGCTGGCACGCACTGCCCTGGCCAGCCGCAGCTTTTCCTCACCACATGGAGAGCTGGATGCTCACAGGCTCCGCCTGGCCCTGGAGAAGGTGTCACAGAAGAAGAACCAGTCCCTGGAGGGGCGACTGGATGAGCTGGGACCACAGGCGCAGAGACTGCAGCCCGGTGCAGTGGAATCGAGTGAGTGCTGGTTCCAAAGTGATGAGGGTGGTGAGGAATAAAACAGGTGCCCCCAGTTGCTAAGTCCATGTCTTGCTGTTGCCCAGATAACCTCATCTCGCCCACCCATCTGGACTGGGACATGCTGGTGGAGCCCTCCTACCTCTTCAGTGCCGAGCCAGTACCTGAGCCAGGGGAGCCCAGCACAGGCGATGCCAGCCTGCCCCGGTGCTGCCAGGTGGTGATCCATGCCATGCAGGCTGGCAAGCCAGTGTCCTGGGAAGTGACGGCCTCGCTGGAGTCACTGCTGCAACCCCGGGAGCAGCCGGGCAGGGAGGACCCCCCGCGGCGGGTGGCCAAGGGCTGGGACAAGCCCTTGCACCGCCTGGCAGCGCGCTCTGTCATCCAGGACAACGAGAATGCAGCACAGCGGGAAGCTGAGCTGCAGCAGGGTGGGTGCTGCTGCATGCCCCCCTTCTTCCCAGGGCAGCCCCAGCATCCCTTCACCTCCAACCACCTCGCTCCGGGTAGGTTTTGCCCGCCGGTTTCGTCTGAAAGCTGTGCAAACCAGCAAAGCCTGCAATGTGCCTTCTCTCTACACCCGCCTGGTGCCCGTGGATGGTGCCACCCAGACAGCTCTGCCCGCAGCCCCTGAAGTGTGGGGCACAGGTATGGCTGGGCGGGGCTGGTGTGCTGGGGAGGGGGCACAAGGTGATTGAGGGCTGAGGTGGCACTGTCCCTTGCAGCCACCTCAACCAGCCAGCCACAGGCCACCACAGCAGGGAGCTGGGGCTCCTCACCAGGTCTGGACCAACAGCAGAATGCAGAGGAGCAGGATGAGAGTCCTGTTGCTGCAGGTACCAACCTGAGTCCTTACACTGGCTTATGCTCCCCAGGGACCTGTCTGAGCACTAGGGTCCATGAGGACCCTTAGCTCAGGGCTGCATGAGGCTGATCCCATCTGGAGTACTGTGGCTGCCCAGGGAAAGGCATCTACTCGACAGTGGGGAGGGAACCATGGCTGAGGGAGGAATAGGGAGCAGCACAGCAGTCCCTGGAAGCAGCTCTGGGTCTTTTGCAGAGGGAGGCAAGACCCTTGGATCTCTGGCCAGTGCTTCTTCACCTACCTATGGCTCGGAAAAGCAGAGCTGCTTGAACGGTACGTCCCAGCTGGAGGGGAACAAGGGCTGGACGGAGGGGGACAGGGTGCCCCCGGCAGCCAAGAGCTGGTGCAGCTGCAATACCTATGCTTGCCCTCACTGTCCAGGCCATGGGGGCTAAGCCACCCTCACAGGTGCTGGGGAGCAGGACCCACCTCTAATTGCATCATGGCCCCCTGCTCAGCTCTCCTCTCTTGCAGGACCTCCAAACAGCCCCTCTATCACCTCCCTGGGCTCCCAGAAATCCAGAGAGAGCATTGCTGGCTCCAGGTGAGGCTGCCTGTTGTGGGGGGATGCCAAGAATTGATATGTTGTAGGGAAAGAGGACAGTACCACTTCTTGGGTCCTCATGTCCCCTGTGCCATAAAGGTGAGGGTTTGGTGCTCCAGACGCTTCTCTGCAGCAGGCTGAGAAACACTTCCCACCCATATTAGCTTCCCTGTGTCCCACAGGTTTAGCCTCAGCAGGCACAGGGGGCCCAGCCTGGTATTGCGCCCACAGTGCCTCAGCCAGGAGAGTAAGAGCTCCAGCAACCATGCCAGCCACGACTACCTTCCACTGGTAAGGACCTTTTACCCATGCCAGCTGGGCTGGGGGAGCTGAGCAGGTGATGCCCTGCAGTAGCACCCACTTGAGGATGGAAAGGCAGTGGGTGCCAGCTCAGCCCTGGGGTAGCCTTGAAGGGCCCTGGGGGCCTTTGCTGGCTTTGGGGCAGTCCCTGTACCACAGGCACACTCCTGTAGCCCACACCAGAGTGCTGAGGGCCATGATGGGTCTGTGCTCCTGCCTGACTCCCCTAGTCACCTGCTCCAATCACTGCAGGTGCAACTGCAGCAAGCCCAGGGCCCATTCCAGCTCACTGAGAGCTTCTCCGAAGTGGTGCAGATCCCCCTGGACCGCCTGTGTCGGGCCTCGCCCTACGCCTCCCACAGAGCCAGCCTCAGCCCCACATCCCCAGGGCCCAGGAGCAGCCCCGAGGCAGGGCCCAGCAGCGAGGAGGGCGAGGAGTCTGCCACAGCCCCGCAGCCTGGCTCACCGCTGTCCCGCAACACTTGCTCTGAGGTGCCAAGCGCGGCGGTGTGGGCACAGGCGGACAGCGGGCACGGCTCTGAGTCTGACACCGGCCCCCACTCAGCCGCCCCCTCTGAAGCCAGCGTAAGCTGGCAGGATGTGGGGCCAGAGGACCTGGAGAGTGCCAGCTGGGCCACGGCAGTGGCCTTGGCGTGGCTGGAGCATCGCTGTGCTGCCTTCTTCGAGGAGTGGGAGCTGGTGGCAGCCAAGGCGGACGCGTGGCTGCAAGCGCAGCGGCTGCCCGAAGGGGTGGACGTGAGCTGCCTCAAAGGGGCAGCCAGGCACTTGTTCCTGCTGCTGCGTCACTGGAACGAGAACATCAAGCTGAACATGCTGTGCTACAACCCCAACAATGTCTGACAGCCGCTGCAGGGGCCAATAAAGATGCCTGGCTCCATGTTGCTTGCACAGGCGTCTCTGTTACAGGAAGGGAGATGCTGGCCCCATGCAGGCTACGCTGGGGCTCTCCAGAGCCCTGTGCAGGTCGGGGGGTCACCCCCTTCCCAGCCATATCATATGGGAGGGAGCAGACAGAGGACTACGACAAGCCAAGCTAGAGGAATCCCTGGGCTGCATCAAGGCGATTCAGACCTTGAGGCAAAGTGGTTTCTAAGATCATCTGTCTTAACCTCACTGCAGAGGCTACTGCCCTGCCCTGGGCAGTGCTCAGCCTCTGCCTCCCCAGAGGTAAGGCAGGCCAAGCTGTGGCGGTTCCAACACTGTTATGATATGAGGATGTTGTAGCCAGGGAAGGGCACATAAAGCCCCCCTTTATTGGGGAAGTCCTGCCTGTCAGGGGTCCCCACACTGCCCTCACTGCACAGTTCCAGGGCTCACACCCATCTTGGGATGTGAGGGGCAGCTTGGAAACCAGATGGGGAAAGAGCAGGAAGAAGGGTCAGTCCCAGGGGCCAGTTTCCATTGTCCACTCAGCCGCTCTCACTGGGCCTTCTTGGAGATGGCTGCAGGCCTTCTGCTTGGCGAAGGGCTGTGCATCACTGCTGTGCCATACCAGAGCTGGAGCAGGATGAGTCCATGGCAGATGTGGAGGGAGAGGGAGCTGCAGACTGTGGAGGGGTAAGTGTTCCAGCAGAGCTCGATCACACCGAGTAGCAGCACCCTGCAGGAGACAAAACTTAGGATCAGCATCAGAGGGGACATGCATCCTCCCCACTTGCTCCATAGAGCCCCCTGCAGACAGGACTCCCACCTGGTAGCACATACTTGGGCATGTGAGCAAGCTTGGTGGTTGGGGTGCACCAGAGTAAGTAGGGCAATGTGTGGAAGTACCAGACATAGAACTGGTAGTGCAGGGAGCGGCTGCAGCAGACACCCAAGAAGTTGGAAGAGAAAAGGATGAAAATGATCTGTGCACTGGTGTTAAGGGGACAAACACAGAAGGCTGGAGCTGCGATCCTGCAAAAGCTCCCCAGCCATGCAGGACAGCTCCTTACCCTGGGACAGGCTAGTCTGGATGGCATCACAGGACTAGAAGCCTGAGAATACTGAGCCCGAAGTCCACCCTGCCTTTTCTCCCCATGCTTGCTGCCCACCCTGTCAAAGGATATTGTTGGCTGTCAAGGGAGGGGATGCAGGTTTCCTTTTAGCAGGATCCTTCAGCAAGGCCAGGATGCTTTCTTTGGGCCTGAGGGGCAAGCACAAACACAGATCTCAGTTGCTGAAAGTCTTTACCACCTCTGCCTTCCCCTGTGAGCCATGATGCAGTGTGCGTCCCAATACAGAAGAGTAACTCACCCCCACTCCCGCCTGCAACCCCAAAACCACAGTGTTATGAAGGCAGCAGAGATGTGGACCCACGTTCCCATATTCTGCACCATGGAGGCTGATGGGAACCAGCATCCATGAGGAACCCTGGGCCTTACCTGTGCCACCGGTGCAGTGCAAAGAGCCCCAGGGCAGCCAGGTGAGTGAGGAGCAGCATGGCGTGGAAAGCCCGGCTCTGGAAAACTTCTTCTGGGAGGAAGCGCCAGTTCACCGTCCACTTGAACTGAAACTGGCGGCCCAGGTCGAAGGAGCGAGTCAGGTACCCCACAGGATTCACCAGGAGGAAGGGCAGCCCCAGAACCACCTGCCAGAGACACACAAGCACCTTTTCAGCAGTCCTAAAACAGGTCTCTGTCACCCTTGCCACCTCCTGAGAGCCCCAGCGCCACGTGGGGCAGTCAGCCAAAGATGGGAGCCCCATCCAGCTTGTCATGTGGGGCCAACTCCTATTCTGATGCCGCTGTAAATCCAGCCAAAGGTCTCTGGCACCCAGGACAGCCAGGCAGGATGCTGTGATGCAGGCATTCCACAACCCCCTACCGACGGGACCGCCAGCCTGCCCCTGTAGCTGATGCAAGCAAGCACTCACCTGGAGCAGGGCACAGATGCAGAGCTTGGGTATGCAGCCCAGGAGACCGAACCGTTGGAGGAGCAGGAAGAGAAGTCCAGGCGCAAAGAGGAGGATGTTCATCTTCACGGACACAGCCAGGCTGATCAGGAAGCCATGTTACAGCTACGGCCCCCAACATGGGTACCCAGGAATCCCCCTGGTCAAGCACAGCCTCTTCCCCAGGGCCAAGCTCACCCATGTATGCAGCATGCCATGGAGAGCAGCATCTGCCCTCAGACTCTCACCTGAAGAGGAGGCAGCCCCAGGACCAGTGCTCTTCCAGGAAGAGGTTGACAGCAAGGAAGAGGATGGCCATGGCAACAGGGTCGTTAAAGAGCCGCAGGACAAAGATGGAGTGGATGCGGTAGGAAGCACAGCACATGAAGAAGAAAACATAGGGGGGGACCTTGGCAGGGAACAGAGAGACATTAGGGCAGTCAGCAGCTTGTCCTGGACCCCTTGCTTGCACTGAGCCCCTCCGAACCTCACTACCCCAACCTTGACCTCCTGCCCGACCTCTTTTGCCCACATGAGGACTACACTGAGCAGGAGACACCACGAGGCAGAGGGTAAGGACCCAGGCTCCAGGCTACCTTGTTGGTTCGCCAGTAGATGCGGAAGACAAGGAGGAGGTTGAGAAGGTAGAGGGCGGCGAAGAGGTACTGCGCCAGGCGGATGTTGGTGCCACGGCCTGTGGCATAATACAGGCCCAGGAAGATGTAGACAAAGCCGGCAGGGTAGCTGTGGAGACATGCAAGTAAGGGGCCAGGCCAGCCCGTGCTGCCCCCTGGGACCCCTCCCAGAAGGCCGCGGGGAGCTCAGCCTTCTCCATCACTTACACTAGTGGTCCGGTGTCACCCTTCAGCTGGGTGTAGTCGAGGGTCCCGTTGGCAAATCCTTCAACCTCCTCCATGTAGGCCTTCCAGTCAATCTCGGTGTCTGCAGGGGTGGCCGGGGCTCAGGTGGGGCAAGCAGGGCACTGCCAGGAGGGCTCTCCCACTTCCAGCCTCTCTTCCCCCCCCGCGGTCAGCCAAGCCTCAGGCCTCCATCCAGGGCCCCCAGCCCACGCCTGTCCCCACTCCCCTACCCTGGCCGGGGGATGCTGTCAGCCGCACAGATCGGGGGCAGCCCTGTCACCCCGCCAGCGGGATCACCCCCCGGCCCCACTGCTCAGCCCAGAGAAAAGCTGTCCCTGCCCGAAGGACCCCGTTCCCGCTGCCCCGGGTCCGGTCCGCCACCCCCAGGGGCAGCCCCTCCCCCCGCCCCGAGCCAGGCCGGGCCCAGTCACTCACAGGGGACCCTGCGGATGACCCAGAGGTTGACGCCGCCCTCGGCCAGGCAGAGGCAGGCGGCCACCAGCGGGGTGTAGCTGGGCTCCAGCAGCACCGCTCGCCGGTCGCGCCAGACTCGCCGCAGCGCCGCCGCCCCCCGACCCGCCGCCATGGCCGGCCCCTGCTCGCTCCGTTCCGAGCCGTGTTTCCGCACGGAGCGTTTAGGGCGGTGCAACCACCGGGACCGGAAGTCGCACGTGGGGGTGGCGCGGGTGGCACGTGGCGCCCGGTGCTCCCCCCGCCCCGCCGGGCATGGAGCGGCGGCGCGCGCCCGCCGCCAACCGGCGCTACGGACAGCGCCGCTTCTGGGACGCGCTGTACCGGCGGGAGGGCGCCGAGCCCCGCGAGTGGCTGGGGGGGCTCTCCCGGTTCCTCCCGCAGCTGGAGGCCGAGCTGCGCCCCGGTGACCGTATCCTCGTCCTCGGTACGTGCCCGGTAGATGGGCGGGCGGGACTCTTGGGGTCCCGCCAGTGGCTGCTCTGGCATCAGCCGCGAGGGGGCGGTGCGGCACCGGGACGTACCGAGGGCGGGGGGTGGCCCTGCTCTCGCTGGAGGAGGACGGGGGCCGGTGTAACCGCCCCGTAATCCCACCTGAGGTCTGATCCGCCGCCGAGCAGGCGGGATTAGTCGGGTGTAATCACCGATCCTGTTAGCGGATCAGCCGCCGCCAGCTGCGCTTAATAGCCCCCAAATCCGCCCCCAGGCCCAGGATACCCCCAGGGAGTGGTGAAGCAGCGAGAGAAGGGAGAGGGAGCGCCCCGACCCCGCCGCATCGCGGGAGGCTATGTCCTGCGAGGGCCGGCGGGGCAGGATGCCGGTCCCCTGCGACAGCTGCCCTTGGCCCTCCGTCTCTCTCTTTGTCGCTCTCTACATTCATCTCTCTGTCCCGCTGTCCCTCACGGTTAACCCCCTTCGAAATGCTCTATGCTGCCCTGATTTGACACTGTCCCCAGCCTCACCACAGGCACTCAGGAGACACACCTGGCCCCTGCCCTGTGACACTCTGGGGACCCCCCACCTCTTCCTGGCCTCCAGCACACCCAGGGCCGCCATGCATCCCTCCTGGGGTGGGGGGAACTGGACATGCTGGGACTGCTCTCAACCTCATTGTCCTGCAGAACCCCAAAGCACTCACTTTGGGAGAATCAAGAACTAGTGGGAAGGTTGCTGCTCCCTCGCTGTTGGCCCTGGTCCATCCTCCCCCTTCCCTGGGTCTGAGCGTGCAGGGTTGGTGTGCAGGCAGCCCCTGCCATGGGTTTCCCAACCCCCATCTGATCTATATCCCCGTACAGGCTGCGGCAACAGTGCCCTAAGCCATGACCTGCACGAGCTGGGCTACACTGACATCACCAGCATCGACTTCTCCCCTGCCTGCATCGCAGCCATGCGTGCCCGCTACGCCCACTGCTGCCCCAGCCTGCGCTGGGCCGTCATGGACATCCGTGCCCTCGCCTTCCCCGATGCCTCCTTCGATGTTGTGCTGGAGAAGGGCACCCTCGATGTGTTCATGGTGGAGGAGACTGACCCTTGGAACGTCTCGCCACAGGCAGTCGCTGCGATGCACCGGGTGCTAGCAGAGGTATGGGGGGAGGGAAAGGTGGAGAGTGAACAACATCCCCATCTGGGGTGGGTAAGGGACAGAATGTCCTCTTGTCAGCCTGTTTCTGTAGGGGTACCCCAGTCCATAGCTCTTCTCCCCGCCTAGCTAGTGCTGCCCTCTCTGCTACCCTACAAAGGGGCATCTGGAGAGTTCCCAGCACCCATGGCAGGTGGAGGAGGCCTCCCTGTCTCCCACCCCATCTCCTTTCCAAGAGGTGAATGGAGTAAGGGGACCCTAGGTTCTGCTGGGGTGCTGTATGACTGCCCTTCTTATTTGCACCCTAAGTACAAAGGGATGGCAGTAAAAGTGCACCCCATCTGGGTGTGGGTGGCTGTAGGGGTACACAAGGGTGTATGGAGGGAGCAGGGGAGGAGGGGTTGGGGGGCACATCAAAGTGGCTCTGCCTGCCCAGAGCAAGGTGATGACAACAGAGCTCTGACAGGCTCTCTCCTACTCACTGCCCCAGCTTCGATCTTGTTAGCCGGGGTCCCCATCATCCAGACCAGGGTTGCCATGGCAACCCTCGTCAGCATTGACAGGGCCTTTGCGTTGCCACGGGGATGGGTGATACCTCCAGGGCTCCCATTAATTGGCTGTGGCGATTAATTGGTGGTGAGGGAGGCAGAGACCGGATTGAACCTGCCCCGGTGCGGGTCCTGGCAGCCCTTCCGCTGCCCCACAGGAATAATTGTGAGGATAATTAATTGCTGTGCCTGCCTGGCACCCTTGGTGCGGGCATGGGGTGCTGGCAGAGTGCTTGTGGCCATTGTCCCCCCTCCATCTTCTCTTGTCCCCCTGAGCTTTGCCCTCTGAGCCCAGGAGGGACCCCAGGTGCTGGGGACAGTGAGGCTGTCCTCATCATCTGCGCCCTGCCCTACCCTGCCAGCACTGCCGCCTGTCCTTGTCATTTGGCCAAACAGTGAGGATTTAGTTCTTTTCCCTTTTTTTTTTTCTCTTTTTTTAATCCCCTGCTCAATCCCTGCCCCCCCCCCCCCCCCCCCCCCCCCCCCTTGTTGCTGGGCACCAGCTTCTGCCTGCGGTCAGTCTTCACTGTCCTTGTCCCCAGAGAGGTTCTGCTTTCCTGGTCCCTTTGGAGGGGTCTGGCTCTGGCTGGCAGTCCTGTGCTCACCCCTACTCCCTCTTCTCATGGCAGGTGGGCCAGGATTTTCAGTCTCTGTCTTGCACTCCTTGGGCCAAGGGGTTGCATAAGGACCTGAAAATCAGCCCTGCCTGCGGGGATGCCCCAGGGACACCCCCGTTCCACTGATCCGGGGGCAATGGGGGGACACGCAAGAGCAGGGAGCAGCTCCACTCACACCCCCACACCCCCCCACAGCGGCTGGCAGACAGGAAGGTTTCCTGCACCCGTCTCTAAGCAACGGCCGTTAGTGCTCTATTAACGAGGGATGGGATGCGGGGATGCAGGATGCTTTGCGCGGCTGCAGCCGGAGATCCCTGCCTGTTGCCACCCCCGGGGCCCCCCCAGTGCTCCTCAACTGGGGTCTTCCCAGGACGGGTGCGTCGGCACTTTGTAGAAGGCATGCTGAGCTGGATACACAGGGGCCTGCCTTCCCCTTCTCTTGGCCAAAACCACTAATGTTTGGTTGAAAAGCCACTACCGCAGCAGGGAGGAGACACACGCAGCCTGCCTGTTTTTTCTCCATCCCTGGCCCCAGCCAGCGCTGAGCTGTGGGGCTTCCCAGCAGGATTAAGCCAGAGCTCGGGAATCCCCCACTTTGGCCCCCAGCCCTCTCCTCTGCCGTGGCAGCTCTCTGCCCTTGCTGGGAGGGAGCAATCTGGGGATGTCCCCAGCTGGGGGCCAGGCTGAGGGGCTGGCCACCCGCCCTCCCACCCCAGGCACTGCCTTTGCATGCCAAGCATGTGAGTGCTGGCAGTAAAAGCCTTTTGACGTTGGATAAAGCCAAGCAAGAAAATTGATGTTCTTTTCCATCCTGTTAGTAGGGGCTTAGTTCCAGTGGGGAGAAAATGATGATTAAAAGGGTCGAATCATTTCTCATCCAGTCCTCCCCTGCCTTGGATGCTGAGTGGGGGAGGGAGGGGGTGGGACTGGGTGATCTGGGAATGGGTGGGTGAGATGGGGGTCCTGTGCTGCTTGGGGGGCTGGGGGCCCTGTGCCCAGGATAGTTAAAGGTTTGCCCAGCACCAGAGTTAGGTATCTGCTGTTTGCTTAAAATTAGGGAGAGGAGTGTTGGGGTGTGGGTCGAGATGCTGCATAAGGACCTCCCGTTCCTCATTGCCACTAGGCTGAAGGTGGTCTGGGGACATGTGAAAACCAAGGTGGGTGTCTCTGGAGGAGGCAACGTTAGGACAGTGGATTTGGGAGTGTGATGGGAGAGGCTGGGGAGGACGATCTCTGGCAGATTGTGATGGGGACTCTTGAGGATGGGGCGATACCTGCCAGAGGACTCAAATCTCACTGTGTTCACCCCACCCACCCCCCCATTCCGGGGTTTCTCCCACCACAGGTGAGCCGGGTGCTGCGCCCAGGGGGCTGCTTCCTCTCTATCACCTTTGCCCAGCCCCACTTCCGCAAACCCCACTACGCCCAGGAGGCCTTCGGCTGGTCCCTGCGCCACGTCACCTGCGGGGACAGGGACACCGGCACCTTCCACTACTACCTCTATATCATGCGCAAAGGTCAGGCCCTGGACCTCTCTGATGCGGCCCTGGGGCGCCAGCTGCACCAGCCTCCTCTCCCCGCTGCCCCGCCGCTGACCCCTGTGCCCCTGGACGACGATGAGGACTATCTCTTTGCCATCCAACTGTGACCCGGGGGACTCTTCCAGCCTCCTCCCACCCAATAAAGCCTTAAGCTGCCCTATCCTCATGGGTCGGGGACAGGGAACCAGTGCATCCCTCCACTCAAGATGACCAGTGGTGGGAGTAATGGGAGAAGAAAAGGGGACAGTGGGCAATGTTGGGCTCTTCTCTTGCCTGTCTGGAGAGCAGCCAGGGCTCTGGGCTTTTGTGGCCAGTAATAAAACCAAATCAGGTTTAATTCCACCCATCCATCTTGCTGGGAGAGGCTCCCTGCCCTCCCCCATCCCACTGTGCATTCTGTCATGGGCAGCTGGGCTATGGGCAGGATGAGGCGTGCTGGCACTGAGTGTGGGAGGCAGGTGCTCGCTGCCCCACTCGCCCCCATCCTGCACCAGGACCTCTGGACCAGCCTCCTTGGCTTGTGGAGGTGTGCAAGGGCACTGTGTCCTTGGCACCCCCCCCAGCCCCAGCTGGGTGGCAGGGGAGTATCTGGGCTGGGATGTGCCAGCGTGGGGCTGGGGGCACATCGGAGCATGTGTTCAGGCAGGGTGGCCTATCTGTCCATGTCCTCTCCCATCGTTGCTCTTGGCTGCGGTGACAACCTCAGTGTGCCACGCACCCTCAGCCTGTGTCCACCTTGTGCCTGGAGCCAGCGGCATGGTGACAAGCGTGTCACTGCGTACCGACATGGCAAGTACACCGGTGCCACGGGGGGGTGTCCCCAGGGACCGTTTGGGCACGAAGCCCCTCTGGAGGAGGGAACATGGAGGGGACCTCTCCTCAGAGGGCCGGCGGTGACATACCGACGAGGCGCCAGGCGCTGGGCTGCTATTTCTGGCGAAAGGCGTAAGTGGGTCAGCCGGTAGCTCCCCCCCATGCTGCAAGTCAGTGAAGGACTCCAGGGTCAGCCCCCTGCACCCCCACCCCCCCCGCCATGCCATGCCATGCCACCACATCTCACAGGCACCCCAAAAAAACAGCTGCCCCCCCCCGGGAGGGACAGAAAGGAGCAGGCTGCTGGCCTCACCTCAGTACATGAATGTATTTTATTCATTGCATTTTGTTCACCAGTACAGTGAAAAATGGCATTTAAATTTACAATGGATCATTCGTAGGACATCATGACACAAGTATATTTTTTTTCCTGTTATTTTTTTTGTTGTTGTTGTTGTGTGGTTTGGGTTTGGTTTTTTTTCCTTGTTTTGCTTTTTTGTTGTGGTGGGTTTTTTTTCCTTTTTTTTTTTTTTTTCTCTCTTTTTTTTTGTTGTTTGTGGGGTTTTTTTTTTGCGTTGTTGCCTCCGTAAATGCCACTCGTAGGTTATTGAAAAAGATGACAAGTTTCTCATGCACGTCTGACCACCCCACCACCCTCCCCCACCCCCCCGAGAAGCTTCTTAAAAAATAAAATTAAATTAAAGTACAAAATTAAAAACAACAACAACTCAGGCCGGGTCCCTGTCCTCCCCACTCCCACCCCGGCCTCACCAATCTTGAGCGTAGGGGCAGCACCGCGACCGTCCCCATCCCCTCCCCCCCGGCACCCGCTGCTAGTCCCGGTGGGCTCTGCCCCCAGGCTGTCGGGGGCAGGGCTGCAGCGGCCGATGGTGCTGCCGAATCCTCCGGCGGGGCCCGTGAAGGGAGTCAGGCCGGGGGTCCTCACTTCCCTCCCCACACCTTTGGCTTTCCTTGTGCTCCTTCATCACTCTCACCACCCCCCCCTTTGTCTTTCCCCCCCCTCGGTTTTTTCTTCTTTTTTTGTCTTTTTTTTTCTTATGGAAAAAAATATGAACCATTTTTGTTTGTTTGTTTTCTCGATGCAGTTACTTCGACATCTCAACGTCAGCAGATCGTTTTTAACAAAGATTCGGATATAAAAATACAAATATGAGGAGTTTCTGTTTAAAAAGAAGCGTGCCGGAGTGGTGGGGCTGACCCTCGGCCCCAGGACCGGGTGCCCGGGCCACCAAGCTCATGCAAAAAACGATGGAGCAAAAAATGTCTCTGGACAGCAGCGCTCCCCACCCTTGCTCGTGGGGCCGAATCCGGCCCGGGATTCGGGGACCCCCCCCGCCAAGGAGGATGGGGGACCCCCCTCCCTGGAAAGGATGGGGGTCTTTGCCCAGGGTTGAGGGGCTCGGCGGGTTGTCCCAGCCCCGGGGGTGGCGGAGGGGTAAAGTGCATGGCTCGGGGGGGGGGGTGTGGTGGTGGCTGCAGAGCCCCCCCCGGGCCGGGGTTGGGGGGGCATGGGCATGTGTCCCCCCCCGTCCTGGTCGGCGGTCCAGCCAGCATGCAGGGCCGGGCGGTCTGGGAGCAGGGCACGGCCTGCGGGTCCTGGCAGCGGCAGGGGGGGCCCGGCTTACACCCCCGGCGGCGACTTCTCCGTCATGCCCTTGAGCACCTCGTCTATCCGGTCATCCTCGATCACCACTGCGGGGACAAGGCGGGGGGTGCGTGGGCGAGGAGACTCGCACTCAGCCGCTGCCCCTCCCCCTCCGGCTGGCACCCCTCACCGCCCCTAGCTTTACCCCCCCCCCCACCCCGATGCTGGGGAGCAAGGCGAAGGGGTTCAGATGGGTGCGATGGGGATGAGGAGAAGCGATCGCCCCTCCGCCCCTGCCCAGAGTGGATAGGAACAGCATCCTCCCTGCAGCCAGAGTCTAGATGGGTGGTTTGGGAAGGGGAGGGGGCAGGAATAGACCAGGAAGGACCCCCCCTCCTCTCTGCGGCAGGCGCTGATGAGAGCAACAGGACTGGAATGGGTAATGACCCAGCGGGGAGGGGGGGAGGGGGGGCACCGCCAGCGCAGCGGGGGGTGGCAGCCAGACCCCTGTCAGCACCATCGGCATCGCCGGGGGGGGGGACTGGACAGCCCCCCGCAACCCCCGCTCATCATCACCCGCTGAGCAGCTCACCCCCCATCAGCAGCACCAGTGGGAAGCTGGACAGACCCCCGTCGGCAACAGCATTAGGGGGCTACACAGACTGCACCTCCCCCAGTCAACATCACCGGCTGGGCAGATCCTCCCCGATCGCCATCACCCTCGGAGAAGACATTCCCCCTCCCCAGCAACACTATTTCTGTGGTCAGCAACCCTCTCATCGCCACCCTGGGGGTGGATTGGCCAGGACCCCCCTCCAACACCAATATCACTGGGAGAACAGCCAGACACCCCCTCCCATCACCACTGAGGCAGAACTGGCCCCTCAGCACCCCGGGGGGACTCAGCCACCACCACCGCAAAAAAGGGGGGGTAGTGGAGCAGGCAGAGGCTCATTACCCATCGGGGCTGAGGTGTATTTGTGCTGGAGGATTCTGATCCCTGCTTTTGCCCCTGCAACTCAAGAAGGAGGGTTTGCCTATGGAGGTCCCCCAAGTTGGTAGGGTGGGGGCTGCAGGGAAGGCAGGGTCCTTTCTTGGGGGTCCCAAAGGTATCAGTAAAGATCGATGATGACAGATCAGGGTGGTGACAGTAGGGTAGGGAGGGGGCATTTATTTAGGTTCTGATGGAAGCTGATGATGGGGGTTCTCTGCGGCAGAAAGTAAAACAGAGGGGGAACAACACAGGTTCATGGATCCCTGGGTGGGGGTACAACAGTAAACTGGGGTTGGGGGGAAGGTGAGAGGGAGATGTTTGTTGATCAGCATTGCTGGTAGCTGCTGATGGGGGTCTCTGCATCAAGCAGCAATGTGGAAGGAGAGGATTATGAGGCTGGGGGGGCTGTTCCTGGCGATGCTGGAAGGGCTTGTTTTTAGGGAATGGGGGGAGGGAGAGGCAGTCTGAGGGAATTTAGGAGCAATCCCAAGGGTGCCGAGAAGTTCCAGAGGGCCTCGAGGGCATTCACAGAGGTGCCAGGAGGCAGCCCCCAGGATGCTTGGAGATAGTCCCAGGCTCAGCCCCAGGGGTGCAGTTCCGGGGTGCAGGGAGTGGGGGGCAGCATCAGGGGAACAGTACTGGCGTCTGGAGCTGGGGATGGGGGGAGACTGCGATTCTGGGGCAATGCCGAGTGCTAGTCACAAAGCTGGGGGTCCCAAGGATGCCAGGGAGCAGTGTCAGGGATGATGTGGGGCAGAGCTGGACATTCTGGGGACGCTGGAGGGGCAGTGTTGGGGATACTGGGGAGCAGCGTCGGAGGTTCCAGGGGGGCTGTGCAGGAGACGCAAGGCAGAGCTGGGAGTCCCAAGGATGCTATGGGGCAGTTCTAGGGATGTAAGAGGCTGGGGATGCTGTGGGGCAGTGCCGTAGGTGCAGCGGCAGAGCCAGGAGTCTCAGGCATGCTGTGGGGCAGAGCTGGGGATACAAAGGCAGAATCAGGGGTCTCCGGGATGCTGTGAGACGATGCCGGAGGTGTCATGGATGCACTGGCCAGTGCCGGGAATGCCGGGGATGCAAGGGCAGAATGGAAGGTCCCAGGGATGCTGTGAGGTGGCACTGGGGATGCTGGGGCCAGTGCCCGTGATGCTGCAGGGCAGATCCAGGGGACCCGGGGCAAAGCCGATGGTTCAAAGACAGAATCCGGGGCTCCTGGGGATGCCATGGGCTAGCGCAGGGGATGCGGGAACCAGTGTCAGGGATGTCGGGGATGCTACAGGGCAGATGCAGGGGGTCCCCGGGGATGCCGTGGGGCTGAGGCGGCTGGGGGGGGGGGGGCGGGGGGGTGTCGGGCGGTACCTCTCTTGGCGCGGCCGATCTGTCCCAGCTTGGGGGGCCGCTTGCTCTGGTTGCCCCCGAAGAAGGCGTTGGTGTCCTGCAGGCGACAGCTGAAGGGCAGCTCCCCCGCCTCGGGCTCGGCGCCGTAGCGACCCACCTTGTCCTCGCCGTAGGGCAGCACCTGCGACATGGCGGGGGCCGAGCGGGCCGAGCCGCGCCGCGCCGAGCCGAGCCGGGAGCCGGTCTGCGGCGGCGGCAGCGGCGGCGGGGAGGAAACCCGGGCGGAAGGATGAAGTCATGCATCCGGGGGGAGCGGGGACCCCCCCGGCGGGGGGCGGCTCCGGAGCGCCGCGGCCCGGCACGGCCGGGACAGGGACCGTGACCGTGACGGGTGGTGGCCGGTCCCCGCTTCGTTAGGACGGGGGTATCCCCTCCCGACACTCCAGCCCCTGCCTCGTCCTCAGCGCAGTATGGCTTTCACCCCACCCCAGCCTTGCCGGAGTGGTCGCCCCAACTCGGGAGTGTCCCTGAAACATGGAACGTCCCTGTGGAGCAGGGAGCCCTGGGCACCGCCGGGTACTCCGGGTCAGACAGCTGAGGACCACCAGGCACAGACGGGGCCTTGCCCAATGTACCGAGGTGGTGTCAAACAGACATCGACACCCTGCTCTGGTCCCTTATCTGTCCCCCAAGAATTCCCCCACCCAGGTCCCAGCCTCCTGCAGCCCAGCAGACTCAAATTCCCCAGAACTCCCACCCGAGGTCTCCCCTTAGAGGTTGTCCCCAGCCCCCTACTTGCCCAGCAGCCCATCCAGGTACCTCCTTCCTTAGCCTCCCCCAGAGCTGAGATCCCCCCTTGAGACCACACTGGTCCTTTTCCAGTCTTCTCGGACCCCCATGAGCATGTGTTTGTGCACGTGTGCCCATAGCATGTATTTACAGGGTTGCAGAAAGCACAGAGGTGTGATTCTGCAGGTGTCCATGGGAATGGGGAGTGTGCCCCAGGATGCCTCTTGCTCTATCATTTGGCCCTTTCCTGGGAGCCCTCTGTGGACCAGAGCAAGGGCCATCCCCCACAGGGATCCACCATGGGTCAACAAGAAGAGACCTATCAGAGTGGCCTCAGAGCACCATTTGTGCCCCTCTGCCCACTCCTGCTCTGGACCCACTTTGGCCTAGTCCTCCTGCATTTTCTGCTGCCAGGACAGTGATTGTACTAATTGGCATTGTTGGCCCTGAGCAGCCTCACCTGGGGTCCCTCATCCCAGTCACCTGGGGCTGAAGGATACTATTTAAACTCAGGCTTTGTTGATGCTTCTTGCCTGAGCTGTGGTTGCAGCTCTGGCCTCTGGATCTGGGAATGATGATGATAATAGTAGTGACAGCTAGTTGGAGAGGACCACCTTGTCACAAAGCAGCCCTGCTCCTGCTGCCTCTGTGCATCCACGCCCCACTGCTCATGCAGTTGTGCTGTGTTGCAGCAAAGCCCTGCATGGAAATTATATTTGCTGGCTCTATAGCAGCTGCAGGAGAATCTCCCTCTGGGTGCTTTGAGGAGGCAAGAGTGGGGTTTTACAGACAGCTCTGTGGTCCATTCCTCCATGCCAGCATCTCCATGGCCTGAGATCCTGTTGAAAGGTGCTGCATAGGAGCATTGGCTGGGCCGGTCGAGGAGAGAGCAGGTATTTCTATTTTGGGAAGCCTCAGCCATGCCTTTCTCTTCAAGCCCAGCTCTGTAGAACCCTGGTCCTTGCTGTCCTCCCATAGCACGGACATTACAGCGGTGCCCATGCTCCAGGAAAGACAACGGCTTTATTCCTACCTTTGCTGGGGAATCAGCTTGAACTTTTTCATGTGATGGCTTCTGCTCTTGTAAAAAGTGCCCAGGAAAATAGGCAAGAGGCCCACGCTGAGATGTGGCCTGTTTTTCTTGTTGCCAAGCCCACGTGCAACTGCCCGTGGGCAGGGACAGGCAGGCCGTGGCACGAGCAGGGCTGGGGGTGAGAGAGAAAAAGAGGAGCAGATGGGCTGTGTGGGATGTGAGCAGGGCTGGTGCTGCACTCCAGGAGGGTTTCCAGCCTGGCAGGCTCCTGGGGAGAGGCTTGAAAGAGGT
Source organism: Melanerpes formicivorus (assembly GCF_026170545.1). NCBI lineage: Eukaryota > Metazoa > Chordata > Aves > Piciformes > Picidae > Melanerpes > Melanerpes formicivorus. The sequence goes on along the minus strand of NW_027142364.1, from coordinate 8,423,610 downwards.
CACCCTGGGAATGACCTCACTTATCATGTACCTGTATCAGTACAGTGCCTGGCACCCAAGGAGAGCTGCTTGGCTAGCATATGGGGTGGAGGGGAGTGCTGTGAAGCTGGCTGGGGTTAGGGGGTTAAGAAGGACCCTCTGCCCAGATGAGGGAGAAGCAGAACTGGATTAGTGCTAGCACAGTTAGGCTGTAGGTGAGACAGGGCAGCATTAGGGCTCCAGGCACTGCATTTCCTTGGGAGTCTTTGACTCCCCAAGAATGTTGCTGGTCATGCATCCCTGAGGAGGTGGGTACCAGGGATCTGAATGGGGTTGAGGGCGGGGGGGTGCAGGACGGACCCTAGCTTCATCCCTTGCTCTTGCAGCTGGAGTTCTCCCATGGCGAGCCAGACCACATGCCCTCCTTCCCCTGGCTCTCATCCCACCTTTGTTATGCACCTTTTGGCAGCCAGGTAATCTCTTTTCTCAAATCCTTCACGGCCTTCTGTCCAATACAAAGCCAGCTCCAGTGGGATGAAGGGGTTGTGGAAGTGGGAGGCAGGCAGTTCTTGCCCCAGCTCCTTAAACCTGGGCCACAGTCCCTGAGCTGGGACATCTTGCAGGTGATGCAAGAGCGGGAGCCTGACCATGACTCCCTTGGGGTGGTTCTGGGGCTGGGCAGCTAGCCTCGTAGCCACAGTGGGGTTGGTGAGGGGAAGAGTGTTGGACAATGCTCCAGGAGCCCACCAGCATCTGCTGTGATCCAATCCCACAGCTGGATGCTGCCTCTGAGTTCTGCACCCTTGTTGGGATACTTGGGTGCTGGTTCTGGGTGTCGTGACGGAGCGGAGTGGTTTCCCTGAAGTCACTGGTGCTTCAGGTGGTTTTACAGTGGAGAAATGCTCTGCGTATGTGCAAGCAGCTTGGGGTGGGGCATGTCTCGTCCAGGCTATGTAGGCACCCTCACACACTGGGAGCTGGGCTGGGTGGGAGCACCTTGGTGGTTCTCGAGTCCTGGCAGGGACAGAGTTTGTGGCCTGGCAGACAGTGGCTGGATGCCATGGGGCTTGGTGGAGGCAGGAGGCATCAGTCACCAGAACTGGAGCTTTCTCTGCTGCAGGCCTGAGATCCCATCAGTGCCATTGCCCAGGGCTGCTGTCACAGGGCAGAGGGCTGCAGAGGCATGCCTGTAGGCTGGCGTGGGTGCCTCCATCTGTGTTGCTTCTAGCCCTGCCAACAAGTGTGAAATGGCACTTCTGCTCTGTGGTGGTGGCACCTGTGGCCCACGGGGCTTCACAGAATGCTAGGGGCTGGCACTGCTACCCTCTCCAAACATCTACCCACAGCCCAGTGCAGGGGACTGGCAAAGGTCAGGGATGTCTCCATCCTTGGCTATTGCCACTGGCTCCTGGTAGCCAAAGCCTGGATGGGGATGCTGCTGTGTGTGCTGCCTGTGCCAGGGCCAAGTAACTCCGCATGGCTGTTTTGGGGGAGTGGAGACACACAGCAGGGCTGGGTGCAGACAGCGGGGCTGGGCACACCTAGTGATGGGTGTGGTAGACCCCGTCACAGTAGTGAGATGTTGGGGGACAGAGGACAGCCACCCCACTCAGTAACTGTGCTGTGTGTGAGCCCAGGGCAGCCAGCCAGCAGGTTGTCAGCAGTGCAATGAGTTTCAGTGCACCACCTGTCTTCGGAAAGAGGGTGCTCCCAGTGGGGCTCTCATTGTAAGTCTGGCCAGTGGAAATGGATGGCACTGTCTCCATCCCTCACATGAGCTGCTCGTGGCACAGCCATGGTAGCAGCGGTGCCAGGACTGCATTTGACCAGATGAGGCACCTCCAGCTACACTGCCTGCGGCAGGGGCTTCACAGAAGGTTCCCAGCCTGAGCTCGGTGGGGGTGGAAAGCCGACCTTGCTGGGTGGATGAACAGCCCTGCTGGGGTTTGAGGCTTCATCCTTGTCTGTCACTACATCTTTGGTCACCATGACAACAGACAGGGAAGGAGGCAGAAGCAAACTGGCAACTCTGGGGGTTGGGGAGGGGGACATGGACTGGCATCCACATGGGCCCTGAGGGGTGGGTGGCAGCTGGCTGGATACCTGGGATGCTCCTTCTTGGTGGTGCAGAAGGAAGTTGGGCAGTACACTGTGAGCTGCCCACTCTCCTGCTTCTGATCAAAAATCACTGGTGGGGGACAGTGGGTTTATCTGGGGGCACGTGTGCTGCGACAAGTCTGGGCAGACCCTGTGCACAGTGCTTTGGCACAGTGAGGTTCTGGCTGGTGGTGAGCTGAGCAGTTGAGTCACGCTGCCACCCAGTGATGCTAGGCAGGGCTGCTTAAGGAGGTCTGTGTGCCCAGACCACCATGGAGCTGCTGGCCTTTCCAGAGGTGACAGTGACTTGAGAGGGAGGTGGGGGGATAGGCTAGGATCATGCTCCAGCAAGGGTTGGCAGTAGGGGTGCATGCTCTGGCACCCTTCCCATGTGCTTCCACAACCAAGGATGTTCCCTGCCCAGGGAACCCTTGGCATTCACAGGGACAGAGGGGTGTAGGTGGCTGCAGGTCCCTTTCCTTGTCCCCAGCTGGCTGCCAGGCCCTGGAGAACGAGACGAGCAGTCTGCAGGAGCACAGGCACCTCCCCACCCTTCCCAGCCCACGCACCCACTCGTGCCAGCAGCTTTTGGCACATGGGGAGTGTGTTCCTGGCAGCCCAGCCCTCTCCCATCTGGTATTTATCTCCTTCCCGAAATCCCTCCTGCTGCGGGGGGATGCCCGGTTATGGGGGGGGGACACCTGGGCCCCATTGCTCACTCTGCAGCGAGGCAGTCACCATGCTAGCAAGGGGAAGAGGCCAGGCTGCAAGACTGGAGAAAAGGACCCTCCCACACCACAAAAATGCATGTGGGTCCCAAGAGGGTGCGCCGGGGCATTACGGCTGCCTGCAAGCCCTGAGGGCACCACCACAGCAGCACCTTTGCCTGAAGCAAGCCCTCAGTCCCGAAATGGCAGCAATGGGGGCTGCTGCCCTGGCAAGGGAGCATATCATCCCCACCCTGACTCCAACACTGCTGTCTGGCTGCCAATGGCGTGCCAGCACTGCCTACCCCCCTCCTCCAAATCCTGTGTGCCCCAAAGCTGCAGGAGCCAGGAGAGCCCGTGGGTTGCCTGGGCAACTGCAGCCAGGCAGTGATGGGGAGCAGTCCAGGGGAGCGATTGCCATGGAGACCAGAGGAGCAGGATCGCATTGGAAACAATCCTGTTTCTGCACCCCCTGCCCCCCCCAGCTGTAATCTGAGGAGGTGCACCCCAGACAGGGGTCCTGTGCCCACTGCCCACCACCAGTGACTGCACCCTTGGGCTGACTCCCCGAGGAGACTCAGCTCCTGGCACATTTTCCCATGCCTGCACTTCATGGCACAAAGCAAGAGGCAAGGCCAAGCTTGGCTTCTTGGCTTTATCACTCACACACCACTGCAAGCTGCTCCTGCTCCTGGTCCAGGCAGGAAAGCTGGGTGCAGCTGGGGCCAGAGGTGCGGGCAGGCTCCAGGGCACCCCAGTGCTGTCCTCTTGCTCTGGGAGGAGGGTGGGGACCCTGCAGAGAGGGATGCTCATCCCCCTTCCCATCTGGCAGAGCAGCTGGTGAAAGGGCATACTTCATTCCCACCAGTGCCTGGGTGCCCTAGCGTGGTCTAGGCAGTTGCTGTAGGCACATGGATTGTGGAGGGAGGACAAGAGTGGCACCAAGGTGTGGCACTGCAGTGGCTTGGGGACAGGCTGCGTCACTATCACCCCACCATGCTCACTGTGTCCCACCAGCTCTGGTCTTGTCCCAGTTGTCCTTCCCAGAAAGCTATGCATTGGAAAAGCAAAACAAGGGAAAATTCCCATGTGGCTTTGACAAGTGGTCAGGGCCAGGAAAAGGTCAAACAGCTACCAGTCAAAGGAATGCCTCAGTGTGGGGCACAGTACTCAGCTTCCTGGCTCCAGCACTATGTTTCCCTCTAGACTTCATTTTCAGGTGGGGTCACTCTGGCAGATGATGGAAGGGTGAGGAGGTTATAACTCCCTCCCACTCTCAAAAACAGATGAAGGGGCACACCAGGACCCTTCCCTGCCAACAGGAACTACACAGCTGCACGTGAAGGGACAGCTGAGATTTCTGCAGGCTCCAGGTTTGGCTTGGTTTGCGCTGCCCTCTTTGGGTGCCCTCTAGGTGCTTTCAGGCCTGGTAGAGGGGCACCACACGTTCAATGGGTCCACGGCAGATGGGGCAGAGGCGGGCAGGCAAGGCCTGGAAGCAGCGGAAGCAGCAGCAGATGTGGCCACAACTCAAGAGGACACATTCACGGGGCCGGGTCAGGCAGATAACACAGAAGTCCTCGAGCCCCCCATCCCCAGTTTCCTCATTGTCTGGCTCCTTGTCCTCACGCTGCTGCTTGAGGCGGGCACGGCGGTAGGCACGGCACAGGACATGCAGGAGGATGGCCAGGCCTGCTGCAGCACACAGCATGGCCACCCCCTTCCACAGCCCACTGGCTGACTCCAGCTCTGCCAGCACCGTCTGCCAGTCACCCAGGCACAGGAAATACTCACCTGCCTGGGCTGGTGGCTCAAGGTGCAGGGAGCCATCGGGGTGCAGGGCCAGCTTCCCGATGCCTGTCAGCCCAGCCCCCACCCGCAGCATCTCCTCTGTCTCCAGGATGCCCTTGGGCTTCTCCCCGCTCAAGTACTGGCCCAGCAGGTCACGGAAGCCGTGGACTGGCTGCTGGAACCGCTCATACACTGTCTCCAGTGGCAGGCAAACAGCTCGGAGTGGGCTCTCCACACTCACTTGTGTCACTGCCTCAGCGTCTGCCGAGGCTAGCAAGAAGGGGACGGTGTAGACCTGCTCTGACAGCACCCGCTCGCTCTCGCTCCTGCAAGTGGAAAAGTGCAGCACTGGGATGCAGACAACACAGAGGAACGCTGTACTCCTAAGGCTGACCTCAGGGTAGGGACTAGGGCCTTTAACTGAGCCACTTTCCATGGCCCCAGAGGATGGGGGTTGGGACCTACCAGTGCAAGCCCACCCCTGCTGTCCCCTCCCATCACTCACCAGTTTCGGGCCAAGCTGTTCCAGATCAGCCGATGCTCTTTCACAAGCAGTTTCTGGATCACACCCTGCAGCCCTTCATGGTAATGGCTGGTCAGCACTGCCTTGGCTGGCAGCACTATGCCTAAGGACCAAGAGATGCATCATGGGCAAAGGCGGACAGCCCAGACTCTGTCCCTGGTATGCAACTGCAGAATGTCCTTACCTTCCAGGGCAACGTAAGGCAGGCACCTCCCATCGGCTCCAGATACCAGTGCTGGTAAATCATCATCAACCTGGAGCTTTGGGGCCTCCTGGAAGAGCAGAGACTGAGTATAAACAAGGTAAGAACTGATGGGCTGGCAGGCAGAGGGTGGGTCATGCATAGCTTTGTGGGGATCTCTGGCAGAATGTAACCTGCTTGGTCATCAGTAGAGTTGCATTCAAATCAAAGGCTCTGGGATGGGTAGTGTAGGGCAGTGGGAAAGGGACAATGGGGACACGAGGACATCTGAGGTACATGAGGGACAAGGCTACCTGTATACGTGCCATGACTTTGGCTTTCTTCCTGTACAGATAGTAGAAGAGTCCAGAGAAGGCGAGGCTGGAGCCCAGACACAGCAGCTCTCCAGGCGTGATGGGTACCGCATCCATCATCTCAGGTTCAGGCAGCAGGCCTGCAAGGTGAGCATGCTGGCTGCAGGACAGTCATACCAGCCTAGGGGCAGCCACTGCCCCTGTACCTAGAACGGTGATGTCCCACTGGCTTTGTGCCTACGGGGCAGGGATAGTCCACAGACCCCAGTCCCCACAGCACTGTCGCCCTAGGGCCAGGCTTGCCCGTGGCCCGGGACGTGTACAGTTCAGCTTCAGCTGCTCAGCCCGGCAGCCCTATCTCGACCCAACACCCATGGTGCCCTGCACCCAGGCTAGGGCCGAGGCCCAGCACCTGTGGCCCAGACCGGGCCCTGCAGAAACGGTCCCACCTACGCCTGGTACCTCCAACCGGGACTCAGCCCCCGGCCCCACCCGGTCCCGCCGCTCACGCCGGCCTCCCCTCGTTGTCCCCGCTGCCCCTCGAAGCCCGAGCGCCCAGGCCCGGACCCTGGCCTCGCCGCGCTGCCTGCTGGGAAATGGAGTCCGATCTCGCGGCACGGTGGTGAGGGTAGCGGCGTCCGGGACTACAACTCGCGGCGTCCCCCGCGCCGAACTACAGTTCCCGTCGTGCATTGCGCCCGTCCCTGCCATCACTACAGCTCCCGGTGGCCTTTGCGAGCCGCCCCTGGCCATAGGGAGCAGAGAGGGGTGGGGGTGATTGAACACCACCGTACTTGGCTGAGGGTGATTGGGGACCCCAAAAAGGTGCTCAGGGCTCACTGTGGGCAGAGGGCTTGGCCGTGCCCCAGGCGCTCTGTGGAGGGAATTCGGCCACGGCCTGTCCCCAGGGCAGCATGGGGGTCACTCGTTCCGTCACTCCCACCTGGGGGCAGCGCGGGCCCCTCCATCCCCAGAGCCGGGGCTGCGGAGCTGTCCCAGCCCGGATCCGTCCCAGCCCGGATCCCGCCTTCCTGTCGCCCCAGCCTCACCCTGACCCCCCCGGCACTCTGACCGAGGATGCGCTGTCCGCTCCGACCCTGGTCTGCGAGGGCTGCAGGTTGACCCTGCGGCTGCCGTTCTCCTTCCGTTGCCGGCTGCTCCCCTCCCTCTGTCCCTCAAGACACCTCATCGCCCACTCCCCTCCCTTGCTCCCTCGGGATTTCTCACCTCCTGCTCCTGTTTGTCGGGATGTCTCATACTCTACATATCCCCCGGCTTTTGAGTCACCCCTTGTTCCAGATCACAGCTCTGCCCCCACCCTGACACTCTGAAGCACCCGGAGCCGCCAAAATAAGTGGAAACTGCTTTTAATCGTTAAATAAATTCAGCGACAGCCACCCACAGCTGAAGGCACCAGAGTCCCCGCCGCCGCCCACTGGTCCCTGCAGAGGTGGATAGGGAAGCCAAGCCAGACTGGGAGTGGGAGAGGAATGGGCGGAGCCAGGTGGTCCCCAGCTTGTATCTCCAGCAGTTCAGGGAGCAGGAGTGCGTTGGAGCACATCTCTAGTGCATTCCCAGGACTCTACTGACCTGCCTGGCCAGGGTGGGGAACGTGGCACGGGGAGGGGGGTGTGCTGAGCTGTGCCCATCGGTAGCACGTCAAGGTTATGGGGCAGAGCTGCGTTTTGGGGTTTGCTACGGCTTCTCTGCTGGCCGAGGTGTCCCCCAGGCTGTGGATGGGGGTTGTGGTGGGTACCCGGTGTGGGGCCATGGGTGCTGTGGAGGGAGGCAGAGGTGTGCGGTGTATGCACAGTGGGAAACCGTGACAGAGGGTGACCTGCGAGGTGGCCCCGCTCTCTGCCTGTGGGCCAGCTCTGGCAGGCAGTGAAGGCTGGGGGCAAGGGAGGCACAGTACAGTATTGTCCTCTCTGTCCCCAGCACCCTCCCCATCACTACCACACCTCACAGTGCTTGCCAGGGTTCATGGGGGAGCCCAGGGGGCAGCCAAAATGCTCAACAAAGTCCCGGGAGTTGCTGAGGGTGCCAATGACACGGTACTTGTCAGGGCTGTGGGGGTCGGTCACCAGACCTTCATGGGAGCTCTCGGGTGTCCGGACAGAGCACCACACCTATCAGAGCAAGTCCAGCCTCAGGAACTGGGGGGCTGTGGAACGGCTCTGAGGGGCCAGAGAGGGATGGGGAACGCACCATCCCACTCCACCCTACCTGCGCAAAGCCCACGAAGAAGAGCTGGTGGTTAGTGAGCCCCAGGGCTGGCAGGCGTTTCTCCTCCCCATTCTTCTGCAGCCAGGACTTGTATGCCTGTGGGAGAGGGGCTCTGAATCCTCGGGAAGGGACAGACAGGCAGGGGGATCCAGGTCCCCCTGAGACAGCAGCACTCACGTTGTAGGCTGCTTTGAGTCCGCCGTTGTCTGCGATGTTTTCGCCCAGTGTCTGCCTGCCATTGACCTTCTCACGGTGGACGGTGTAGCGGCCATACTGCTCTGTCATGCATGCTGTCCGGTTCTTGAAGGCCTCCAGGGAGGAATTCTGCCACCATGGCCGCAGGTTGCCCTCTTTGTCATACTCCCGGCCTGTGGAACCGAGTCATAGGGTAGGCTGGAATCAGGGAATGCCAGCCCCCTGCAGACCTTCTGCTGCAGGAGGTCCTGAAGCAGGATGGGGTGTGGTGGGAACAGCACCAGAGGACACTGGGGGACCTTGTGCTTTGGGCCCACACCCAGGAGAGATGGTGTCCCTCAGCTCCTGCTCCAGGCAGGCTTTGAGCTCAGCCATGGGCCTGGGTCCCCAGCCATCTCTGGTGCATCCCTGCTGTCCCAAGCAATTTGTCACCCCAAATTTCCCCATTCACCCCATCTCAGGTCCAGGGCTGTGGTGAACGTGCAAAGCAGAGTGGATGTGAGAGGGACCCATCCTGTGCCCCTCGGGGAGGAGGATGAGGAGGGGACCAAGACTGCAGACACTGTGTCCTCACCAAGCAGATGGAGCGAAAGCTGCACAGAGAAGCCAGGGGGAGGTATCAGCAGGTGCCACCTGGGGAGACAGGACGATAGAAGGGGGGGGCGGCCAGGGGGGCATGAGCACGCATGATGCGATGGATGGCAAAGCAGGACCCCTGTGCTGCCACAGCACCCCTCCCACACCAAGGGCCAGGGTGGGGGCAGGAAGGTGCAGGGGTCAGGGCTAGTGCTGTCTGTAAGCTCTCACCTTGATCATCAAATGCATGGGTCAGCTCGTGTCCCATCACCACGCCAATGCCACCAAAATTAAGGGCTCTGTGGGACCGCAGGGGAGGCACAGGTAAGCGCAAAGAGATGATGCTGTTGCAGCCTGCCCATGTCTTGGGCATTCTCTCTGCAGCTGGGGCACCCCCTCCAGAGCCTAGGCACCCCATCTGTATCTGGGGCACCTGGCAAGACTCTGCTCCAGTTGGCAACCAGCTGAGAATGAGTCTTGTTGGGGACACTGATGGCCCCATAGTGATTTTACAGGCTGTCTTTGCGCCCTTAAGGGACCCTCAAGCCCATCAGGGCTTTGGTTTGTGACTGTGGTGAGCTCTGTGGAGTGCTGGCTCTGTTCCAGGCACCCTCCCCACCCCCAGAAGATTCCCCTCATCTCTGTGTCAGGCTCACTTGGGATGGTTGCGGGCGTAGAAGGGGGCCTGCAGGATGCCGGCGGGGAAGACGATCCCATTCTTGGTGGGCAGGTAGTAGGCATTGACGGTCTGCGGGGTCATGCTCCACCTGGGGCAGGGGACAAGAAGGGATGTGTTCCCTCTCCACCCCACCCAGGCACCCTCTTGTGCTGTCTCCCACCACGGGTCCCCTGCCATGCCTTGCTCTGTGACCAAGGGACAGCTGTCCTCCCAGGGACAAACCAGAGTCACCACTGGGGACCTACAGTGCTGTACCACCCCATGGTGGAAGCTTCCCCCGAGTGGCACCCAGGCCACGCTGGGACAGTGCTGTGACACCATGCTGGTGTGGAAGGTGTGACAGGAGACAGGTGGGACACTGTGCCAATATCACATCCTTCTGCCCAACCACCCTCCCCCTCCCCCTTACTGGTCTCGGTTGGGGGGTTTCCGGAGCTGGTCAGCCATCACTTTGGCAGAGAAGTTGTAGAAGTTGAGCATGTTCTGGAAGAAGGAGTCCTCTGAGACTTCATACTGGTGAGGAAGAAGAGAGATGAGGAGGAGTCCACTGGGGTCATTCCCCCTACCCTGGCCAGGATGTGCTCAGTACCAGGGTGGCTCCATGTAACACCCCATCCCAAACCGGTCCCCTGAACAGGGACATCACCTTACCATGCAGCCTCCTAGGGCTTGGTGTAAGCAGGGACCAGACACCCTCCCCACAAGCTGAGTGCCCCCCTACCCCATCATAGACATCATCCAGCTCTTTGTTGTCCAGGATGAAGTCAGGGAAGCCGATCATGTCATAAATGGCATCAGCCTGCATGGGGAGAGACCCCAGCAGTGAGACTGGGCGAGCTTACTGGGATGGGGGGAAGTCTCCCACCCACTGCTCTCCCTGAAGTCACCTTCTCCTTTGCAGCCTGCCTGGTCTTTTCGTCCATCCAGCCCAGCTGGTCCAGGGACACCTGAAAGGCTTCCCGGATCTCGCTGATCATCTCCTCAGCCTGGCAGGAGAGGGAATGAAGCCTCCCTTGCCCCATCCAGCCCCTCGGGCAGGGACAGGGTGGGCAGGATGTGACCTCTCTGGGGTTGAGGGGCCCATTGCTCTGCTCCCTGCCTTCCAACCCTGGGGTTTAGGGGCATAGGAAGGGTTCAGTAGATGGTGATGGGGACAGGACAGGGTCAGAAGTGTCCTCACAATGGCTTTGCTGTCCCGGTCAAAGGTGGCTTTGACGAAGAGGGAGCCCAGGGCGAAGCCCAGTGTGTCATCCGTGTTGGAGATGCAGGTTTGCCAGCGGGGTGTGCAGGACTGTGGGAGTGAGAGGGGGTGTCTGTGAGATCCCCATCTCTCTTTCCTGCCCCTCTCCCTTCCCTCAGCCCAGCTCTGTCCCCTCCCCAGCAGCTAAACCTTGCTCCCAGAAGGTGTTCCCTAGGTTCTCTCTGCAGCATCTGAGGCTCAGCATCCCAAGGGCATCCCAAGGACAGAGGTGGGCCTGTCTGCTTCCAGACTGGGGGCAGAGGGGACTGGTCCTGAGGCCACTGTTACCTTCCTGGTGCCATAGAGAGTCTCCAACAGCTTCTCCTGGGCTGTCTCAAAGCGCTGGTCCAGGCTGGAGGCTGTCTTCTGCACCAGATTCCAGATCAGGTAGTTGTTCAGGATGCTGCGTAGACAGAGAGGCACTGTGGCTCACCATGATGCATTGGGATGTCCCAGCCTCGAAGCCCATGGCAAGCCCAAAATTGGCAAGCCCAAAACACCATGAGGGCAGCCCCAAATGGGGAACGACCATGTGTTCGTAGGCACCTCACCTCCTGTCAGTGCCATTGATGAGGTCAGAGACCTGCTGTAGGTAAATATCCCCGTACACCACCACAGGCTCCGTGTCCACCAGCTCCAGTGGGGCCAGGGAGTAGGACAGGTAATCCAACCAGTCGATGGCAGGGGCCAGGGCCTGGAGGGGACATGAAGATGTGGCATTGGGGTGCTTGGCATGGTTCTGCCACATCCTGTCTGGAACTGGGGGATTGCCTGATGCAGGAACTGTGCTCCTCAGGAAAGTCCCAAGGTCCTTCACTACCCCAGATTCCTTCCCTGTCTCCAAACACCTGTCCCATGGCTCCCCACTGCTCTCAATGCTGCAGGACAAGGAAGGGACCTGGTGAGCCCCTCCATGCATGGTGGCAGCAAGGGGGTGAGCATCCAAGCATGTGTCCCAGAAGAGATGGGGCTGCCTGGAGTGTTTTGGGGTGGGGAGGGCAGCAGCAGGCTGCTCAGTGTCCCACCACATCTCACGTTCACAGGGGGTTTCCCCAGGCTGTGCCCACCTGCAGCTCAGCAATGCTCATCTTGTGGTAGATCTTCTCATCATCCCGTCGCTCAGCCTGGGGCACGGTGATGTTGGCCAGCTGGGTTTCGAAGTCCAGCACCTGCTGCATCTGCAGGCGGGTGGGCTCTGGGGCCCCCCCCAGAAGTGTGCCCAGCTCCACCATGTAGTCCAGGTATGCTGCAAGGACCTGGTGGAATGCCAAGGTACAGCTCACCCTACCTTCCTGGGGGGTTCCAATCTGCTGTCTGGGCACTATGCCACCCACTGGGCAGAACACAGTTTCTAGGCGTCCCCCCAGTGCTGCTTGCACCCCATCGTGGTGGGTTTCTCGTGGTGATTGCTGCTGGCAGCATGCTTGCCACCCAGTCTCACCCTCTCATTGGCAGTCTTGTTCAGGTAGTAATCCCGAGATGGGAGGAAAAGCCCTGACTGGTCCACCTGCATGGAGAGAGGGGCAACATGGTCATCCTGGTGCCTGTTCTGGTCCCTGCTGCCCTGGGTGCTAAGATGCCAACCTGGATGACATTGCTGTTGGAGCTCTTGGAGTCTGCACCCACATACACCGTGAAGAAGGGGGTCGCCCGGTATGTGCCTGACACCATCTTGAGTACTTCCATGAAGCTGGTCTGGTTCCAGGATCCAGTGACATTCCACCCCCCAATCTGCTGGCAGATGGACCTGGTGTCTCAAGGAGGGATGGGGTCCATCCCCGAGGGGTGCCCCCTCCCCGGTTCTGTGAAGAGTCAAGTGGGAGACATGTTGAGCTGAGCCTTAACAGCTCAGCTCACGTGTGGATGGCCCCTCACCTTGTCAATGAGCTCCATGAGGGGCTGGGAGCCCAGCTCCTCTATCCTTTGCTCCTTGAGGCAGGACAGGTAGTACCGCTGTGTCTTCCGTTCTGCCTCACTGCTGGAGTTGAAGGTGCTGTTCTCTGCAGGATGCTGTGGGTCAGCCCTGGGGATGCTGGGGACTCTGGCTACCTGCACCCAGAGGTCACATCCCCAGTAGCCATGAAACTCCAAAGCCTACCTAACAGATGTTTCATGATGGCCTGGTTCTGGTCCCAGATGCTGTTGAATGTGCTCCACTTGGAGCGCCCATTGGGCAGGGGGTTCCTCTTGATCCATCCCCCACAGGAATATTGGTAGAAATCCTGGCATGGGTCTGTCTCCACATCCAGAGCCTCCAGAATCTTGCTGGCCACCCGGACACAGGCATCCGTCAGGCACGTGCTGTGGGAGGGATCTGGCAGGGAGGGAATGTCTGTGGCTGTGCGCGCGCCAGGGAAACTGAGGCACAAAGTGGGGCCAAGCCCTGCCTGCGCTCTGGGGTGGGCAGAGCACCCAGAGCAGCAGTGCCACGCTGACCCATCCCTCCCCATTATGCTGTGCCCCGACAAGTGCTGGGGTGCAAGGGCTGCAGGGCCCCTCCCTACCTCTGCGGTACTGGATGGCCAAGGCGACAACAGCGATGCCAAGCAGCAGGGCCAGGGAGAGTGCAACGGCACAGAGCACCAGCTCCAGCTGGCTGCGTGCGGCCAGGCGGCTCAGCAGCGGCCCCGGGCCCTTCCGAAACCCCACCTGGGCAGGAGCAGGACCTGCCATCACACCATGGAGTACCAAACCTCGCCGCTCTCCCTTCCCTCCCCCATTGCTCTCCACTGTCTGGCTTGATGGGGCACAGGCCACCAGCCCCTGTGAGCCGGCAGTGGGTGCTGGTGGTCCCCTCCCCCACCCCGAGCTGCAAGGAAGGATGATGGCCTGGGCACACTCTGCCGCATTTTGGCTGCTTCCCAGCACATCCTGGGGACAGCCAGAGCTGCCTTGGCTCCCAGCCCTGTTCCTGCTGCCCACCCGGCTGTGGGCAGGCCCCGACTGAGGGCAAGGAGAAGGCTGTGGAGGATGGAGAGGGGAGGGGCGGATAAGCAAGGGCAGACCTCACCTCCACGCTGTCGGGAGAGGCGCTGCCGTCCCCGGCTGGCTCCAGCCCCTCGTCATCCTGCAGCGTGGCACGCTTGTAGTCGGGCATCTGCCAAGAGAGGGAGTAGTCTGGGATAGGGGCATGGGAGTGATGCCCCCTGCCCTGCTATGTCCTCTGGCTCTTACAGTGAGGGCCAGTGCCCACTCAGCAGGTGCACAGTGACACCGAGGAAGCGCTTGAGCCCCCTCAGTGTGCTTGGGCCTTCCCTAGGGGATGTCCTCAGCCCTGAGTGGCTCTGAGGAGCACAGGGAGAGCTGCTGGTGCAGGGCTCAGGGCTCACACCAGAGCATCCCTCTGTGTCGCCATGGCAGCCGTGGCATCAGCCCTGCAGGTGCCACATCGCCACGGAGATGTGGTCCTCGTTGCCAGGCAACAGTTGCCTAGTACTGCTGCCTCACCCCTCCTCCCCCGCCTGGAACTTTCCATGCAGATGTGCACCAGTCCAAAACATCTGGAAGTGCCTCCCGTCCTATCCTGGCCCCTAGGGGGCCCAAGGCACAGAGTCAAGTCTGTGCAGGGGCAGAGGGAGCACTTATGGCACTTCCTGCCAGCTGGCAGGGCAGGACCCCCTCTCTCCTGTCCTTGCAGGGCAGCCTGGCAGGGAACCCAGCCATCAGGGCTGTCAGAGATTCAGCCAAGAGGGAGGTAGTGGAGCTGAGCCAGCAGCTTTGGTGTGGGGGATGAGCTGGAGGAAAAAGCTGGAGTCTTTGGTAAAAGATAATCAGCAATGCTGCTGGTTGAGAGCCATCCTTAGGCTTCAGAGTTAATGCATGGGTGGGTTGGGGCTCATCCTCCCATCTGTGCAGCAAACTAAAGTGTTGCCCTTGGCCTGCCTGCAGGGCTTGTGTGTGGGGCTAGAAAGATGCAAGGCAGGAAGGGTGATGGACAAGAGAGGAAGCAGAGCAAATGCCCCATGCCCAGCTGTGCCCAATGCCATCTCATTGGGGTGAGGGGGAACTTAACCAAGGACTGTCATGGTGGGAGGGTGTGAGGCTGGGATTGATAGTTGGCAGGAGCCTTCACCAGAGTGGGTTCCTGGGAGCTACTGGAATCAGGAGGGATGGCTTTGTATCCTGGGGGAACTCATCCAGACAGGCACCACCATCACCTTGACTCCCCCAACATGCTCCTCTACATTCTGGGGTGGTCCTTGTCCTCCTGAGCACCATCTGGCAGAACCCCTTTCTCAGCACTTCCTGGCACCCTTGTTGCAGGAGGATGGAGGACCTGGTCCTGGAGCTCCTCCTGACACCTCTGTGGGGCTGAGACCCATGGGGATAGCCCTCCCTGTTCTCTCCAGGACTGCTGACTTTGGGCGCACCCTATGAACAATATCACTGTACCCCCAGGTCGGCTTCATGCCCCAATGAAGCACAGTCTGTGGGGCCATCTCCAAATCACCCCAGCTTCCTCTGCCCAATGCCAGGCAGGGATTTGGGAGGGTCCTTCCTCCTGCTTCTTGCCCCCAGAAGACAGAGGACAGAGATCTCCCAGCCACAGAGCTTCCTTGGCCCCATGCAGCTGCCCGCAACCCCCAGGCTCTCACCCTCCGGACTCCCCCAGGCCCCCAGCCCTTTCTTTCACAGCCCCTTCAGCCCTTCCAGCTCCTTGAGAGCTCCCGGGCTCTCTTCAGCCCCGTGTCCCTCCTTTCCCCCTTTGCCGGTGCCTCCCGTCACCAACCTCCTCCTGCCCCTCTCCCTGCCCACTGCCCCCGCCCTGATTCGCAGCTGCCCCGGGCACTCACGGCGTGTCCGAGCTCCTGGAGGGCCACGTTCATCCTGGCCATCCCGGGCCGCCTCCCGCCTAGCTCCGCTCCCCGCCCGGGCCGCGCCGGGCCCCCGCCGCCGCCGCAGCGCCGCCTGCCTCCGCTACCGCCATGGCCCGCACCGAGCGCCGCGCCGCTGCCGGGACTGGCACCGGAATCGAGACCCAGGCAGGGATGGGGCCGCAGGGGCGCGGCCCGCAGACACCGAGCGGGGGGGCGGCTGGGTTCGGCGCCCTGGGGGGTCGCTTAAGCAGGAGCACCGATGCCCAGCCCAGGCGCACTGCTCCGCACGGCCCGGGCCCGCTGCCAAGGTGACCGCCGTGCACGCGGGATGAAACCCGCACTGGCACCTACCTACACCGCTACCTGCACTAGTACCGCTACCCGCACCCCTACCGGCACCTACGCAGGGAGCCGCACCAGCACCGTCACCGGCCCCTGTATCGGCACCAACACCTTCGTCAGCAAATTATGTGCGGTGGCACTGACAGACTAGTACGGAACCCGTACCGGGAGCAGCGCTGGGGCTCACGCAGCGCATTGATGTACACGTACCGGCACTGGGATTCAGCACCCGGGGACGTGCCTTGCCACCGGGTGCCGGCACCCGCAGTGGTACTCGGGCACACACTCAGGGGGACACACAGTGACTGATACCCGCCCCGGTACCCTAAGGCACCTCGAGGTCACCTGCGGACTCCTGCCACCGCGCATACTGTGACATGGTCGCACATAGGCAGGTGCGCACAGCCACAGTCACTGCCGTGGTGATGAGCAAAGGGGAGCTCATGTCTGTTCCCCCCTCCGCCTGAACCCCATGTGGTTACCTACCCGGGACAGTGCCACTACAGCTCACCCGCCCAGTGCTCAGGGTGCTGTCGGGACGGTTCAGGGACGTCCGGGTGCAGGTACCGGGTAGGGTCCCCTCTGCCCTGCTGGGTGCAAGGTGCACAGTTGCTGTGTGGATGGGTGCCCAGGTGTGCACAAGTTATGACTCGAAAAACATCAGTAAGGGGACGCCTGACGCCGCACCCACTGTCGGGAGGCTCCCCAGCAGGCACAGCCTGGGGTGCTCCTCGGGGTGCCCGGGCAAGGCCGTACCACCCGCTGGAACAGCGGAGCCGGGGGCACAGAGTGGCACATGTGCGTAGGACGGGGATGGGTGTATGTTGCACACCGGCGGGGGGCACGGCGGTATCCACGGGTGTCCGCGGCGTATCGGGGCCCCACTGAGCTCGCCTGCCCTGGCTCCTTTTCCTGTCTCCAAAGGCACTGGTGCCTTGTGCCAGGGTGGTGGAGCTCCGTGTGCCCATGTGTCAGGGCTCTCCATTTGCGGTGGACACCCGAGACGGACTGTAAACCTTGCCCGCTGCCGGTTCTCGCCGGTGCCACACGTGGAGTTACCCCACCCCCCGCTCCGCCCCCCGGCGCGCCGCAGTGTCGTTACGGCGGCGCCGGGCGGCGATTGGTGGTGGCAGTCGCGCAGGCGCAGAGCGGCGGGCGAGCGGCGGAGGGGCCATGGACGCAGGCGGCGGCGGCGGGCAGAGCCGAGTGCAAGGCGGTCCCGGGTCGGGTGGCGACGAGAAGCCCACGCCACCTTGGGGCCGGGACCGCCGGGAGCCGCCCACGGGTCCCGAGAAGGAGCAGGAGCTGGTAAGCGCCGCCGCGCTGCGGGACGCAGCTGAGTCACGGCCGGGCCGGGCCCGCGTCACCGGTGGGTCGGGACGTCATCGCACGTCACGGGGGTGGCCGGTACCTCACCGGGGGCGCCTGTGACGTCATCGGGGCTTCCTCCGGCGGGAGGTGCTCAGAGAAGGGCTTCCTTCAGAGGGAGGCCGTGGCGTCACGGGGGTGCCTGCGTGACACAGCTGAAGGCTCCAGCCTTAGAGGAAGGGGTGTGCGGAGGGACAGGGGGCTCCAGGCTGCGATGTCGCTGGAGCGGGGTGAGGAGAGCCGATATGTAATTGGGGTGCACGTGTGACAGTGGGGACTGTGAAGGGATACTCTCTTTCAGCATAGGGATGGCCTTGGTGCTGAGCGTCCCATGGGGTGGGCTGCAGGAGGGCTGTCTCTGAGTAGGGGTCTATGGTCTCCACCATACCTCTCTCCATGGGGACAATGAGACGGGTGCTTCTTGCCCCTGTTTCTTCAGGGCATCCCCAGTAATAGGGGCATTGAATCCCATCAGCACAGAGACAGGTTGGTGTCGTGGTCCCTCTACTGTTTGGGGTGACACCTCCACACCTGTCACACTGGGGTTGTCTGTGCTGGGTGCCCTTAACTGTGCTTTCTCTGGTGCATTTTGGCAGTCAGAGGAGGACAAGCAGCTGCAGGATGAGCTGGAGATGCTGGTGGAGCGCCTGGGGGTAAGTGTGCTAGGCCTCTCAGCAAGGAGATGTGGAGGAGCAGAGCAGTGGAGCCTCTGATCTTAAGTCCATCCATCCCTTGCTTTTGGTTGCTTGTTGCACAGTAGAGCTGGAGGGCATTTCACCTTGAGCGGGGCTCCTGTTTGTCTGCTGTGCTCTGTCCTCTAGCCTTGCTGCATGTCTGACCTATGTCTGAGGCACCTCTGCTGTTCTCCAGTGCAGGTGTCTTTTTACCCTGCTGTACCCCAGTGTTTGGGCTGAAGGAGGGAGCCCAGGGAGCAGCAAGGGGGCTGCTCTGCTCAAAGCTTTGTCATTGTTTGAGGGGAGCTGACAAGGTGGTGGCACAGGAACCAGCCCTCTGCTCTGTGACAGGCATTTTACCTCTGCAGGAGAAAGATACATCTCTCTACCGCCCAGCCCTGGAGGAGCTGCGGAGGCAGATCCGTTCTTCTACCACCTCCATGACCTCCGTTCCCAAACCCCTCAAGTTTCTACGGCCTCATTACAGCAAGCTGAAGGAGATCTATGAGAATATGGCTCCAGGGGAGAATAAGGTAAAGATTCTTGGTCCCCACCAACCAATGTAGCTGGGAAGCAGGGCTGGGCAAGTGATTGCAGAGCCATCCAGACACCGTGGTCTAACGTCAGCCTCCATGACTTGCTCTGGTGGGTTATAATGTGCCAGGACCGTGCCTTTCCTGCCTGTGATGGCTTGTGATGCAGGGAAGGAAGTTGTGTCCCTTGATACCTCTGCTTCCCTGTGCCTGGCTTGTGTTGACCTCTATGTTCTTTCACCAGCGCTTTGCAGCAGACATTATTTCTGTCCTGGCCATGACCATGAGTGGGGAGCGTGAGTGTCTGAAGTACCGGCTGGTGGGCTCCCAGGAGGAGCTGGCATCTTGGGGGCATGAATACGTCAGGTAAGCCTGGGTAACAGATGGCCTTGGGGAAGGACAAAGTTTCAGGGGGATTCCCCTGAGTGCTTCAGCTCTGGCCTGTCTGAGAGTTGTCCTAACTTGCTGGGCTTCTGCTTAGCTGCTTGTGTCACACCTGCACATGTGTCACCTCATCCTTTCTCCACAGTGATTTGCCAGCTGCAGAGATCTGCTGTGGCGTCTGTAATCTCTGCTCTTGACCCTATTCTTTCCCCATAACTTCTCACAGGAATGTGGAGTTGTTGTAAAGAATATGCAGCCCCAGCTGTCAGCAGCTGCTCCCCATCCTTGGGTCTCAGTGAAGCTGATTTCTGTGGCAGTGATGTCCCATTGTCCCTTCAGGCACTTGGCGGGGGAGGTAGCCAAAGAGTGGCAGGAGATTGATGAGGCTGACAAGGCACAGAGGGACACGCTTCTCACACTGGTCAAGGAGATTGTCCCCTACAACATGGCCCACAATGCAGAACATGAAGCCTGTGACCTGCTGATGGAGATCGAGCAGATGGACATGCTGGAGAAGTACATTGATGATAATGCCTACTCCAAAGTGTGCCTCTACCTGACCAGGTGAGGGGGATTAGCTGGTGACACTGGAGAGGCCCTGGTCCTAGAGATGGTCATCACCCTCATATCTGTCTCCTTCTCAAAGCTGTGTAAGCTATGTCCCAGAGCCTGAGAACTCTGCTCTCCTGCGCTGTGCCCTGGGAATCTTCCGCAAGTTCAACCGCTACCCTGAAGCCCTGCGCCTGGCTTTGATGCTCAATGATGTGGAGTTGGTGGAGGACATCTTCACTTCCTGCAAAGATGTGTAAGCAGAGACTCATTCCCTGCCCTCTGGGCTCTTTGCCCATAGTGAAGGAGTTCCCCATCTGGGAATAGTTGGGTCACATCCTGCCACCACTGGAGGTTATCTTGGTGTTTGAGCTAAGGCTCATGTCCCTGAAGTCAAGGTGGGCAAGAGCAGGTCATCTCGGGGCCACTCTTGTGTGCTTCTAGAGCAGCGTAGATTTACTCACCGTTTGGTGATCATGTGTTTGTGCTGGGGCTGAGTGGGTTCCAGGCACTTGTGAAACATCTGTCCTCTGTGCAGAGTTGTCCAGAAGCAGATGGCCTTTATGCTGGGTCACCACGGGGTTTTCCTGGAGCTGAATGAGGATGTGGAGGAGTATGAGGACCTGACTGAGATCATGTCCAATGTCCAGCTCAACAGCAACTTCCTGGCCTTGGCCAGAGAGGTGGGTGTCTCAGCTGGGAAAAGAGCTCTGAGCTGCCTTCAGCAGGGGATGCCCTGAGTGCTGGGCTCTGTGGCAAGATCTGGGAACAGATCTTTCATCCCCATAAGCTTGGACAGGCTCCTGGAGAGACTGCTATTGTAGGGCAGCTGCTCTGGGGTGTGCTGACTGGGAGATAACCTCCTTCTTCCTTGTCTCTGCAGCTGGACATCATGGAGCCCAAAGTACCGGATGATATTTACAAAACACACCTGGAAAATAACCGTAAGGGCTTGTGTTTTAGCCTCTGTAATCCTGCCTGTAGGGTGTTCCTGGGGCTGCAAGGCTCCTCTGGGATGGGGGAGGCAGCTCTATGTCCTGAGGTGGGTAGATGACCTGTCTGCAGTATCTGATCTGGCACGGAGCAGACTGAGCTGCCTGCTGTGGTTTTGGGCTTTTCCTTCCTGGTGGTGGTGGGATTGGTCCTTGTACCCCTGTGGTGTGGGATGGCTGTGGAGTGGAGGGCTGGCAGGGCTTCTCATGCTTCTTGACACACCCTGAAATCATTCCCCAGGATTTGGGGGCAGTGGTTCCCAAGTGGACTCAGCTCGGATGAATTTGGCCTCCTCCTTTGTGAATGGCTTTGTGAATGCTGCGTTTGGACAAGACAAGCTGCTGACTGATGATGGCAATAAATGGTTGTACAAGAACAAGGACCATGGTGAGGGAGTCAGTTGGGCAGGGGCTGGAGGTGTCCCTAGGCTTGGGATTGCTGTCCTGTCCCTGCTGAAAACAGGGCACAGCTGCTACTGGGCTGCCCTGTCTCTGGCTACCACCTGCCTCAGGCAGGTCACATCTATCCAGGACTGATGTAGGTGGTTCTTCTCTGGAACTGCAGGGATGCTGAGTGCTGCAGCCTCTCTGGGCACGATCCTGCTGTGGGACGTGGACGGGGGGCTCACACAGATCGACAAGTACCTGTACTCCTCAGAGGATTACATTAAGGTTGGTGACAGCCATCCCTCTATGGCTGCGTGGGGCAGCCCTGTTGCAGGCTGGGTGTGCATTTGGCTTGGGGAATGATTGACCTCACCTTGTTCCAGTGTGTGGCTCAGCTCCTGCCTGGAAAGGGGTCAGATACCTTGTGTTGCAACTTTTTGAGCAGCTCACAGCAAGGCAGGGAGCTCCTGGGGACCACCTGAGGCACCTTTGGGGGATTGTCTTGTCACAGAGCTACAAGCTTTAGGCTGCTCAACTGGATCTAGAGTGGCATTGCTCACTTGGTGCCAACTTGCCCATCCCAAGCAGTGGATGTAACGAGGAGTGACATTAGTCACTAGCTAGTAAGGAACTTTGTCTGTTGGTGGCCAGTACATGATGGTGCCTCTGCCTTGCAGTCAGGGGCCCTCCTAGCCTGTGGCATTGTCAACTCAGGAGTGAGGAATGAGTGTGACCCTGCTCTCGCCCTCCTGTCCGACTATGTCCTCCATAACAGCAACACCATGAGGATTGGAGCCATTTTTGGGTAAGAGTTTGGCCCCAGCCTCCCCATGCTGTGTAAGGCAGTGAAGCTCCTCCCTTTATCCTCCATTGGACTCTCTGCAGGCTGGGGCTGGCATACGCAGGCTCCAACCGTGAGGATGTCCTGACTTTGCTGCTGCCTGTGATGGGAGACTCCAAGTCCAGCATGGAGGTACGTAGTGAGGCAGGGTTTACCTGGGGTTTCCTTCTGCCTCATCCAGTCCCCAGCAGCTCCTGGGAATACAGGAGCTGTCCTGCAGCCAGTGGGGTCTTCAAGAGCAAGGCTATGTGTTCCTGCTCAGTGCTGTGTTGTGCTAGAAGAGGCTGAAACCCTATTTTCCCTGTCTGAGGTGCTCCCATGGTGGAATTGCAGTGAATGGGGAGAGTGGGAAGGTGTCAGGTCTCCCAGTAGCCCAAATTTCTGCACAAAGCAGGGACCAGGGGTACCCAGTGCTCTTTCAGGCTGGGTGCCCATCACTCTGCAGACTTGGCCCTGAGCTGTGAGACAGCTCACTTTGCAGTGTCCCTGTGTACAACATGTCCTCTCCCCTCCTTCACCAGGTGGCTGGTGTGACTGCCCTGGCCTGTGGGATGATATCAGTGGGCTCTTGCAACGGTGACGTCACTTCAACCATCCTCCAGACCATCATGGAGAAATCCGAGACAGAGCTGAAGGACACATACGCCCGGTGGCTGCCTCTTGGCCTGGGCTTGAACCACTTGGGTAGGACTGGGCAGTACCAAGCAACTCATGGCTTGGGGGACAGGGGGCTGGGAACACCAGATTCATAGGATTGTTTCAGTTGGAAAAGACCTTTAAGATCATGGAGTCCAACCATCAACCTAAGACCACCATGGCCATTAAACCGTGTCCCAAAGTGCTATGTCACAGAAAATATCTGGCTGGAAGATCATTCAGTGCAGCCTTAAACCCAGCACTGAAGGGTCAACACTAAACCATGTCTCTAAGCACCAGGTCCACATGCTGCTTGAACACCCTCAGGGACAGTGAGTCCACCACTGCCCTGGGCAGATCATTCCAATGTTTGATAACCCTTTCAGTGAAGAAGTATTTCCTAATACCTTGCCTAAACCTCCCCTGGTGTAAATTATCCTCCCTCCACTGATATCCTCTAACCACCACACCTTCCTGTGCAGGGAAGGGAGAGGCAATTGAGGCCATCTTGGCAGCACTGGAGGTGGTGTCAGAGCCATTCCGCAGCTTTGCCAACACACTGGTAGACATCTGTGCCTATGCAGGTGAGTTGGGCTGATGGAGGTGAGGGAGGCAGGAGCAGATCATGAGCCCTTTACCTGCTGGTCCTGGTCCTCTGCTTTTTCCCTTCAGGCTCAGGGAATGTCCTGAAGGTGCAACAGCTCCTGCACATCTGCAGTGAGCACTTTGACTCCAAGGAGAAGGAGGAGGACAAGGACAAAAAGGACAAGAAAGAGAAAGAGAAGAAAGAGAGCTCAGCTGACATGGGGGCTCATCAGGTGGGGAAATCCAGGTTGGGACCTGTGTCCCTGAGGTGGGAGGTAGTTTTGAGGGGAATCATCAGAGCCCCCAGCCACATCACTGCTCTCCATGTACCCCTGGGCTCAGGATGGGGGGAGGTTCTGTGAGAACTTCGGCTTTAGGCTGGGTACTCCCTGCCTGGTGCTCAGTGCCCATGTCCTTGCAGGGTGTAGCGGTGCTGGGGATTGCACTCATTGCCATGGGTGAGGAGATTGGTGCTGAGATGGCCCTGCGCACATTTGGCCACCTGGTGAGTGACATTGGATGACAGTACAGAGCTGGGAAGGGACCTGGGAATAGAGACTGGGTCTTGCCTCACACCTCTGTAGACTTTGCTGCCCTTGGTGAGCTGAGTCTGACCCCCTCCTCTCTTCTGTGCAGCTGCGGTATGGGGAGCCCACCCTCCGCCGTGCTGTGCCCCTGGCCTTGGCTCTTATCTCAGTCTCCAATCCACGGCTCAACATCCTCGACACCCTCAGCAAATTCTCCCATGATGCTGACCCTGAGGTCTCCTACAACTCCATCTTTGCCATGGGCATGGTGGGCAGCGGTAAGCCTGGGCCGCAGCTCAGTCTGGGGCACATGCAGGGGGAAGGTGGGAGACCTGAGCCATATACCCTACTCTCTGCCTGCACCTCCTCTTCTCCAGGTACCAACAATGCCCGGCTGGCAGCCATGCTGCGGCAGCTTGCCCAGTATCATGCCAAGGACCCCAACAACCTCTTCATGGTGCGGTTAGCCCAGGTGATGATCTTGCCCTCAGGGCAAGGAAAGGGCAAGTTGGGGTCCCTGCCCTGGATGTGGGAGGGGAGTGGTATCCTAGAGATGCCATCCTCCTTCAGGGCAAGGCTGATGGAGGGTCTCGGGTGATAGCCTACTGCTCTCTCTATGTCTTTGTCTTTTCTCTGTCACACCAGGGTCTGACCCACCTGGGCAAGGGTACACTCACTCTCTGCCCCTACCACAGTGATCGCCAGCTCATGAGCCAGGTGGCTGTGGCCGGTCTGCTGACTGTCCTTGTGTCCTTCCTGGATGTGCGCAACAGTAAGTACTGTGGGCTTCACCACTCTGGCACCCCTCTGCCCTGTGGGGTGGGCACTGCTCAGCCCCTTTACTCCTGTTTCTTCTCCAGTTATCTTAGGCAAGTCCCACTATGTTCTCTATGGTCTCGTTGCTGCCATGCAGCCCCGCATGCTGGTCACCTTCGATGAGGAGCTGCGACCTCTGCCTGTGTCGGTTCGGGTGGGACAGGTAAAGGGCAACCAGAGCTGGTCATGAACTGCTTTGGTGTCCTTGTCTGTCCCTGACATTTATGTTGCTCCTGTTTTGCAGGCTGTGGATGTGGTGGGCCAGGCAGGCAAGCCCAAAACCATCACTGGCTTCCAGACTCACACAACACCAGTGCTGCTGGCACATGGAGAACGGGCAGAGCTGGCCACGGAGGAACATGTACCCGTGACACCCATCCTGGAGGGATTTGTGATCCTCCGCAAGAACCCCAACTATGATGTTTGAGTCAAGGAAGGGGGTTGGTGGGTGGGTAGGTGGTTTGAGAGGGAGGGAGAAAAGACTTAGTTTATTGGTTTTCTTACTGAGAGTCAAGGAAATAAAGTATGCAGAGACTCTAGTGATGCTGTACCCTTCTTGTGTTGGGGCTGGGCTCTGATCCCCTCAAGGGTCCCTGTTCTTGGGGCCTGGCTGGGCATAGGGCAGACCCTGAGAAATTGGGTGAACACAGGTCTATCTGGTACCCAATGGGTCTGGCTCCCACCCCTCCCTGTCCTGTGCCCACACCATGCAACTCCTTTCTCTGCATTACTGGCACCACATTGCCTGTCCCCAGCTAGAGATGGTCTCGGGTGGGGGCTCACAAGCTTCAGCTGACCCTCTTGCAGGTGCACAAAGCTCTGCTCCAGAGCTGGCATCAGGTTAGATGTGGGCTTGGGGTAGGGGCTCAAGGGGGAAGTATTTTTAAGAAAGAGGAAAACTGGCCTGTCCTGTTCCTAAAACTGGCAATGTCTGTTGGTGGGTGGGGGTCAGGGTAATGCTGAGTCCCACGGGGGTGCTGGTTGCTGTGGGTGCCAGGTCATGGATGGGTACAGGTCGGGGTGATGCTAGATCATGGGTGCGTGTTGATCTCGCCTGAGTGCAGGTTGGGTAGATGCGGTGTCCCACGTGGGTGCGGGTAAGGGTGATGCTGGGTCCAGGGTGGGTCGGGTAGATGCTGGGTCTCGGGCGCGTGCAGGTCTCGCGTGGATGCCAGTTGCGGCGGCGCTCCACGTGCTGCCGCACGGGCAATACCGGAGCGTTGGGCGTGGCTGCCGCGCGCGCAGGGATCGTTTCCCGCATAGCCCTGCCCCTCCGCACGTGACAGCGGCTGTCGGGGCGCGGCGCCGGCGTCACGTGCCGCGGGACAGTTGCCCGCAGCGGCCTCAGGCGCGGCGCCCCGCCCCCCGCGCGCCCCTCCCCCGCGGCGGCTCGGCCCGGCCCCGCCCCTGCGCGCGGCGCGGCTCCGGAAATGGTCGTGCTGCGCTGCGCTGCGGCTGCGTCGGGCCGCGCGCGCTGAAGGAGACTGAAGGTAACGGGCGGGGGCGGGGCGGGCGCGCGCCGCGGGGGGGCGGGTGGAGGGGTGGGGTGGGGGTGGGGGGGTACCGGTACCGGGCCGCGGGCTGCCTCGCGTCCCCCCCGTTTTCCAGACTTCGCGCCGCCGGGTCCGCCGCACCGCCACCACCACGTGGGCGCCGCCCCGCCGCCGGCACCCTCCCTTGCCCTGCCTCAGTTCCGCTCCCCGTCGGGCCCGGTCCGGCTCCGCTGCCCCGGTGGTCCCGCGAGGCGCCAGTCGGCTCCGTGCCCCCACGTGCCGGCCGGTGTGCGCTCCGCCGCCGCCGCCGCGCACGTGCTCCTGCCTCCGCGCCCGCCTAGGCCCGCCGCTGCCGCACGTGGTGTGTGCCCCGTCGCCCCCGCCCCACTCGTCCGTGCCGGTGCCGGTGGGGCCGCGGGCCATGGCGGCGGCCGGCAGTGACACGTGTCCTTGGCAGAGGCCGCCGCGGGTGGGGGGGGAGGGGGGGGGGAGAGACAGCGTGTGTGTGTGTGCGCGCTGTTTAGAGGGGGACTGGTGCCGCCGGATGCCGCCGCGGCCTCTCCCCCCGCGGCCTTCCCCACCCGCCGTCAAGATGGTGCTGGCGCCTTGGGCCTGCACGCCAGTCCCAGGACGGAGCCGCCAGCGCCAGCCGGCTGGGCCGCCGCCTCGGCCTGGGGGCGAGGCCAGGCTCGGGCCTGGCTGGACCAGTTCCTCCTGGGCCGGCGCCGCGGCCCGGCCAGGCGTGCCCCCGCCGCCGTGGAACCCCCCGTCTTGTACCCTTCCAGCCCCTCGGAGTCCTGTTCGGACTGGGTCCGACCGTTCCGTACCCCACCAGAACCCGGCCTTCGGCAGGGTCCCCCCCGCCTCGGCTGCGGGCCCAGTGCAGGCCGTGGGCCTGGCCTTTTCCGACGCGGGGGAGGCAGCGGCCGCGGAGGCTCCTCCTATTGCAAAACCCTGCGGCGGCGATCCCCTCTTCCCCCAGGACGGGACTGCACCCGGGGCACCGCTGGGCCGGCCGGGGAAGGGGCAGCGCGGGACTCGGTCTGGGCTCCCCCCGCCCCCGGGCTGATCTTTCTTTCCCCTTCCCTTCTCTTTCCAAGTCAGTCGGATGAACGGTCTCTGCAGGCCCGCTCAGCCGGCCCAGATTTTTCCCGCGGGGGGGTGAGTATTCTTTCCACCTCCCGTTTTACTGGTAGTGGGTGTATCTCCGGGTGTCCCGATCCCCTGTGTGACACCCTTCCCCTCCTCTCTTTTGGGGAGATTGGTGCTAAGGCCGAGCTAAGATGGCCCAGGCTGCCCTGTCCCAGGGCTGTGCAGAGTGAGCGTACCAGGTAGCCCCTACCAGCCTGCCTGTACTGGATCCTCGGTTCCCTGGTGAGTAGAGGGCTGGGGGGAGCACCGAGGGGATGCAGCCCAGTCTTTGCCATCTCCTGAAAGTCCAGCAGGACCCATCTCCACTGAGGTTGTGGCTGGGGGATCCCTATGTTGGGGTGGCACTCCCCTTATGCCAGGGTACAACCCTGGGGTGGGGGGACTGATCAGGGCACCTGGGCCCCCCCGGGGATGCCAGTGGGGCCCCGTGTCCGTGGGACATGCCTGGCAGTGCCCTGAAGCAGGGCCGATGCAGCCAGGGGTCAGGTTACAGGAAGCACTGCAGATTCTCCCTATAGCGCTTGTGCCAACGGTGGGCTCGCCAGGTGCCATGGGGTGTAGGGAACCCCCGGCAGGCTGCAAGGTTGGGGTGGCACCACCTGTTCTTTCTTCCCCAGTGGCCTTTGCACTGGGGCGGGGAGAGCAACGCTGGCTGCCAAGTCACTCCCAGGACAGCCAGGAAGGTGCCCAGGCTGCCTTGGGTGGTGACAGTGTTGAGGGGCTTCAGCGTTTTCCTGGCAGGAGCGTTGGCAGCGTCGGGGGCTGGGGGGGACATGCCGGAGTTGTTCCCTGCCATCCTTGGTAGGCGTTTGTGGTGTGTGCTGGGAACCCGGCATCACTGGCAGGAACAGGTTTGGCCGGCCAGGGGAAGCGCTTAGTAGGTCAGCTGGGGTGGAGACTGGGCACAAGTGACGCTAGGGTGCTGCCGGCTCACCCTGCCCCCTGGAGTTCGTGGTGGCCTGTGTGCTGGCAGCAGGTCACAGGCACTGGTGCCTGCTTGTTTGGGGTGCCTAGCTGGGTTTTGTGATGTCGCCTCAAGGGGGTTTGGTCCTGTTGGTGTGTGCAGCTGGGTTTAGAGCACAATGGGGGCCTTTGCTCTGCAGGACATGGGAACTTGCTCAGGATCCACGTCCTAGTGGTGCCCACCCTCTCCTTGTGCCCCAGTGGGGCAGGAGTGGTTGGCTTGGGGAACTGTGCTCTGGTGTGATGCAGTCTCTGGGGCATGGCTGGTATCTGGCTTTATGCTAAAGGGCTGAAGATCCCCTGGTTTTGAGGTTGACATGGATAGGAGATAGAAGCCCAGGGTGGTACCCATCTCCAGCTTATGCCTGCTGTCCCTGTCCCCACAGATAGCGAGGGGATCCTTATGCACAACCCCATGAAATGAACAAAGCTCCACAGCCCACAGGAGGAGCCCCAACAGCCCCACACCCTGCCCCTTCTCCCGGACTGCCGCAGGTAACTGGCCTCTTCGGGTTGGGTGGGGGGGTGGGCACCCAGTTTGCATCCCTGGTTCAGGGGCAGTGGTACCATCTCCTTCCCTCTGTACCTCCCTCCAGCCGACGTTCCCACCCGGTCAGACGGCACCTGTGGTTTTTAACCCGGCACCGACCTCACAAATGAATACGCCTTCTCAGCCACGCCAGGTAAGGGCTTTGTTCCCTTTTGGAAGGGGTTACGGGGTGGATCCAGCAGCTTTCTGTCTCCTGGCTGAGCAGCCTCTGATGCTGTGGTGCCTAGGAGTGCAAGGAGCCCTGTGGTGCCCCTTGGGGCTGGCATGAGTCTGTGAGGGGGAGCACAGCCACGATCCAGACCAAGACTACTGTCCAGGGACCTCCTGCCTCTGGGGTGGGGGTGCAGATGCCTCCAGCCAGGGATGCCCACCGAGTGACTGCTTTTCTCTCCTTCCTCCCCTGCCCCAAACCTCCTTCTCTCAGTTTCCAGCAGGGCCTCGGGCTATTCACCAGCAGGTACTAACCCACCTCCCCAGTCCTGCATGCCAAGCATCCTGCTCTGACACTGCACAGGAACACCCACCTTGGGCATGAAGGGGCTGGGGAGCACATGGAAACCCCAGGGCTGGGGGATGGGCTAGCCTGAGGAAAGTAGGGGACACCCACTCAACTTTTTGGGGGAGTTTCCCTGCAGTGTCTTCCCCAATTTTCTCCTTGCATGGAGCCTGCAGCATGTGGCTGTGCCTGTGCTAACCCCAGCTGGGGCTGCTGCTTCTCTCTGTGTCCCTCCTTGTTCTTCTCTTCCTCACTAATTAGAGGGGATTTCCCAAGGTCTTGCGGTGCTGTGCAAGGCTCTAGACCTCCATCAACCCTCTTGGGTGGAGGAGTTGCTGGGGACAGATCCAGTGACATTCTTAGCTGTGCCAGCTGGCAGCCCCTCAAACCCCTTCCCTGCCCCTTGGAGGTCCCTACAGGAGACCCTGGCAGGTGTGGGAGCTCAGGCAAAGGGCTCCCCAGCCTTCTCTCTGCTCCTGTGCCATCTACCCTGCACCCAAGCCCTGTCCCAGTGCGGGTAACTCCTGTCTCTCTTTCCCCTTTTCCCTCCGTACATGTGCGCTTGCTAACAGGGAGGATTCAGGTCTCTTCAGGTAAAGCTTTCTCCTTGCTCTGGGGTGTGTGCGTGGACCCTTTCTTGCCCGCTCGCTGCTGGGCTTTGAGCTGCCGCTCCCAGGGATGCGCCTCCCCATTGGAAAAGCTGGGTTGGGATGAAGGACGTGGGCCAAGGTGGAATAGCTGACTCCGGCCGGCTGGCTGTCCGGTTGCGGTGTGGCCGGGCACGACGGGACTACAGGTCCCAGCATTCCGTGCGAGCTCCGGGGACCGTCGCGGAGCACGCTGGGACCTGCCGCCGCTGAGTTGCGTGTGGCGGTGGCCGGCTCCGGGCACTGGAGCTGGCGGCCCCCATCAGGCTGGGAGGAGCCCACACCAGGCATAAGCTGGGTCGGGTGGACCCAGGTGGTCCCCAAGGTGTGTGGACACAGGACAGTGCTGGGGGCGGGGGGGTGGGGAGCTGAGTGTTCTCCCGGTGGTGGGTGGGATGTCCTTCCCTCTTCTTCCTGTGGAGCTATTCCTTGTGCCTACCTAGGCTGACTTTTTGGGTGAGGTGCACAGCTAGGCTGCTCCTCCTGGTGTGAGCAGGACAGGGGTGTCCCACCCTGGGTGTGTTGGTGCTGGGTCGGCGTGCTGGTGCTCTGCCTGACGCTGTGCCCCATCTCTCCCCAAGCATTTCTACCAGAACAGGGCGCAGCCTCCCGCCAGCGCCTCCCGTGTGCCGAGTACCACAACGGCCCGCCCCGGCCCCCCTGCCCATGTGTATCCGGCTGCTTCCCAGGTGATGATGATACCCTCCCAGATATCCTACACACCTTCTCAAGGAGCCTATTACATTCCTGGACAGGTGAGGGCCGTGCCCTGGACGCTGCAGGACGGGACTGGGGTGGTCACCGGTGAGGGGGTTGTTGGCTGGGGCTGTAGCCTAGGTCTCTTTTTAGGAGGGCAGAAGGGGTTTCCCAGGCTCTCTGGGCACCCAGTGATTAGAACCGGGTGTTGCTTGGCTTTGTGGAGAAACAGCAAGGCAGTGCTGGTCACCCTCCCTGGCAGGCCCTTGAGACACCTGGTGCTGCCTTTGCCTGCATTTTACTCCCTGCCCTGGTGCCCAGCTGGTTCACAGGCAGCTCTGGGGGTATGTCAGTGATCTGGGGGGTCCATCCGTGCCCTGCAGCATCGGTAACTGACCTTTTTTCTTCTCCCCCATTGCAGGGTCGCTCCACGTACGTCGTCCCAACCCAACAGTACCCGGTCCAGCCTGGTGCCCCTAGTTTTTACCCTGGAGCCAGCCCTACAGAGTTTGGGACTTACGGTACAGAACGGGGGGTTGCTTTGCTCTCCAGTGCTCTTCAGCCCCAGCACTCCCCTGTTTTTCTGCTCTCTTGGTTTCCCTGCAGCCCCTTCTGTTTAGGAGCTGAGCACAGACCCCTCTGTCAGCTTGTTGGGGCTGTGTCTGTGACTCCATTACAGGCTATTCTGGGGTGCAGGGGATGTTGCCTGTCTCCCAGCAGCACTAAAGGCTGTGCATTTTGTCCCACTGGTGCAGCCACCCCCACCCTTTTCCAAATTTGGGCCATTTAATGTTTAACTCTCCTGGCCAACGGCCAGGGCAGACTTTATCCCCTACTCCCTGTCTCTCACTGTCAAGCTGGTGAGCAGTTTTGTGCTTGCTGATCCCTCTTCAGCTCTCTGCTCCCCAAGGATCTGAGCTGGGGGCATTGGGATGCTCTGTGGCTGCCCTCTCCTGGCGCTGGGGAGCTATGGTATGGGCAGCCCCCTGGTGTTCCCTCCAGTTGCATTTGGCTACCCAGGCTGTGACTATATTTAGACTTAGTTGCTCCTGGGAGGCCTGGCAGACACAGAAATGTGAGCGGAGGCCTCCGGTCCAGCCCCAGTGTTGCAGCAAAGTGTAGTCAGGGTAGAGATGGGCCTTTTCTGAGCCAGGTACGTGCCTGTTTTCCCTCCCTCTTGTTTTGGGTCCCACCTGGCCCCTTGAAGGAAGGAGGTGGCCCCTGACAGACTGTCTCTGGTGCTTGGGTCAAGGCAAGCTGCTTCTTTGTGCCCAGTGTTGGGGCATCATCAGGGTGTCTCTGCAGGGTCCTGGGATGAGTTTGCTCCCAACCTCTGCTTTGGGACTGCAGCTGTTCCCAGAGGAACTGGCAGCGGTGTGCCTCTTGCCCACAAGACTGTGGGTTGCCTGGCAGGTCATGTCCCAGGCTGGCCTTCCCAGTCCACAAGGCTGGGTACCTCAGGCTCTCCCTCCATTTCCTTGTGCCTAGCCCATCTTGAGATAAGGTCTGTATGGTGACCCTGTCTGCGCTAGGCAGACAGAGGATTCTCTGGCTCACAGAGCACCTGGGACAAGTTCAGGGCTCAGTTCAGCCAGGAAGGCATTGGAGCCAGAAGGGCCTGGGGCTCAGCTGTGCCTGTCCAGTCCCTTACATGCTCTCGTTGTACTGCTCTGGAGGTAATGCTTGGGGATGCCCTGGGAGGAGTTGGGGTCTGTGCCATCACTGGATGGGATCCAGCTCTGCCTCTGGCCCCTGCACAGCTCCCTCCTCTGGACTGGGTTTGCCAGGGGCTCAGGAAGCTGGAACCCCTCGACCTGGGTGTGAATGGAGGGTGTGGACAGAGCTGGCTGGTGCCGCCCTGAGGCTGGTGCTGGCTGTGGGGAGATAAGGACACCAACTGGAAGGCAGCTGCCCGTGGAGCATGAACACCCATATTGGGCATGGCAGAATGTCCAAGCAAGGCCATCAGTGGCGTGGAGCCGGTGGGCATGGCGGGCGCCTGCAGGGCTGTGGCTGGGCGTGGGGGTGGCGCGGGGACGCTCTGCTTCATGGGGAAGGAATTCGGTCAGGCCAGTCAGGCGAGTTGGGAAGATCTGGGCCGGATGCGATGGGGGATCGCTGCAGAGCAGCACGGGCTCCCCGGGCTCCTGGATCAGGGGGACCCCAGAACGAGCTCAGAGGACCTGAGCTGAGCAGTCTGACGCTCTCTCCTCTCCTCCAGCGGGTGCTTATTACCCAGCACAGGGGGTGCAGCAGTTTCCAGCGGGGGTGCCCACTGCTCAGGTCATTGTGAGCCAGCAGCCGCCGATACCCCCAAAACGAGAACGCAAGACGGTAAGGAGTCGAATGCCTTCAGCTGTGTGTGGGGGGATCGTGTGCAGGAGGGGATGGTGCCAGCCCTGAGTGCCCGTGGCATGTGGGATGGGCTGTGCTACAGCAGGAAAGAAGGGTAGCATGCAGCCATACTACCCCCCGGCAGGGGGGCTTGGCAGGGGGGCTAGGTTTTGTGGTGGGTGCCGCGACCTTGGCTGTCCCAGCGAGCAGCATTGTGCTGAGTCACGGCGTCGGGCTGGCGGGGGAGGAGAGGGCTGTGTGTGTGTGTGTGCCGCGCCTGGTTGCCAACTGCTGTCTGCTCCCGGAGATGCCGCTGCTTGGAGGCCTTGCGTGGGGCCTATTTATAGTGGGGAGCCAGGCAGCTGCTGTCATGGCCCCAAACTAGGGGGTGGGAGGTGCTGACATTTCCTCACAGAGGGGCCTTGGTACCCTGTATCTTCTGTTTGCTGCTCTGGGAGCAGGTCATGCTTAAGGGTGGGGAGAGCAGGATCCTGGGCTGCACTGTCCCCTGCCACTGGGATCCCATATCCACATGCACCCCTCACTCGCTCCTCAGCAGGGTACAGGGGTAGTGAGGCTGTGGGTGTATGGGCTGTGCCTTTTGCGAGATAGAGCTCACTGTGACTTTGTCATGCTAAGGCTGTTCCTCTGTGCTATGTCTGAGGCAGGAGGGTGGTCACTGCTGCCTTGTGCCACTGTGGTTGTTATGCCTTGAGATCTCCTGACCCCTAGAGATGACTGCTGGCCTGGAGACATGCCACTGGCTCTAACTGCCTGGCATGATGGCTTGCAAGACTCTCCCTGCCCCACACTGTCCCTTCGTGGTGAGCATTGGGACAGGTTGTTGTCTGTGGGGTGCTGTGCCCTGTTGGAGGGAGGTGGCACCTGCTGGTCCTCCTCTGTATACCCAGAGCAGGCACAGTGCTGAATGAGCTTCTTGTCTCTGTCCTTGGAGAAAGGGGTGTCCTAGGGGTGTTTGGCCTAGGGGAGGAGAGTGTCCTGTGTGCTGTGTTCCTCACCCTGCTGACAACTTTCCCCTCTGTGCCCTGACCTCTGGACAGATCCGGATACGAGACCCCAACCAAGGAGGCAAAGACATCACTGAAGAAATCATGTCCGGAGCAAGGACCTCATCTACCCCCACCCCTCCACAGGTAAGGGGACCTTCTGCCTCCCTGGATGGGGCAGTGGGATGTGCAGAGGGCCCTGTTGATCACTCTCTTTGTCCCCACTAGGCTGGAAGCGGTTTAGAGCCCCAGGCCAATGGAGAGACCCCCCATGTAGCTGTTATTGTCCGACCCGGTAAGTGCCTGCGCTGGGGGGCGAGTGTGCCAGCTGGCATGGTTAATGCCAGGGTCTCTGTGTTGCCATTGCAGGGTACGAGATGCCAGTACTGCTGTTCCTTGGTTCTCCTGGGCTTTGTGGGGTCAGATGCATTCTCTATGTACCTGGGGACTGTTGTCCTCATGTTGGGCCCAGAAGAATTCATGGGGGCTTTCTGCTCACTCCAGCTGTCCCCTAGGCACTGGAGAACCCCCACTGTCCCTCCTCCCATTTGTGATGTGGGTTGGCACTTCTCCTACAGACAGAGGGATCTGGGGGAGGATGCATGGTCAGCAGGGGTTTGGAGAACTGCCTATTAATGCTGCCTACCTTGCAGATGACCGCCCAAAACCCGCGCTGGTGGTGAGCAAGCCTGTCTCCCTGGAGCCCAGCAAGTCGGCATCCCCATCACCTCCTCCTCCCCTCATCCCCGAGGTGGAGCCTGTGGTGCTTTCAGAAGTGACAGTGATGGCAGTGGAGCCCCCCGTGGATGTGGACACTAAAGTGGAGCTGGGCGAGGCGCCGCCCGACCCGCACAAGACGTTTAGCGCCATCACTACAGTGCCAGGGCCTGTGGAGTTGCCCCTTGTACCCACGCCTGTCATGGACACGGTGGCTGTGGAGGAGGAGGAAGTTGCCATTTCCCTTCCAGAGCCTGCCCCACAGGCACCTGTGCTCCCTGAGGTGCCTCTGGTGCCCATTGTCCCCTCCATGCCAGCTGTGTCCCCGGTGCCGGCCGTGCCGTCGCCACCACCTGTTGTACCACAGGCCCCCGAAGCGCCCGCCAAACCCTCCTCCCCCAGCCCACCGCCACCCCGGGAAGAGCCCTGCCCCGAGCCTCCTGCCGAGCCCGCCACCGAGGCCAACGGAGTTTCAGAAGAGGCGCCTGAGCCGGTCCCCGAGGTGCCCGTGTGCCAGCCGGTGCCCACACCGGTGCCTGTGCCCACCCTGGACTCTCCCATTGCCCAGCCTGAAGAGCTGTCCCTGCCCAATGGAGTGGAGGGCACCAGGAAAGCAGAGCCGAGTGAGGAGCAGCCTGAGTCAGATGTCACCCCCATCTCAGAGCCTGAGGAACCAGCCCAGCCTGGCACCCCTGCCTCCCCACCAGCAGAGGAGGAGGAGGAAGAGGAGGAGAGCGAAGGCCCCTGTGAGGCCCAGGAGCGGAGCTCAAGCCCGACCCCTGCCCCTTCACAGACCTCGGAGGCGACCACGCAAGGTTGGGGCTGGGGGGGTGTGGGGCAGCAGGGTGCCCCAGGGTGGGTGTTGGATGATGTAGAAAGGGTCACCCAGGCGTGGTACTTGGCATGGATTACAGGGAGAGTATTGGAGAAGGGGTGAGGTTAGATGAGCCAGGAGACATGGGTGTGGAGTGCTGGATTGCTGGGGCCATGGTTCCTGTGTTTGGGGACATGGAGGGAGGTACCTGCAGGATGCATCTGTATGCAGGACCATAGGGCATATGTGCAGTTTGTGGGGTGCTCTGGAAGAAGTATGTTTTATGTGGTGCCTTCTGTGGGGGTGTTGGGCAGGTATATTTCAGTTGTAGGTGAGGGCTGTCCCCAGCTGTCTGGAGGCATAGGGAGGTGCAGCAGGTGAAGGGATGGCAGGGGCAATGCAGAGCTTTAGCTGTATGGGGCATTTGGTGTAGTGGAGTGTCCTGAGGATGTGCTGAAGTGATGATATATTGGGTTTTGCTGTTTGCTTTTCTTTTTGAAGCATCCTGCACAGGAGGGTGAGGGTTAGGTAGGGGTGCTGGAGGGAGGATAAGGGAGGGGAGTACATAGGATATGTTTGTACTGAGTATCCTGTGCAGGGATACAGAGGGGTATAGGAGGTTAGCCTGGGGACAGATGTACTTCTGGGAAGCACCTCTGTGTGGAGTGGTGTGTAGGGGTGACAGGGGATCATGTATGGAGGCAGAGATGTGTTTGGGGGCCTTCCTATAAGGGTTGCCCTGCAGAGAGATGCTGGTGCCTGTGGGGATCCTCTTGAAGAGGATGGGGAGCTCTATACTAGGAAAGAGGTGTGGAGCACTTTGGAGAGGCACAGGGTAATCTGGGATGCAGTGACTAGATGGGGAGAGGTGTGTCTGTGTGGGGTGTATTCTGGGGTGCATGCCTGGGGGGCAGGGGTAGCTTGGTAGGCTGTGTGTATGATCTGCAGGGCTGCAGATGCCTGAGTGGGTACACAGTGGGGACGGGCTGTGCTGGCATGGCACATCCCCGTGGCTTCTTGTGGCCCCATCCTGAAGCTTGTGTGGTGTTACTGGGGTATAGCTGGTGGCCCCTGAGCTGATGCTGCAGTACACTGGGAGCTGGGAGGGTTCCTTCATTTCACGTCTCTGCTTCTCCTCCCAGTCGCCGTGTCAGTGCCAAAGAAGAAGCGAAGGATGAAGGAGCTGAACAAGAAGGAGGCAGTAGGCGATTTGCTGGATGCCTTTAAAGAGGTGAGTGTCCCAGGGGTGTCTAGGGGTCACCCTGTGTCCCGTCTCCTCCTGTGATGCATTCTGCTTTATGACGTTGTGTCTGGGCCACTGATGCTCCATGATGGTAATGAGGATCTGAGGAAATGGGTGGACACCTGGCTCTGAGGTGGAGGGGGCAAGACCTGGCTCGAGAGGTGACTGCTGTCCTTGTCCTTCCCGATGCAGTCTCAGATCAGTGACAGTGCCTCAGAGGCGGAGAACAAGCCCCCAGCATCCGCCCCTGCCTGTGAAGTGGAGGATGCGGCCCCTGCCCGTCTGCAGGAGGAGTCAGAGGAGACGTGGGAGGAGAAGGAGGACAAGCTGGCTCCAGAGAAGGGCAAGACTGCTGACCAGAAGTACCGTTACAAGGAAGGTTAGCCATGCCTTGGCCCAGGTTTCTACTGGGAGCCACACTGCCTCCAGACCTGGTGGTAGGAAGGGTGGAGGTGGCATGGTCCAGCTGTCCTAAACTTCATGCTGCCCTCCTCTTTTGTCCCTAAGTCTGGCATGGGATGGGGGAAAGAGGCCTCAGGGCAAGGGTCTTGGCAGGAGGCAGAGTGACGTTGAGCTTTCTGTCTAAGCAAGCAGAATTGTGGTTGTGGTGTACCGAGCTGGAAAAAGCAATGTGATTGTTTACATTCCACCTTGCTAGTCCCTGGGTGGGTCCAGACCTGCTATAGCTTGGGTTGGAGGCTATGGGATGGGCCACATCAGGATCTCTCTCTTGCCCTCCACTTCAGAACAATGGAAGCCACTGAACCCGGAGGAGAAGAAACGATATGATCGGGAGTTTCTGCTCGGCTTCCAGTTCATCTTTGCAAGCATGCAGAAACCTGAGGGGCTGCCCCAGATCACAGATGTGGTGTTGGACAAGGTCGGTGCGGCCCTGGAAATTGGGGGAGCATGGGCGGTACCCAGGTGGGAGTCTGGCTCCTCTGTGCCATGTCAAGGCAGGGCAGGAATTCATCTGCTGGTGCTCAGGGTTCTGTTGCAGCTTCTGCAATGAGCCTTGAGTTGGGGGTTGGTGTGTGGGAGCACCTCTGGGCCTTCTTTCCAGTTCCTTGTCCCGGCACTGAGGCTGGGGGATGGATCCGTCCCGCTCCTCTGCCCCCGGGCATCCTCAGCCCTGTGTACCTTTGCAGGCCAACAAGACCCCACTGCGGGCGCTAGACCCCATCCGCCTCAGTGGCATGAACTGCAGTCCTGACTTCACCCCTTCCTTTGCCAACCTTGGCCGGCCTGTCATGGGCAACCGGGGCCTGGTGAGTATCTGCTTACTCCACCCATGCTGTACCCCTTCGCCTCTGTGATGATCAAGCTTTTGAGCCACTGTGTCTGGGCCACTGATAATCTGTGATGGAGCTGAGGATCTGAGCAGGCGGTTGGAAACACTCTGGGAGCTGGCCTGGCTGGTCACAGAGCAAGGAGCTGAGTCTTTTTTCTCACCATGTCAGCCCTCAGGGTTGGGTCCTCGCCGCTCCCAGCAGAGCCAGAGGAAGGAACCCCGTAAAATCATTGCTGCTGTGTCCCTCAATGAGGATGTCAAGCTAAACAAGGCCGAGAAGGCCTGGAAACCCAGCAGCAAGCGTGCTTCCGAGGAGGAGGATCCTGAGAACATTAAGACACAGGTTAGAGCCAGGACAGGTGGGTGTTGGGAGGGCAGGGGAGTATGTGCTCGGCTCCTGCTGACTCTGCTATCCTCTCAGGAACTGCTCCGCCGTGTCCGCAGCATCCTCAACAAGCTGACACCCCAGATGTTCCAGCAGTTGATGAAGCAGGTGATGGAGTTGTCCATCGACACGGAGGAGCGGCTCAAGGGTGTCATCGACCTCGTCTTCGAGAAGGCCATCTCGGAGCCAAACTTCTCTGTTGCCTATGCTAATATGTGCCGTTGCCTTATGGGGGTGAGCAGGACCTGGGGAAGTCTCCTGCAGAGTTGGCAGGAATTTATGTGGGGGGCCTTGACTGAGCTCAGCAGAGTGCAGGTCCTTCTGTACAGGATGTGGAAACTGGGCTGTGTGGATGGGAGATCTAAGTCCAGAGCAGGGCATCTCAAGGGTGTAGGGTGGTGTTTTCCTGGTTTGAGGAGTGCCTGGATCTTAGCTGACCAGATTTTGGGAGGTGTGTGACTCACGCTTCTTGCTTGGGTTGTACCTCACCCTGCAGCTCAAAGTGCCCACAACAGACAAGCCCACAGTGACTGTGAACTTCCGCAAACTGCTGCTCAACCGCTGCCAGAAGGAGTTTGAGAAGGACAAGGACGATGATGAGATCTTTGAGAAGCGGCAAAAGGAGATGGACGATGCCAGTGCTGTAAGTTGGGGTGGGAGGCTGTTGCTGAGGGGGTGTGGGTGTCCTTGGAGCAGCTTTAGGCTCTGAGCTGCCCTGCTGTGTCACTCACCCCCTCCATAGCCCGAGGAGAAGGCGCGCATGAAGGATGAGCTGGAGGAGGCGCGGGACAAGGCCCGCCGGCGATCCCTGGGCAACATCAAGTTTATTGGAGAACTCTTCAAACTGAAGATGCTGACAGAAGCCATCATGCATGACTGTGTGGTGAAGCTGCTCAAAAACCATGATGAGGAGTCTCTTGAGTGCCTTTGCCGCCTGCTTACCACCATTGGCAAGGACTTGGATTTTGAGAAGGCCAAGGTACTCCTTGCTCTGCTCTGCCTTGCCTTGCTCTGCCCTTGCCTTTGGAAGGGAGGTGACTGTGTCTCTGTCCCTCTGTAGCCTAGAATGGACCAGTACTTCAATCAGATGGAGAAGATCATCAAAGAGAAGAAGACATCATCCCGAATCCGTTTCATGCTGCAGGATGTGATTGACCTCAGACGGGTAAGTGCCTGGGGATTGTCCTCTGTCCCATGGAGTTGCTGGCCTGTGTCCTCTGAGTGCTAACAGTCTGTTTATTTCCAGGAAGGTAGAGGTGACTGTAAGATATGGCCAGCCCCAGAGACACCATGCTAGCTCCCAACCCTTGGCTAGCATGGTAGTGGTAGTTGGGCACACAGTAATTGGCAGCTGTTTAATGCAGGAGGGCTCTGGAAACTGAGTCCTTTTGTGCCAAAAGCTGCCACAGCACACAGGGAGCTGTGATGGCCAAGGCAGGAGACTGGCCTGAGGCTTTGAGGGTGGGATGGCTGAGAAAGGCGAATGTGTCTGCCTCAGTTTTCCAGCCAGCTCAGTGCCCTCTTTTCTTCCTTGGCCACTGCAGAATAGTTGGGTACCACGGCGAGGAGACCAGGGCCCCAAAACCATTGACCAGATCCACAAGGAAGCAGAAATGGAGGAGCATCGGGAACACATTAAAGTGCAGCAGCTCATGTCAAAGGACAAGAGGAGAGGACCCCCTGGGCCATCCTCCAGCAGTAAGTCCTTGAGCTTGGGGGCACCTGAGGCTGCTAGGGGTGGGTTGCTATTGCTGGGCACTGAAGCCAAACTGCACCTTATGTCTCTCCCCCTTGTGTCCAGGTGGACGTGGGAGCCTAGTTGCAGATGATGGCTGGAACACAGTGCCCATCAGTAAGGGCAACAGACCCATTGACACCAGCCGGTTAACAAAGATCACCAAGGTGAGGCTGAGGGTGCAGAGTGGGTGGCTGAGCTGGCTGCCTGGCCCAGATTCTAGCTTGGTGTAGGGTTCAGTGCTGACTCTTGTCTCTCCACCTGCAGCCTGGAGCCATTGACTCCAACAACCAGCTTTTTGCACCAGGTGGGCGACTGAGCTGGGGCAAAGGTAGCAGTGGAGGATCTGGCACGAAGCCTGCAGATTCAGGTAGGCAGTGTCAGACTGGCTGGGTGCTGTTGGACAGGGTGGGAGCAGGGGATCCTTTCCCTGGTGATTCCTGTATTGGGGAGGTGCTGAACTCTGAGACTCCCCTCTTTTCACGCCCAGCATCTGATTCAGGGCGACCAGCCACGAGCACCTTGAACCGCTTCTCAGCGCTCCAGCAGTCGACGCCAGCTGAGAGCATGGAGTCCCGCCGCGTGGTGCAGAGGTGAGAGGCCATCCCTGCTTTGATGTGTGGGTCTGCAGTTCAGGGAGGAAGCCCCTGAAATGGGCAGTGGTCAGTCAGTGCATAGGCAAATCTACGGCACCTGGGCTGGAATAATGCCATGTGGCAAGACTGGTCTTTAGGGCACCTCGTTGTCTGAGTCTTTGCATTAAAGAAGGTCTCAGGACCAGGTGGACATTTGATGAACTGGAGCGAGTTCTGTGGATACTGGAGCACCATGTCCAGTTGGGTTTGCTGAGAAGTGGCTGTGCTTGGCCAGAATCGTCTGAGCCATGCCAAGCTGGAGAGTGAAAAGTAAAGGGCGTGAGCTGGAACAGGGGAGAAACAGGGTTAAGTGTTTGCCTCTGAGGGTGGTCAGGTGTAAGAAGGGATCACTGGAGTGGGACAGCTTTGCCTTACAGAGCTCTGCCATCTGTGGTCAGGGAGGGTGGTGATAGGTTCTTGACATTGCATCTGTCTCTTCCCACCCAGGAGCAGCTCCAGCCGTGACAGATCAGAGAAGGCTGGGGACAGAGGAGACCGGGAATCACGTTTAGAGAAGGGCAGTGACCGCTTGGAGCGTCCCGACCGGGGGGAGCGAGCAGACAGGAACAGGTCTGCCCTCACCAAGAGGAGCTTCAGCAGAGAGACAGAGGACAGGAGCCGAGAACGAGAGAAGCAGAGCGGCCCTGAGGCCGTGCGCAAGGCTGCTAGCATGACAGAGGAACGGGACAGGAGCCGAGAGACTGGTGAGCTGGGGAGGAGTGGTATCCTGGGGGTCTGGCTGTAGCCTGGGGCTCTGCCTCTCCCAGGCAGTGCCTGACCCTTGCTCTCTCTCTTGCAGTTAAGCAAGAGCCAGCACCTCCTGCAGCATCCTCCAAGCCTGCACTGTCAGAAGAGGAGCTGGAGAAGAAATCCAAGGCAATCATAGAGGAGTACCTGCATATCAATGACATGAAGGTGAGAGGAAGGAGCAGCCAGGCACAGCATCACATGCCCCCTTTAACACACCATCTGCTTCCCTGGGTGGTTGGGCAGGGTGTAGGTGGTGCCTGGATGAAGGAGAGGGGCTGGCCATGGGACAGTACTGACCCCCTCTTTTCCCTGCAGGAGGCCCTGCAGTGTGTGCAGGAGCTGGGCAGTCCCTCCTTGCTCTACATCTTCGTGCAGAATGGCATTGAGTCCACGCTGGAGAGGAGCACCATCTCCCGCGAACACATGGGGATCTTGCTATGCCAGCTGGTGAAGGCAGGCACACTATCCAAGGAGCAGTACTACAAAGGGTGAGGGGCTGGAGCCACCTGGTCCCTGAGCTGCCTTGACCAGGGCTTGTCACTGAGATGACCTGAAGTCCCTTACCAATGTGGGCTTGGGAGCTGCTGGATCCCAATGGTCCTACTCTCCTCTGCAGGCTGCGGGAGATCCTGGAGATTGCAGAAGACATGGAAATTGACATCCCACACATATGGCTGTACCTGGCTGAGCTCATCACCCCCATTCTGCAAGAGGAAGGCATCCCCATGGAGGAGCTGTTCAGGTTGGGGCTGTACCCCTGTGTGGGGATGCTGTGGGGTCCCAGGGAGGCTCCTGGGGCAGATAGTTCAACCAGTGCTGTTGTGCCCCACAGAGAGATAACAAAGCCTCTGGTCCCCATTGGGAAGGCCACCACGCTGCTGGTTGAGGTGCTGGGCTTGTTGTGCAAGACCATGGTAAGTGCATGGGGCACACATAGCTGCTGCCTGCTGCCTTGGGGAACTGGCAGCTTGTTCAGGACAATACAGGGCTTTAACCCCTCTGCCATCAGAGGGGGTGGCAGGGGGCATCCTTCTCTGCTCTGGTGGATTGCTGTGGATTACCTTGATTACTGTGTTCAGTTCTGGGGTCCCAGTGTAAGGGTGTGGGACTGCTCAAGCAGCAGCAGAGGAGAGCTGTAAAAGATGGTCAGGAGGCTGGAGCACGTTCCCTATGAAAACAAGCTGTGGAAGAGTTCGGGTTTGTTCAGCATGGAGAAGCGAAATTTCTAGGGAGACTTTATAGTAGCTTTCCAGTACTTAAGGGGAGTCTAGAGGAAAGATGGGGACGGATTTCTTAGCCAAGGTATTGTGGCAACAGGACACAATGTAATGGTTTTAAACTAAAGGAGAGTAGATTTAGATTAAAGATAAGGAAGAAATTCTTTACTGTGAGGGTGATGAGACACTGGAACAGGTTGCCTAGAGAAGTTGTGAATGCCCACTCCATGGAAATGTTCAAGACCAAGCTGGATGGAGCTGGTGGAAGATGTTGCTGCCCATGGCAGGGGGATTGGAATTGGATGATACTTAAGGTTCCTTCCAGTTCAAAACATTCTGAGATTCTATGATGTCTTGCAATGCCTGGGTCGTGGAGATGGCATAGCCAAGCCACAGTATCTCTGCCTCTGGAGACAGAGGGCGTGCAGTGCTGATGCCGTCTGTCTGTCCTGCAGAGCCAGAAGACCGTAGGAAAGCTGTGGCGGGATGGGGGTCTGAGCTGGAAGGAATTCCTGCCCGAAGACCAGGATGTCAACAAATTTGTCACAGAACAGGTGGGAGCCCAGTAGTAGCAAGACAAAACCAAGCTGTGGCAGGGGGACCGTGAGGGGTCTTGCTGCCAGGAGCATGGTGTTCCCCTGTGCTGCTTTTAACATCTCTGCCCACTCCCCCCAGAAATTGGAGTACACAATGGGGGACAGCTCGGACATGCCGAGCCGCAAGGAGCTAACCTCAGAGGAGCTGTGCAAACAAATGGATAAACTGCTGAAGGAGAACCCAAACAACCAAAGAATACATGACTGGATTGAGGTGAGTGTGTGGGCACAGCACCTGCGGGCCCGGGAACTCCTCAGTGCCCTTACCAACCTCACAGCCCCTCAACCTTCCCTCCTCTAGGCCAACCTGAGTGAGCAGCAGGTCTCATCTAACACATTTATCAGGGCCCTGATGACATCTGTGTGCCATTCAGCCATCATCTGTGAGTACCAGGGTGAGGTGGGAAGGGATCCCCCGGCCCACAATGCCTCCTGTCTTACATCCCATCTCCCACAGTTGAGAACCCCTACCGTGTGGATGCCATGGTCATCCGCAACCAGGCCAAGCTGCTGCAGAAGTACCTGAGGGACGAACAGAAGGAGCTCCAAGCGCTCTATGCCCTGCAGGCATTGGTATTGAAGTTGGACCAGCCTCCCAGTGAGTATTGTGGGATGGGTGGGCTGAAGAAGGGGTGGCAGATGCATCCCCACCTGAGCCAGAGTGGCTGGTGGCTGGGGATTATCAGGGTACCCCTTTGTTCCCCCCTACCTAGACCTGCTGCGGATGTTCTTTGATGCCCTTTATGATGAGGACGTCATCAAGGAAGAAGCTTTCTACAAGTGGGAGTCCAGCAAGGACCCATCTGAGCAGCAGGGCAAAGGGGTGGCTCTCAAATCAGTGACAGCCTTTTTCACCTGGCTTCGGGAAGCAGAGGATGAGTCCGACAACAACTGAGCAGCTGTGAGGAGGAGGAGGAGGAGGAAGTGGGGAGAGTGAGTGGGACACCTGGGGGAGTGACTCCATCCTCTCCCACCCCTGGCCCCATCCCTGGACTTGCTGATGCCAGGGCCAAGGGACTTCTGTGCCCCACAAAGGCCTCTCTCTTTGGTTCTCCTCCACTCCCTCTCTTCTCTGTCCCGGTTCTGTTTGAGAGGCCTGTACTAGCTTGTCACGATGATAATAAACGGATGCTGATGGAGGCGGCTGCTGCCGTCCTCCCCTCCCTCCCAGCGCAGGCACACCAGGTCTTCAGGAGTGGGTCAGAGCACCCCCAGACTCGTGTCATGGGGAGAGGGGATAGGATGGGGATATTATCTCCCCTCTTTTCCCCCCTCTTCTTCCTCCTCCCCACTTCTTGCTGAAATATAGAGAGATTATATATATATAAACTTATTAAATTTGGTTTGGGGACAGGAGCCTGATTTCTTCCTCTCCCCAGTCCTCTCTCTTCCTCCATCACTGCCTGGACACCCACCCCTCCCCCCCACCCCTCCCCCCCGGTTTTTTATTTTAAATATAAACCTTTTCCCACCCCAGCTCCTGCTCTGACACCTGGGGAGAGGCTGTCAGGGCAAGAGAGGAGGCGGGGGGCGGGGTGGAGGGAGGGGAGAGGGGGGCATGACCCCTTCTCTCTGGGCCAGGCTGTCCCCACCACCAATTCCCTCCCAAAGAGCCCCCTTCCCCTCCCCCCCCTTCCCCCCTCCCCCCCCATTTCCCAGATCCTCCTTTCCAAACGTTTAAGGCCACAATTGGGCAAGTGACGGGGCGGCCCCCCCCGCATCCGCGTCCCCTGTATTTATAGAGCGCCGGATGTGACGAGCCGCACGTGTAATTATTAAAGCAAGGATTCAATTACTGGTCACGTGAATTTGTAAATAATTAGTAGTATTTTTTTTTCCTCTTTTTGTTTGGTTTTTGTTTTTTTTTTTTGACTTTTTTTTTTCCCCCTCCCAATTTTTTTTTTTTTTTGTAATTTTTTTTTTTTCTTCCCCCCCCCCTCCCCCTTTTTCTTTTTCTTTTCTTTATGGAGTATTTAATTGAAGATTTAAAAGGCATCTTTTCACCTTAAAAACTGGAAATAAAAGAACATTGCTAAATAACGCCCCCCGTGTGCCGCTGTTGCCGCCCACCCTCTCCCTCCCACCTTTCTTGCGCCTGGGCTGGTGCGGGGGTGTGCCAAG
Source organism: Melanerpes formicivorus (assembly GCF_026170545.1). Classification (NCBI taxonomy): domain Eukaryota; kingdom Metazoa; phylum Chordata; class Aves; order Piciformes; family Picidae; genus Melanerpes; species Melanerpes formicivorus. The sequence goes on along the minus strand of NW_027142364.1, from coordinate 8,378,809 downwards.
CCTTCAGCCCCCGGGGCAGGGACCCAGCCTGCCCTCGTACCCCAAGGCAAGATGGTAGTTGTCCCTCCCCCACCTTGGGGCTGGGAAGAAGGCTGGATCTACCCACCTTGGGCTGCCCGTAGCCCTACTTCTGGGGGTCCCCGGTGGGGTGTCTCGTCTGGGAATAGAGGCTGGACCCCATCAAGGTGGGGAGGGCTGGTCTTTGTGTTGGGCTGCCTCGTGCTGAGTCACCCTGGCCATGGCCCAGAGGGTACAGAATAATTAACAGGAGGCTGTTCCCTAGATTAGAGGCTGATCCGTCTGAGCCGCAGCCCTGGCAGCACTAATGCTGGGAAGTGGTTGGCAGGGAAAGGCCAGCAGGGCCTGTATGTTTGTGTGGGGTACGGGCCAGGAGCTCTCTGCCTGGGAGTGAGTGAGTAAAGAGGGAGGTCCTGGGGCTGCTCTGCTACTTTGCTTGCCAAGGAGTGGGGTGGCACCCTGACAGTGCCCTCCTGTGCTCCTTTGTGCCAGGGAAAGGTGCTGCAGCATTAATTGCCGTCATTAGGTTTCAGAATTAACAGATCTCTGGCTGCAAGTTAACCCAGCAGCCTGGCATCCCTGCTGGCCTGTATCTCCTGCAGCGGAGGTCGCTGTGGTACTGTCAGATGTGATGTCCCAAAGCCTGCCCCCACCTGCCCCAAACCCAGCCACAGCGAGGCAGGACCCCCAGCTCTGTCACGGGCTGTGTGCCCCTGTCCGTACCAGCAGCCCCTCGATGCAGGGCGGAATGGATCCCCTTTCGTGAGCAGTGCTGGGGCTGCCACGCTGCTGAGGGTCCCGTGTCTCGCCTGGGGCTCGCAGGTGGGGGGCCCTGGCCGGGCGGGGCGGCGCTGTCCGCGGTGCTGGCACGGCGCTCTCCGCGGTGACCGGCCTTCCTCTTCTCCTCAGCCCCCTCTTCCTCCATCTTTCCTCTCTTCACTCCCTCCTTCCTCCACCCCCTCTTCCTTTAGTCCCCTTCTTCCTTCATCCTCCCCTTCTGTCTTCTTCTTCCTAGCCTCCCTCTCACCTAGCCTCCCTTTCCTTCCTCCCTCATCCTTCATTCCCCTTGCCCTCCTCTTCCTCAGCCCTTCTCCTCCCTCCGTCTCTCTATCCTCCTCCTCTTCCTCCCCATCTCCCTCCCCCCTCCCGCCTTCCCCTCTCCCTCCTCTTCCTCCCTCAGCAGTGACGTCTCTGGACGTGCTGATCTCCGGCCCGACACAGGCACCTCTCGGGGCTCCGGTATCGCGGCCCGACCCGGTAACAGCCTCCGGTGGTGCGCGGCCGCTGCCTGGGGCCGCCCATGCGGTCGGGGGGCGATGCGGGCTGCGCGGAGCCGACGGTAGTGCTCGCACCGGGGCCCCCCCGGGAGCATGGGCTGCATCGGCTCCAAAACCACCATCGGTGGGTGAGCGGCACTGGGATGAGAGCAGGGAAGGGCGTTCTTGGGGGGTTTGGGATCCGTAGAGGGGTTTAGGGTCGAGGGCAGTACAGGGTTTTGGGAATGGAGAGTGCGGGGGCTGTGGGGAGGCTACTGAGGGAGGAGATGGGGGGGTGTGCAATTAAGGTATTGGGGGCTTTGAGGGCTGTGGGGGGACTGCTATGGGGGAGCTGAGGAGGTCTTGAGGTTGTATGTATGTGGGTGTTTATTGAGGCTGTGGGGGTTGGGGATATGATGAAGTATGGAGATAGGAAGGTGGGCACAGAGGGTTAGGGTGCCTAAATATAGTAGAGGGGAATAGAGAGAGCTTGAGGGTCTTTGGCGTCCCAGGCACATAGAGAGGAATGGGGGCATTAGGCAGGTGGGGGTTTGGGGCTTGTGGGTGCTATGCTGGGGCAGCTGCATGGCCCAGGAGGTATGAGGAAGATATGGGAGGTGAAGACAGGTAGGGGGTGGGAGGGAGGAGATGGGGGTGCAGCTTTGGAGGAGTGGGTGGGTGGTGCAGGGGACTGGGAAGGTGGTGGGAGACTGGGGTGCTGGTGAGAGAGGTATAAGAGGGTATGGGGATGCTATGAAAGGGGGTAGAGGTGCTTGAGGGGCTGTTGGAGGAGCCATGGAGGCTTGTAGGAGGGTGTTGTAGGGTGCCAATTGGGTGCTATGGGGGTGTCGCATATGTCTTGGGGGTGCTGCAGGAGGGATGAGGATGATGGGGGCTGCAGCCATAATCCAGGGGTGTTTTGGGGGCTGGGCCTGGTGAGGGCTCAGGCAGTGCTGGGGGTGGTGCAGACATGCTGGGGGAGCTCTGGGGATGTTGCTACAGGGGTAGGGGTGTCAATGCCAGGACACCACTATGGGGTGCCCCTGTCCACAGCCAGGAGTGAGGGGTGATTCATGATGCTATAAGCATTTTCTTGAGGAGCCAGAAGCTACCCCTAGAGAGAGGTTTGGGGAAGCGCTGCTTAGCAGCCCCATATTCCGCTTTACCTCATCAGCTGGGCCCGTCTTGGTGCATGGGGAAAAAGGCTTCTCAGGGGCTGGCATGGCGTGGGAGCTGCAGTGAAGGGGACCCTCTCTGGCCAGAGTGCTTGGGAGTCAGAGTCCAAGGGACTGGGGAGTCATCTGTCCGGGGTGCCAGTGCTAGCAGCTCAGGCTGTTGGGGTGGAGGATGGGTGCTGATGCTTTTATTGCCTCTATTGCTTTTTACTTTTTTTCTTCCTGCCCCAGAGATGGAGAAGTGGGGAGGGAGATTTTGGAGATGGTGAAGGAGTGCCAGCCCCCCAGAGCATGGCCCAGTGCCACATACCTGCATGCAGGCAGTGCCTGTCCCAGTCTGCTCCCTGCTAGCCTAGTCCATCTGCCCCCACCACTCTCAAAATAGCTGCCAAGCCGGGATGGGCACCCAGTCCCTGGTGCCAGGCTGGGGCTGCGCGTTACCGCTGACACAGGTGGAAGAGTTGCCCAGGCGTGAGTCACCCGTGCCGCAGCACTGGCTGCTCCAGAGCGTCCCCACAAGGAGTTGTGTCTAGTCTCAGATTGGGCAAGAAGCTGCTGCCCCGGGATGGAGGGACCTGAGGGGGTTGCCAGGGGGATGAGGGTGCTGACACCTCCCAGGCTCTTCCCACAGTGGCTGTGGACACGACGCTGTGCGTGGAGTGGAAGGAGGTGAAAGCGCTGTCACCGCTGAGTGTTGCCCGCCCGCTGCCCCGCTTGGTGCGCCAGGCCTCCTTCGACAGCCAGGACTTCCTCCAGGTACCACTGTGCCCACATGCCCACGTTCCATGGTGGGGCACCGGCCCCAGCTAGGGCTGCACGGGGCTCTGCTGCCCGCCTGGTCCTGCCAGCTTGCAGCCGGCTCTGGGGCTGCTCTGACGTCAGCCATGAGCAGGGCTGTATCCTGGGAGAAATCAGTCCACGGTGCCTCGTTGCCATGGCAATGCAATTTGTTGCGCGCCTCCAAATCCCACATCACTTCCCCCGTGGCCGTGGGCTTGGGGCCTGGTGTAGCCCGGATGGGCAATGGGGGCACACTGCAGGGTGTTATGGCATGGCAGGTTCTGGAGCCTAGCCATTGTGACCTTACATGCACATGTGTGTGCATGCAAGCTGGGGGACAACACACTTGGTGCCACCAACTAGCACAGGCTATGCACGCGGGTGTGTGCACATTGCAGGTGTCTAGGGAGGGTATGTGCACACACAGTGTGTACAGCAAGCGTGTGTGTGTGTGGGAGCACTCTGTGTGTGCATGGTGAGGAAGACCCTACCTGCAGCATGTGTGTGAGGAAGATCCTGCCTGCAGCTCATGTGTGCAGCGAGTGCACGTGTGTGTGTGCGTGGCCAGGGTGTGTGCACGAGCACCCGGCTGTGTGCACGTGGTTACGTGAGCAGGTGAGTGTGTGCTGAGCAGCTCTGTGTGCAGCAGCAGTGTGTGGTTGTGCTGACAGTGAGGCAGAGTGCACACGGGCACGGCTGTGTGCCTGTCCAGCACACCACTGTGTGGTGGAGTGGCTGTAACCGTCTCTCCACACACGTGTGCCTGTAACATGTGAGTGTGCACAGATGCCCTGGGACCCCTCCTGGGGTAGGGGGGTGGCAGGGGACAGATAGGGTGGCTGGAGGCTGTGATGCCTCTGCCTGCTCCCACAGGTCAATGTTGAGGACACTGTTGAGATGCTGCCCAAATCGCGGCGCGCGCTGACCATTCAGGAGATTGCTGCCCTGGCCCGCTCCTCACTGCACGGTAACTGCCTGTCCAGCCCGGGGCCTGGGGGGCCTGGCAGAGGCAGGGAAGTTGAGGGGGGCTCTCCTCTGGGTGAGGGAACTGGGCATTGTGGGGAGGACGCTGTGGGATTTGGGAGGCTCCCATGGATTCCTTAGCGGCACCCGAGAGGAGGGTGTGGGACTGTGGGGGTGGGGGTCTGTGGGCTCTGTGGAGGTGTCTTAGGCTGCCCAGGGGGTGCTGATGGTGGGGGTGCATTTTGCAGGCATCTCACAGGTGGTGAAGGAGCATGTGACAAAGCCAACAGCCATGGCACAGGGCCGGGTCGCCCACCTGATCGAGTGGAAGGGCTGGTGCAAACCAGTGGAGTCGCCTACTGCCCTGGAGAGCGCCTTCAGCTCCTACTGCCACCTGAGCGAGGGCGAGCAGGAGGCACGCTTCGCTGCTGGTGGGCACTCTGTGGTGCACGGCTGGCAGGCACACTTCTCCACTATGGCTGAGGGCAGGGGTGGCAGAGAGGGTTCTTTCCATCCATCCATCCATCCATGCATGCATGCTACAGCACCGTGGGTACAGAGGTGCTGGGGCAGGGGGGTTCTGGGGGCACCTTTCAGTGACCCATGTCTGTCCCATGTCAGGAGTGGCAGAGCAGTTTGCCATCGCCGAGGCCAAGCTGAGAGCCTGGTCCTCAGTGGATGGGGACGATTCAAATGATGAGTCTTACGATGAGGACTTCATGCCCTCCACGGAGAGCTCCCAGCCCACTGGTGAGTGCCATGGGGATTGGGCACCTGCCAGGGGGGCAAGTTGTCCTGGTGTCAGAACCCTCTTACTAGTGCCAAGAGTTGGAGGAGCAGGCTGCCTGGTGCCTGGACACCCCTTTATGGGACAGTGCTCATGCCTGACACAATGGCAAGCAATGCCTGTGTCAGAGATGGGGAAGAGCTTCACTGTGACACCCTCTCTGGTGCCAGAGTGCATTTTACTTTTCCTTTGATGGTTGCCAGTGCCACACATGCAGCAATTTGGGCAAAGGGAGCACAGTGCTACTCCCATCCCACTGCTCCCAACCTGGGGCATACAGGCTGAGGGGAAGCTGGCAGGCCCCAGTGCCATCAACCCTGGACTGACACCAGGCATCCAATTTTCCTGCAGAGCTGACCAGCACAGTGCCTGCCAGTGCGCTGCTCCGAGACCTGCTGCAGGGCCACCTGTGCCAGCTGGGTGTGCGGCATGGTTCCTGTGAACCTGAGAGTGACTCCTCACACACCCTCTCCCCTGAGACCCTCTGCTCCAGCCTCTGCAGCCTGGAGATGGTGTCCCCCTCTGAACTCACTGCCAAACTGCTGGGCACCCTTGGGGGCGAGGACCTGCTGCTGCCCAAGTTGCCCCCCCCGGCCAGCCAAAGTGCCTTGCGGGGCCTGGCACGGCTCCGGTGCCAGGACTCCCTCTACTCCGTGTCCTATGCTGAAGCCTGCCTCTCGCCTGCTGAGGACGAGGTGGTGCTGAGCAAGGACTTCCCACTCCGACGGAAAGTCTCTGACGTCGCGTCCTCTGGGGTGGCATCGCTGGAGGAAGAGGAGGAGGCTGAAGAGCCCTGATGCCCCACTGGGGTGCCCTGCATCTCCTGATGGGGGTCCAGCCCTGCCACTGCTGCCCTTCGGCTGGATTCCCTGCTGGGCAAGGGATGGGCCCTGCCGCTGCTCCCCCTCATTATCTGGGCACGGGGGTGGGGGAGGTTGGGGGGGCTGCTACAGTCCCCCCCAGCATTATGCCCCCACCATGCTCAAGCCCCGCTTGGCCACATTGTTGCCCTCCTGGAGTTTTGCATGAAAGCGGGGAAGGGGCGTAGGGAAGGGCTTGGGGGGGTCCAACCCCTGCCCTGATGCCCATATGTGCCCCCTAAAATCAATGGGACTGAATCAGTGGGGCTGGTTTTTCGCATGTTCCCCCCTCCAACTGCCCTGGGCTCCCCTTCTGGGCATGGGTGTCCCTCCCCCCCCCCCCCCCCGCCATTGGCATGGCTAAACCTCTCTGAGCATCCTGTGGGTGCCCTCGCCCCGTGCCCAGCACCCACAGCTCAGGGTGGTAGGGGGCATTAGGGGAGCAGGAGGGCTTTTCTCCTCTTTCACCAGACGGCTTTTATTGGACCGAGTTTTAAACTGTGAACTGCTGCCTCAGGGCATGGGGCAGGTGGGGGTGCCAGGGGGGCTGGGGGTGTGTGTGTGTCTGCAGATGTGCCATGGTGCCAGGGCTTTCTATACTTTTGTACTCATGTGGGGCTGGCACAGGGGGACTGTGAGGTGGGGGCTGAGTGGCCACGAGCCCCCAGGCTGGGGACTTTGGGCCACCAGCAACAACAGCCCCAAGCCGGCCCTGTGTCAGGGGACTCAGTCCAACCAGGGTCCCCCAAGTCTGCCGTTGGGCAACACGGGGTGGAGAGAAGGGGGAGGTGGTGGAACTGATGCCTCCGTCCCTGAGTCACTCACCCCTAGCAGGGAACCAAGTGCCTACGTGGAGGGCGACCAGCCCCCCATCCTGGCTGGGGGTAGCACCCTGGCTTGGGGGCTCCCTAGGGCTGTGCCAGAGTTCTGGGCACGTCGTTTGTGGGAGGAATGCCAGTTTTTGCCAACGCTTGCCCCCCCCTTCCTGCATGGCATGTGTTCTCTTGGGGCTACTCTCCAGCTGCATGCTGCTCCTTGCCCAGCCACAGCCTGCCAGACCCACCCCTCGAGGTGCCCCCAACATCCTCTAAGCCCGTGCTCCTGCACCTCTCCAGTACCCCCCATCAACCCCCACTGAGTACAGCACCTGTTCCCCTTCTCTGCTGTGGGGTGCCTGGTGTGAGGTTGGCTCCCATCTCCCTGGATGGCCAAGCTGTGAGGGGATTCAGGGGGCATCAGGCCACCCCAATGGGCTCCCTGACACCCACCACCATCCCCTTTCTGGGGACAGTGGATGCACCCCATGGCACTGGGATGGGCTGGGGAATCTGAGGTGCCCGCAGAGGGAGCTTTGCTCTGCGTGTGTGTGCATGAGGGCACACCTGGGAGCAGGTATGCATGTGCCTGAGCTCCCCCACCCCGCTGCAGTGGGGTACCCATGGGGTGCCCACACCTTGGCACCCCTCCTCCTCCGTCCTGCCAGGTCTCCAATAAAGTCCATTGTGTGAGCACCGTGCCAGGCCCCTCTTCTTGCAGGTGGGGGCACTTCTTCCTCCTTTCTCCTTGGAGAGCTGAGGTGGGCGGCAGCAACATGTCCCCTTTCACGGCCCCACAGGGTGACGGTGAGGCTTCAGCCCTTATCTCACATTCCTGGGGCCGGGGTGCCTAATTATGGGCATCGTGGTGGCAGTGGTGACAGTCGGCCAGCCCCCTCCCCGTGGCTGAGGCTTTGGGGAGCATAGGCAGCAGGCACCATGGCCTCGCTTGGCTCAGCTTCCACGTACCGTGCCTTCAGCCAAGGGCATGGAGAGCCCTGCTTCGAGGGCGACCTGCGGCGTCGGCCTTTTGGGGCACGGGCACACGAGGCCTTTGGGTACCCAGGTACTGGGGATTGGAGGGGGTGGGGGGTCCCCGCTACCCCAGAGGGTGTTCCCCCAAGGGTTATCCAGCTGCCCTGTGCCTGGGTGCAGCATGGCACCCTCCAACATAGAGTGGGGGGGCTGGGAGGGGAGCCCCAGCTATGCCTGAGGTGCCTCTTGGCTTTCTGGACAGTCCTCCAGCCCTGCCCTCCCCCAAAATTCCTCAGTACTCCCACTGTCCCTGCCTTCCCCAGGCCCACTGTGCCTCCACCTTCCCTCTCTCCAAATCCTTCTCAGCCTCCTTTTGTCCCCAGACGCCTCCATGTTCTTTCCCACCTCTCCAAATCTTCCTAGCTGCCCTTATGTCCTCAGCATCCCCTGTGCCCCAGACTCTTCAGTGTCCCCTGCTAGCCTGCCACTTTCCTTGTACGCCCCCAGAACCTCTCAGTAATCCCAGAACCCACCCCAATCCACTCCCTTTCCTGGCTGTCCCCTCTGTCTCCAGCCTCCTGCACCATTTCCCTGTTCCCAAATTGTCCAGTGCCTCCAGACCTCCCACTGCCTCCTACTACCCCTAGATCCCCACCTCAGACCACTCAATACCTCCCATATCCCCAGGGCACCCAGTTCTCCCTGCAATTCCCCACTGCTACCCTGAACTGCCCTCCCCAGCATCACCAGACTTTTCCACATCCCCTTCTGCGCCCCAGCCCCTAAGTGCCATGCCCTTGTCCCCATCATCCCCCCAAATGCTTGCAGGGTCTCCAGGTGCCATGTACCCCTGCAGCCTGGGCACCTGGGTGCGTGTCCAGGGTGACACCTACCAGGTGGTAGCTGACGTCAGCCAGTTTGAGCCCCCTGATATCGTGGTGACCACCTCCAACTGCCACGTCGCCATCCAGGCTGAGAAGGTGAGGCCCCCTAGGGAGGCAGAATCCCCTGCCCCAAACATCATAGAGTGATAGGGTCCTGCCCCATAGTAACTGGGAATTGCCCTTGATGGCACTGGGGTAGCACCTGCCCCATTGTGGGGTGAGGCAATTTGGAACAGGCTGTCATGGAGCTAAGTGGAAATTATCCCACCCTGCAAGCCTGAGGTAACTGTGAGCTGCTCCCTACTGGCAGCAGGGAAACTGGGAATGGCCCTTTTGAGTCACTGCCCTCTTGATTTCCCTTGCTGGAGCTGTGGTGGCTGGGAGCTGCCCCATTGATAACACCAGGCTAACAGAATGTGCTGCCTCCCAATAGGTGGCCGAGGATGGCACCATCTGTGACACCTTCACCCACAAATGCCAGCTGCCTGAGGACACGGACCCGCTGTCGGTGAGCTGTGCCCTCACCGAGGCTGGCACGCTGGTGATCACTGCCCGGCGCCGTGCTGGTGCCCGCCCCGGCGAGCCCCCGCAGCTGCTGTACCGCAGTGAGGCCACGCTGTGAGCTGGCCCTGGGTAAAAAAGGCTTCTTGCCTCAAGTGATGCCAACCCTGGCACTGTGTGGAGGCTTGGCTGGTGCCCGCTGGCTGTGGCCTCTGCCCACCTCCAGACCCTCTGTGCCTGCTCTGTTTATAAAGTCCTTTTATTAAATTAATATAAAAATCTCTGTATTTACATGGAGAGAGGTGTGAAAGGGAGAGGCAGAAGGACCTCCCCCACTTCCCAGCCATAAGGCGCTGAGGAGGGGGGCAGTGCCCACCCATGTGTTCACACCACCCTGAGCAGGGATCTTGTGGTGCCTGTGGGCAGGGGGGGTGAAGGTGGTGGCCGTGCTAGAGGACACTAGGGGCTGAGGTGGGAAGAGGTAGTGAAGTGGGAAGCCCCAAGAGGTGACAGGGAGGTGGGGAGCGTGGGCAGGCTGGGGGGCACCTGGCCAGCCCCTGGCACAGAGAGGGGTCAGAGGCACTGGATTGAGAGTTCCCACCCTTAAGCCAAGCCCAGTATGACCGGGCACAGGGTGAGCATCCCCTGGCATCTGCCAAGGGTCCCTGCAGCACCTGGGGACACAATGGGTGACACCCCATCCCGCTAGCCCTTGGGGGTGTTGTCGTCTTCATCAGCCCTGGGACCGGCCTCGCGGGGCATGGCGTGGTGCTGGTGGCGGTCCCAGAGCTGGCGCAGGGCAGTGGTGTCAGGCTCGCTGGTGCTGGCGGTGCTGTCTCGGAAGCTGGCGAGTGGTGGGCGAACCTTCACCCCCTTGGCTGTCAGCGAGCCCTCGATGGCCTTGCGCAGCTGCAAGAACCCCAAACCCATAAGCTGGTGGCTCTGGGTGCTCTGGCCCATGCCTCACAGCCCCTGCTCACCTCCTTGAGGGACACCATGCCCACCAGGCGCCCGATGCTGGTGACGTATGCGTGGTCCAGCCCCAGCAGTGAGAAGATAGTGTGGGTCTGCGGGGAGAAAAGGCTGAGTTGGAGGCCTGGAGGGGAAACTGGGCTGAGGTCTAAAGAAGCAAGGTCTCACCTTGTGCAGTGAGGTGTGCTCCACAAGCTGAAAGGGTGCAGGGTCAATCTTGGCACTGCTGAAATCTACCAGCTCGTCCAACTGCTGTTCCTCCCACTCCAGGATCTGATGGGGGATGTCATGTGGCAGGGTGAGGGGGTGTGTACCCCGCAAGGTGCCAGAAAACCACTGCCCCTACACCCACTGTTATGGGTACATTAAGGTCACCCATCAGTGCTGCCTCCACCTCACACCTCAGCACCCCATTGGGATCTCCCAGGTCCCTGTGGGCAGGAGAGTCCTGCCTGCACCTGCCCAACCCTCACCTCCGCTGGGGTCATCCTGTCACCTGGATCCATCTCCTCCTGCAAAAGATGGATGAACATGGGCAGGCTGGCAGGACAGCAAGCTGGTGGCAGAGAGGGGCAGGGAGTGTGCAGCGAGGCGCAGGCAGCAGTACCCAGGCAGGACAAAGGCAGCACATGCAGGCAGGGTGCAGGCAGCATGTGGGGAGAGCACCAGTCAGGTAACAAGACTGGTTGAGAGGACAAAGGCCACACCATGATTGGCCAAGATGGGGCAAGCCCAGCTTGTGATTGCTGGGTGGAATGCAGGTTGGGCTAGGATAGGCTGAGAAAAGTGGGGTAAATCCATGGCTGTGACTGGCCAAGGCCCCCAGGTCACACTATGATTGGCCACAAAAGATTGAGATTGGGAGAACGCACACCGTGATTGGCTGAGCAGAATCAGGAAGTCTGAGATTGGCCACACAGACATAGGCTGAACATGATTGGCCAAGCAGAATCTTGCCAGGCCCCTGATTGGTTCAGAAAATCCATGCTGGCCTCCAATTGGCTGAGAGGAGCTGTGCCCAGCCTGTGATTGGCTGCAGCTTACCACGATGGAAATGCGGACGTGTTTGGCCTTGCGATAGGCCATGCCCTGGGCCTAGCACCACATGGGGAGAGACAGCTGTGTTAGGGCATGGCAGCGATGCCAGGGGAAGGGGAAGGGGAAGGGAAGGGAAGGGGAAGGGAAGGGAAGGGAAGGGAAGGGAAGGGAAGGGAAGGGAAGGGAAGGGAAGGGAAGGGAAGGGAAGGGAAGGGAAGGGAAGGGAAGGGAAGGGAAGGGAAGGGAAGGGAAAGGTATGAGCAAGGATGGGCAGGATGGGACAGGGATGAGAAAGAATGGAAAGGGCTAAGTAGGAATGCGAAAAGGTGAGCAGGAGTGGTCAGGAGTGTGAAGTGAAAAGGGATGGGAGTGATGGGAAAGGATGTCAGAATGGGCCAGGCAGGGATGGACAGGGCTAGGTAGGGCCAGGCACTCACCTCGGTGGGCTCTGTGGTGGTGTTGGCACAGAAGAGGTTCTTGAGGGCAATGCCAGAGTGGTCAGTGATGCCAGCTGCAGATGGGGAGTAGGTGTCAGCAGAGGGGCACAATTGGGGTTGGAGGGGCTGGGTGCATACTCACTGGTGAGGCTCTCGACTGGGGCACTGGGCACCCGCTTCAGTGCTGGCTTCAGGGGCTTGCGGGGGGAGACACGGGTGGGGGCACCTGAGGAGGTCTCTGTGCTGATCTGCAGTGGGGGATAGGGGATGGTGGGATGGTGGTGGGGGGCAGCCTGTCGGGGCATCCCCTGAGGCAGCCATCTCACTCACCTGGAAGCGAATGCTGGTATCGGAAGGCCGGTGTCCATTCTCAGCCAGCACCTTCTGCCGCAGGGCCAGGAGCCGGCGCTGGGGGCTGAGCTGCTGGCTGAGCAAAGCCCCTACCTGTGCCCGCTCGATGGAGCCCAGCAGGATCATGGACTCTGCCAGCAGCAGGGAGCTGCGTTGGCTCCTGACACCCTTTTCTCCATCCCACCCTTGCCATCCTGGCACAGCCACAGCTAGGGTGGGTGCCGGCAGAGCCCCCCGCCCACATCTCACCAGCAGACTCCACCAGCGGCAGGCTTTTCATTTTAGTGCTCTGCAGAATGTGCTGCAGGTCGCGGTACTTGCAGTTGGGGGTGACATAGTGGATGTCCCGCAGCATGATGTCCTCTACCCGCACGTTGTATTTCCTGCGCCAGGAGGGAAATGGTGATGTTACCCCTCCCCTTCTGCATGTTGGGGGGGCTTGGGGATATAGCAGGGGACACACACTCACTCGTGGTGGCCCCAGCCCAGCTCAGGGAGGTAGGGCAGCTTCTTGATACGGATGATGCTGTCGTAGAGGGATGGCTGGAGGCTCTGGGCCACGGCGTTGGCCAGGATCACAGCGATCATGACGGGCAGGATGTGAGAGATCTGCCCTGTCAGCTCGAAGACGATGACAGCAGTGGACACTGTGTGGGTGACGGCTCCTGACAGTGCAGCTGCCCCTGTGCCCATCCATGGAAAATATGTCAGCTGCTACCCACCAGGCTGGGTCCCCACCCGTGGGTCCCTACCCCTGGGTCCCCACCCCTAGGGCATCCACTACACCCAGAACCCTTGAGGCCTCCTGGAGACATCCCCATTGGTGGTGTCACCTCAAGTTCCTGGTGACACCACATCAGCCCCGGGGAGCCTGCTGGCTCCTTTGGAGCATCTCCAAGTGATGCCCACCATGGTGTGCCCGTGCTGGCTCGGTGCTCACCCACCACAGCGTAGCCACCTGGCACTATGCGGTACGTGTTGCTGTTGGTGTGGATGCCATCAGGGAACCAGGCTGCCATGCTCTCTCCAACCAGGCGTCCAAAAGCTGCCCCTGTCCACAGAGAGGGGCTGGGACTGAGTATAAGGGCTCTCCCAGAACCTGACCCAGCCTTGCACCCTTCCCTCTGCCCTGATACTGCCAGGGAAAGGGACAGCTAAGGACAGTCATGAGTGCCATAGTGCGGACTGACAAACATCTCCCTTCTTCCACCATGCCTAGACAGGGTACAGACTCTCACCAATGACAAAGACAGGCATGAAGGCTCCACAAGGCACTGGGATGGTGGTGGCCAGGGCTGACATCCAGAACTGCATGGGGGGTACAGACAGCTGTTAATTACCCCACCCCCAACCCAGCCCTGCCTCCTATCCCTGCTGTGCCCCACAGCAGGTAGCTGCTGTGGAGCAGAGCATGGGCACTCTACTCCTCCCTGGGGGCACTCTGCCAGAACTTCCCTGGTGGTGCCTGATGGCATCCGGCCAGGACCTCCCTGGTGGCACCTGAGGGCGCCTGGCCAAGACCTCCCTGGTGGCACCTGGGCTACCCCTCCAGTACCTCCTGCTGGCACCTTAGTGGATCCTAGCCAAGATCTCTTTGATGGCATGCTGGCAGTACCAGCCAACACTTTGGTGGCCTCTGGGAGGAGCCACACAGTGCCTCTTGGGGCCACCTTTCTAGCAACCATCCAAAACATACCCAGTGGCATCCAGAAGCCCTGTCCCAGAATTGTCTGGTGGCACTCCAGGGCTAGCAGGGGCAGGAGTTACTCACCTTCATGAGGATGAAGACAACGAGGGTGACAAAGACATTGGAGCGAGGGTGACGCCAAGCTTCCAGGATGCCCAAATATTCAAATTCGTCACTGAGCCCCTGCTTGGCCCATGTCTGATTGTCAAACAGTGTCACCAGAGTGTCCTTCTGGGTGAGCTGGGGATGGACAGGAGTCAGGTGGAGCTGGTGGTGGCCCTGTGGTGGGGACCATTGTGCCACCCCATGGTGGGTACCTGGCCAGCCATGAACTGCCCGAAGCCGGGTGGGAAGGTCAGCGTGGAGATGAGCAGTGTCACCAGGGCAGGAAAGAGCAGACGCCTGCGGGTGACAAAGGGCAAGGGGTGACTGGTGCAGCTCTGACTCCACTAGCCCAGTGCTGCAAACCACTGGACACCTACTTCTTCATGAGGAAGCGATTGATGGTCTTCTGGCGGCGCATGAACTGCACAATCTTGCGGTTGAGGTAGACAAAGAGTGCACCCCCGAAGCCACTTGCGATCCTGGACAGAGGAAAAGGTTGACCATACACATGTCCTGCTTCCACCACTGCAACCACCAGCACCTCCACTTCACCCCTGGGGTCATGGGATGGGCACTGGGGTGGCTGCACTCACCCAATGACGGCAAAGGCAGGCAACTCCTGTAGGTCGAACGGGAAGTCAAGGCGGAAGCGGGTTTTGAACAGCGCAGTGATCGTCTCTGGGGGGTGGCAGAGATCAGCAGGGCTGGGCAGGAGGGCCCCTGGGCCTCCCACCCTGCCAGAAATACCTTCATCCTTGTTCCAGACGGCAAGAACACGGAAGATGAAGGCACTGAAGGTGGCAGCGAAGAAGCCACGCCAGTAGTTGCGGACAGCGAAGAAGGTAGAGGTGACCTCAATGCTGAAGAGGACGCCTGGCACCAGGGGGGAAGTGCACGAGGGAGGCGGCGAAACCCAAGTGGGCCCCTGGCACCTGGCATGCTTCTTGCCCCAAGCCCACCCTCAAGCATGGCCTGCAGATTCTGGACAGCCCCATGGACACTCTATGAGGTGGTTCAAGGGCTTCCCTGGCAAAGCACATGGCTGGTTCCCAGCTGGCCGCAGCGGGCACTGCGGAGAAATGGTCAGCGGGAGCAAGAGGGTAGCACAGGAATGTGAGCAACAACATGGTGGGTGGCACTGGGGTGGGGTGCACACGGATGTACGGAGGGGCAGATGCGGCAGCACAGCAGGCAGAGGACAGGGAGGGAGTCAGACACATCACCAACCTACAGGAAGGGCTCAGTGGGGCTGGAGCAAGGAGCTCCCTGGAGCGCAAGGCAACAGGGAAAAGGATGAGAGCAGACGTTACACTTCTGGGGGGATGGTGCTCGCTCCTCCCTCTTCCCATGCCAGCTGACCTGGGGTCCTTCTTGCCCCACCAGGCAGACCCTGGTGCCCATGTGGGAGGTGTATGGAGGCTGGGGGAGCCCAGGGTGACCCTACCTCCGATTGGGGCGGCGAAGCAGCAGCCGACACCAACAGCGCAGGCAGCTGCCAGCATTTCAATGTTCCTTGCCTCGTTCTGTGGGCGAGCCAGGGGTGAGTGGGCACTGCCCCCTTCCCCCTAGGCCCCTAGTGCCCCTAGGCACTGCCAAACCTGATGGAGGGCACAAGCAGAGCCCTCCCTGGGCCAACCTGCCCTGCTCACCTCATAGATGCCTCCAAAGAGGGAGAGGAAGCGGCTGAGCAGGGCTGCGCACATGCTGGCAATGTGGACAAAGGGCCCCTGTGGGGATAGTGGGGAGGCTGAGGATGGTGCCCTCCTTGGCCTTCTGCCTGTCCTGACCCAGGCAGTGCTCTCACCTCTTTGCCCAGGGGCATGCCACTGCCCAGGGCACATGTCAGGCCAATGACCTTGGCCACAAATGTCTTGAAGGTGAGGTACTCCTTCAGCACAACACCCCTCAGGATGGTCTTCATCTCGGGTATTCCTGAACCTGACACCAAGGAGACAGTCTTGACCCAAGTCCATCGAGGGAGTCCACTGGGGACCCCTTGCCCCATAGTTCTTGGGGGGAATCCTTGACTCTTCCACATCTCAATGTGACCCCAGAAACATCTCTGCCCGCATCACAGTCAGCAGGAGCAGCCCCATGGCCATGTAGGAACAGCTCAGCCCATACCCCTGGGGGTACTCCAATGTGACAGCCCCCAGGAGACCTTCTGAAGACAAACTCTTAAGCCTAGAAAGATCCCCAGGACACCCAACCTTATATCCTAGAAGGCTGTCCACCCCATAGCTCGTAGGAGACCCTCTGAAGACCAGACCAGACCACAGCCCATGGAAGACCTTCAGGATCCCCAACCCCATAGTTCAGGAGGTCATCCAGACAACTCCCAGCACACAGCCCCAGGTAGGGAACACTCTGTTAGGATGTAACCAGCCCCTCCAGTGCCCTACCCACAGCCTGAGGAGCGAGGATCTGAGTGAAGCCAGCTGAGAAGGTGATGAGAACAGTGGGGTAGGTGACCCAAGCCAGGTACTGCAGCAGCACATTGGTGTCCAGGCCCCCATACATCCATTTCTGCGCTGTGGGCAAAGCCAGCCAGGTGGGTCACAGGTAGTGAGGACCATGGCATGGCCCTGTGGCATGACCACCCCGTGCTGGCATGCCATGGCCCCGGACCCCGCTGGTGCCCACTTACCTTGGAGACAGGTGGCAATGGCGAAGTCCATGGCCCAGCTGACCAGTGCCATGACCAGCCCCAGAAGGATGAGGAAGACCCAGTCTTCACCCACCTTGGAGATGAGGAACCGCTGACACTGCAAGGCACAGACTGCAGGCACAAGGGCAGGCTCAGTGCCAGGCACCCCGAGGATGGGCTGCTCAGGCAGTGGGTTCAGGCTGGCAGGGACACAAGTGCTCACAACCAGCTTCTCTGACCCAGCCCTGCAGGCACCGTCCAGCACAGGAGCACCACCACAGCCATGCCACAGCCACGAATGGGCAGGAATGGTGGGCTCCAGCCGTGCAAACCTGCACAAGGCACTGCTGGGCATGCACCTCCCTCCAGCACGGCCCCCCTGGCACGGCCCCAGGCAGAGCGGCTGGGGGCCCCAAGTCCCGGCGGCGTGCCTGGCTATTTTGGGCCATTGTGTCCCTGCTGCCCGGCGGGCAGGTGGCATTGTCCTCGGCGCCGGTGTCCCATGACAGCCAGAGAAACCCTACCCGCCGCCACCGCAGGAGGGTGGGCGGCCTTGCCCAGACCGGTTGCTGCCATGAGGCTGCGCCCTCCGGCGTCCCCATCCCCGGTGGCCCTTACCACGGCAGGGGGCACAGCGCCCCTGGGTGTACTCCAGCAGCTCAGAGGGCCGGCGGGGCCGGTGGGTGCCCTCTTCTCCGTGCCTCTGCTGCAGCCGCAGCCGAGCTGCCTCATCCTTGGCGAAGGTGCCCAGGTCCTGCGTGTAGCGGCCATACATCTGTGGGAGAAGGAGCGGGCAGGGCTGTCACGGCAGGCTGGAACACCAGCTCGAGTGGGGAAACTGAGGCAAGGGAGCAACGGGCATGCTGGCATGGCCTCCCAGCACTGGGCAGTGCCAGACACCCTCAGGGGAAGAGTGCCTAATGGCTCTGTGGGTCCCTACTTGCCATCGAGGGCGTGGGAAGGGGCTGGGCAGAAAAGTTGCTTGGGGATCAATGACAATTGTTTCACCCAATACCCCAGCACAGGCAGGCAGCTCTGTGTGGTGCCAGTCACCGGCCCTGCCCAGGTGCTCCAGGCGCTGTGTTGGGCTGGGGAAAGGTGGGGAAGGAGCTCCAGTTGGGAACACAGCCAGCCTGGCCAGGAGATTCTGAGGGCTGGTATTGGGGTTGTGCTGGTGCTCTGCAGGACCGCTCCCTTCAGCATCACTAAGAGCAGGGCTGGGGTGACCCATGGGAGGCAGCGTTGGCACGCTACAAGTGACATGAGCTGGCCAGTCTCTGCCAGCAGCAGGGAGGTAGAAGGTCAGTGAGGGTCAGGGCACATCCCCAGCCCAGGGGAGAGGGGGCATAGCATCAGGCACAGGGTGCTCCTTGAGCTGTGAGGAGGAAATCTGGGGAGCAAGGAGGTGAGTGGCTTTGTGCCCACATAGGAGGCATCCCCTCCTCCTCGGGTGCCTCCTGCCTGACTGTGGCACGTGGCCTGGCCAGGGTGTGGGGGGGTGGCCCTGGCAGTGCCCCTAGTGCTGGCCAGGAGCTCTTTGTGCCTGTCCTCCCCACCAAGCTGGGGGCATTTGTCCCATGCTGGCGGGCACTGCCAAGGACTTGGTTGCTTGGTTTCCGACTCACTCCCTCCAGCACGACCTGAATGCCAAGTGCCAGAGGTTTGCCCGGCACAAAGGGAGGCTTCAGGGCTGTGGGGGCCCTGCCAGGCTCCCACGTCGGAGCGACGTGAGCCCCATGCCGATGGAGTGCCCACCCGCCATGCCATGCCAGTGCAGCACGTGGCTGGGGCACAGTCACCCTCCTCAGCACAGCCTGTGTTGATGCTTGATGGAGGGGCAACACCATGGGTGGGCACCATGCGTGGCACGTGGGCAGCCCAGCCCTGGCTGCTGACAGAGATGCCCACTCTGGACACCTGGGTCCTGTATGCACCCCTCAGCCTGGTGGCATGTGCTAGCCCCCAGGGGCACGGTGTGAAGGTGCATTTCACACGGGGCATCACTCCTGCCCAGGTCCCTTTGGCAGGGAGCAGAAAGCAGCCAGAGTGGCGCCGAGTGGATTCTCCACTGTCTAATAACCAGGTTGTGTTCAGTGGCAGGTGGAAGGGTGGGGAAGCAGGCAGGGAGTGGGGGGCACATTCATTTCCATTGCTGATGCCCCTCCTGGCATGGATTTTCCCCCATACTCCTGCTCAGTGTGGGCTCAGAAACCCCTTGCCCTGTGGAAGTGTGCCGGGGGCAGGAAGGGAACTGACACATCCACCTCGGGTGGTCAGATCTGGCATCTGTCAGAGGAGGACCCTGGCCCTGCATGGGTCCCTGAGTTCAAAGGCTCCCTTCGGGTGAAGCTTGTTTCCTCTGGAAGATGAAACGGGAGGACGCCCCAGGAAGTGCTGGCCCCCTGCCAAGAACCCTCCTCCCCCAGCCTCACTGCTGCCCATGGTCAGCCCTGGCTGGGATCAGAGTAACCTCAGGTTAAAAGCCCCATGAAATAGCTTCATGCCCAATCATGGGGCTGTGGCAGGGGCTGCCATGCTGCCCTCCGTTTGTTGGGACACCCAATGGGATGTCCAGCTGCAGGGGTCCAGCCTGCTTGCAGGGGTCCAGCCTGCTTGCAGGGGAGTGGGTGAGGTGGGATTCTGTTCCTCCTCCCTTTGTTTTTAGCCAACCCCACTTGCAACAACAGCGATTTAAGTGAAGGGACTGTGCCAGCCCACTGCCACCTGCCACCCAGTGCTAGCCTGTGTTACTGCTCTACCCCATGCCATGACCTTGCAGGCAGGACATGGGACCCCAGGGGTGCCCCTTGATGTGCAGCCAGTGTGTCCACAGCCCTGGCAGGGCTGTGAGGACACAGTGAAGGCCAGTGGTGGGCTCTCTCCTTCCTCCTCCTCCTCCTTTTCCTCCTCCTCCTCCTCCTCCCGCTCGGGTTATTTTTCCACAAAGGCCTTTTGAAACACAAACAGCCCTGGGACTCCGGCCTCCGCCACAAAACAGCTGAACAATCACAGTGCTGGGCAGGCAGGGAGCGGGCACGGGGGAAGAGCCTGGTGGGGGGCACCCGGGGACACAGGCATGGGCCAAGGCTGCTATGTCGGTCCTGGGCTGCTGCACTGGGGGCACTAGCTGTGCCACAGCTCCCTGGGCAGTGCCAGCCCATGATGTCCACTGCACCCGGGTGATGTTGTGCCTAGGGCGGGTACTGGCATCTGGCGCTGCTGTGTCCCTGTGCCACCCTGTCCCATAGCACTGAGCTTGCCTTGCAGCAGAGCCCACCTCCTCATGCCCAATGCCAGTCAACCTTTTCCCTGAAACCATGATCTTGGGGCACATTTTTTTAAAGGCAGGGGGTCCTCTGGGGTGGCAGCAGGCAGGCAGAGGCTGTGGAGTGTGTCACGCTGCCCGTCTTAGCTGGGCTTTAATCACCCTGAGCGGCTCCACAGGGAACAAGGGCAGTTTGTCAAGCTTAATCCCACCCCCACCTCCTGAAGGCCCCTTGCTTCCCATCACAGCAGCCTGGCATGCTGGGGACACCTGGGCTGGCATGCATCCTGGCACAGTTAGCATGGTTGGGGTTTCTCCTGGGCACCGGCTCAGCATGGGGTCCACAGGGAGGGATGCCATTACGTCGGAGATATTTAAGGGTGGGGTTGTGCCAGCACCAAGTGGCACTATGGCTACAGCATCCCAGGGCTGGTGAAATCTAGGGGGGAGGAGATTAAGGACGTAGGGTGGAAACAGGGCTCTTTGGGCACAACTAGGCACAACCCTGCAGCCCAGCTCTGATGCCCTGGTTGTGGGCATGGGCAAGATCTGTTCCCTGGGCTGCCCTGAGGGCAATCTAGCTCAGACCAACCTGTGCCAGGCTCTGACTAGATCCTGAATCTCCTGGCAGGTGCTAGCGGGAGCTGGTGGTAGCTTGGATGCACTGCAGAGGGCTGGGCACCCCTCCTGCCTGGCACGTGCCCAGGCAGCTCCCAAAATCCAGGTGTAAAGCTGTGGGACAGGAGCCCGCACCCAGCCTCACCCATCAGCCTCAGGTGGTTTCACAAGCCTTGCTGCAGCCAGAGGCCACGGGGATGGGTGCCTTGGGGCACCCGGGGCACGGGTGCTACCCCGCCCGAAGGAAAGGAGGGCAAAGTCTGCTGGCGCCATGCAAGGCTGCCCTGATGCCAGCCCAACGTGCCTTTCCCCTCACGCACTGCCCGCAGGCTCCTCCGCCCCGTGGTGCCTGGCCAGGCTGGCTGTACCCACCCACCACAGATACGGCACCCAGGAGGGCAGTCCGGTGCCAGGGTCAGGGAGGAGTAGCACCCCCACGGCTCACATTTGATGGTGCCTGCTTGTGGCCCCAGCTGCTCCTTGGCTCAGCCCTGCCAAGCAGGCATCACTCACAGCAACTAGCTCAAACTCTTGGCAGACTTGGGCTGCCATGGGCACGGGTAGCCTGCAGCAGATCAGCCCCTGCTTCCCTGCCCACCTTCTTGGCACTGCCTGTTGGAATGCCAGGGCAAAGTACCCATTTGCCGAGCTGCCCTAGGCACAGTCCCAAGCAGGGACCAGGGGGAAGCACCTTTGCCCGGACGTCTGAGTGCCTTAGGCAGCAGAGGGGAGGGAGGACAGCGGGGACAGAAAGGGCATCCAGGTGCCAGTGGGGAGGCCCCAGAAGGGAAGGAGCTGTAAACATGGGGCTAAGGTTGCAGGCGGAGGAGATATGCTATCTTGGGAGGAGAGGGCTAGGGAGTGAAGGGTGCCCTCGCGGTGCCTCTGGGAGCCCACACAGTGTGGGCATCATTGCCCAAGTGATGAGGGGTTTGGGGGAGAATGACGTACGGTCAGGAGTCCTGCCGCAGGGAGTGGGGGGCTCAGCTGAGCACTTCCACTGCTGGTGGGGCTATGGGGTGGCACTCCTGCCCCGGGAGCCATCCCCAGCCACAGCCCGAAGATGGGTACCCCAAACTGAACATCGCAGAGCTCAGCAGCATCGCCACCCTGAGCCGGGCAGCCCTCCAAACCGCCCATCTGCCCCAGGCGCCCCGTCGTGAGCCGAGTCCCTCCAGTGCACGGTACCCCCCGGGGCCCGGTACCGGCCACACTCACCAGGGTCTGCTCATACTGCAGCGCCCGCTGCGCCTCGCTTTCGGAGGCCATGGTGCCGCCGGTGTCTCCGCTCCTGGCCGTGCCGGTGTCGGTGCCCGCGGCGGCTCCTCCCGGGCCGTACAGGGCGGGCCCGGGGCACTGCCCAGGGGAGGGACCGGTCGTGCTCCGCCTCTGCCGGCAGCGCCGAGCATCCAGCACCGGGCAGGGGCAAGGGGGTGCCCGGATGGGGCTGGGGGACTCTGCTCTGCTCACCCATGGGCTTTACCCGTAGGTTTCCCAGCTGAGGATGGCACCCGTGGGAAGCCGGTGTGCGCGAGTGTGGGGGGTAAAAGTTGGCGTGGGGTGCCCGCGGGTACAATTCCCATTGGGACGCATTGCTTCTTCCCACGGACACAAGTTGCTGGCACTGCCACCGGTCCCTGCTTACCCGTGGTTTCGCCCCGGTGGAAAGTGGGCAGCAGGGCGATGAGGGTAGTGCAGGCAGCAAGCCCACAGCCTAGGGGTCGGATCTGGGGAGGCAGAGTGCCTAAGGTCTTGGCATTGATGGCACAAGGAGATTTGCAGATGCCCATGGATGGCTGGGAACCTCTGCACGGTGGGGACTTGCCAGGGGTACCTCAAAGATGGCAGGGAGTTTGTCCTTACCGTGGTGCTGCTCAGTATCCCTGGACTGCCAGCCCCAGGGAAGGAAGTTGGGTTCTGCTCTTCGCTGACAAACCCGCTGGGCAGCAGTGGCTCAGCCCTCTCCAGAGGGGCACACGAGCAAAGCATGACACCAGCAATCCTTGGGCAAGGTGCTCCGGCATGGCAGGATGGCTGGCTCAGGAGCAGCTGGCAGGGCTGAGCTCGCCCTTCTCCCCGGGGCACCGCAGGGCACCTTAGCGGCAAGAACTGGGTGCAGGGAGAGACAGAGCTGTGACACTGTCGGGCTGGCGTTGTGGGATGGGGAATGGGTTAGTTCTCACTGCCTGGGTGCCACCCTCTGCTTTGACGTTGGCACCTCCAATGGTGGGTGATGATGGCCAAGCTAGGGGCTGGGATATGTCCTGTGCCAGGCTGGGAGGGTTCATTGCCGGACGCAAACTGGGTTGAGGCAGGGTGGTGATAAAATAAGCTGCCTGCTCATTGTGTCCCTGGGCACGGAGCTCCCTCTTCACTTGTCAGCTCCTGGCACTGCCCCACAGCAGCCAGGACACTCATCCGGAGGGGCAGCCCTGTGCCAGGACGTACGCTCTGCCTGCTGCCACCAGTGTGCACAGCTCCGGGCCACCCCGCTGGCACAGACACTCATAGGGCCATGGGCATGCGTGGGACAAGACACCTGGCTCTGCACTCAGGGCTCTGTACCAGCCTGGGATGGCGCAGTGCCATTTTCCTGTTGTCCTACCATGACACACCCTAGTCCAGTGCTGCCTCTGGTGCAGCCCCAGTATAGGCTAATACAGTCCCACTTTGGTGGTGGTGTGCCACCATGCCTCAGTGTTGTCCCCACAGAGTCCAGCCTTCCAGTGTGGCTCTTGGTGCTGTCCCAGCGCAGCACAGTGATGTCACCAGAGGTGCCTCAGTCCCTTGTGTTAGGGGACAAAAAAAATCAAATGGCAGCACTGGAGCTTCCATAGGCCCCACGAGCCATGTGAGGTTTTAGCCCAGGGTGGCTGTACCAGAGTGACTGGGGGAGTGCTGCCCCAAAGCATGTGATGTGGTCTGTCCTGGCACTGGTGGGAGTTGCCATGTGGCATATCCAGCTACAGGCAATCAGCTTGCTGTGGGCAGGCACTTCCATGGGCATCAGCTGGCTTGTGGCCCTGGGCTGGGCTTTTTGTGCCACTGAGGAGGTGTTGGGGACAAAGCCTTGCTCTCCTTGTGCCATAGGGCACTATCACCAGGCTTTGCATCCTTAGCCCCTGCCATGGGCACAGGAATGGCTACCATAGCAGCCCCAGCCATGGCCAAGGGATTCTGCCCTAGTCTTGTACACTGCCAATCTACAAGCCCTACCCCACAGCACACTTGGGGTGCCTCCAGCCTAGCACTGGCTCCCACACCTTGTGTGCCCCTAATCCCCCCAGCATACACATCCCTAAACCCAGCAAAGTCAGGTCCCACAAATTCCATGAGAGCCTGTCATGGGGTGCAGGGTCACAGCCCTGCGCCTGCTGCTGCTAGGAAGAGGCGGGCGTCGGGATGGACAATATCTCTGCTTTTAATAAATACATCGGGACCCCTGTCAGTGGGCACCATAAATTATTTGAGAAGCTCGGCCAAGACGAGGGCCAGAGGGATTTTACACTATGTACAAGGTGGGCATGATGCCCGCTGTGCTTGCCAGATGAGGGAATGCAGAGAGGAGGGGCAGCTGGTGCTCCAGCCTCTGTTAGCCTGGCCGCTGCTCACTGGCATGAGCGGACAGGGCAGCCCCATCACTGTGGCTGTGCTCAGGCTGGGTGCCTGACTGTGTGCGCCGTGCCATGCTCCTCTGTGCCCCCAGCCCTGTGTGGGGGTGATGAGTGGCAAGGACCTGCTTACATCTGCCTGGTCTCACACGGCTCCAGGCAGTGGTCATTGCTCAGCGGCTCCACACCTCCACCCTGCTGTCGTGGACCTTCTCCCGCACATCTGAGGGGGCATCTGGGGCTGCAGGGTGAGGGAAAGTGGGGATGAGAGATGGGTATAGTAGGTGTCAGGAGGGTGCTTGGGTTTTTTGCTGCTCTGGTTCAGCACCCAAGAGAGATGGGGAGGTTTGGGGGCCACAGGGGGAATTCGGGGGGAGCAGTGCCCACAGGTGAGCACTGGCACTCACAGTGGCACTTGGCACAGCAGGGGTTATCCTTCCTGGTAGGGCTGGCACAAGCTGCTGGCGGGCACTCCTGGCGCTGGCAGTGTGTCTCCCCTGACTACAGGGCAGAAAGAAGGTTTGGGGGGAGCTCCTCAGTGGGTCCCCAGGATGGTACCCTGGGCTGCTCTCCCAACTATTGGCACAGCACTGAGGACAGGCACAGGGCCTCCTTTTGCCTCCCCTGCCCAAGGCCTGCCACACTCACCACACACCAGCACAGGATACACTTCATTTCTCCAAAGGGTGGCACGGAGGGGTGCCAGCTCTCGTTGTTGAGGTACCAGCGGCGCCCAAAGCGGCAGGCTCGCGGCCCATCTGCCTGCATGCTGTCAGCCAGCGCAGGGACACTCTTCTCTGGGGCTGCAGGAAAGGGCACGGGGAGGAGGCATGCACTGGGAAAGGGCACTCCACTGATGGTGGCATGGGGAAGTGCAGGGGCTGTGACAGGGGTGCTAGGAGAGTGGAGGACAGGAGGGGAGGTGCAGGTACCTGGGCATTGTTTGCAGCAGTCAGAGGGACTGGCGCGCACAGGGTTGGCACAGGTGAGGCGAGGACACTGCACCTTCTCACAGTGCACTTCACCGGTGGTGCCCTGTGGAGAGCATTGTAGGCTCAAGGGGGGCACAGAGCAGCCAGCACAAGGCACATAACTCCCTTCTTGGTTTGAGCCTCTTCTACAGTGCCCATTATCTTGAGGGCATCCATGGGTGCAGGGGCAGCTCTGCCAACAGGCCAGGATGGGGTCTGGAGGGGACTAGGACCCACCCTTACCTTGCAGGTGCAAATGGCACATTTGATGAGACCAAACGGGGGCACAACAGGGTGCCAGCGGGTACCAGAGCCTCGCCAGGTCTTGTCCCCGTCAAAGTAGCAGCCTGGGAGAGGAGGAAGAGGTGGACACAGCCTGCAGAGGGTGCCAAGGAGGCCAGAGAAGCAGAGCTACGCCCTCAGCCTGTGCTTACTGAGACTCACCCTCACTGCTGTCCCGTGCCCGCTCCAGCTTTATGTCCTCCTGCCCTGTCTTCTCTTCTGCAAGGAAGAAAGGGGGCATGGAGCAGGGCAGAGGCTCAGAGGGACCCAGCTGCTGCCCCAGCCCCGACCCAGGACCTCCCCAGCCCCCAGATACCTTCACAGATGGGGCAGCACAAATCCTCAGGGTGCACCTGGCGGGTACAGTTGAGGGGCTGGCACAGGATGGGGTCACAGATGACTGTGCGCTTCTGGGGGCAGGATGTACAGGGCTCGTTAAAAGGGGCTCGTTACAAGGGGGTACCATGAGATCTATTGTCCCCCAACCTGTTCCTCCCTGGCCCATACCTGGCAGCTGCAGATGGAGCATTTCTTGTCATAGTCAGGTGCCCAGCGAGTGCCATGTGCCCGGTGCTGGCCTTCAAAGAAGCAGGAGTTTGGGTCCTTCTTCAGTTCCTCCAGATCCCTGGTCTTGGTGCCCTCAGAGACCTCAGCCTCCCCTGGAGACAGGCGAGTCCCTCCTGTGTGGCACCGGTTGGGGATGTGCACCTGGATGTGGGCACAGAGCAGGAGGGTTGGCACCAATAGTCACTTCCCATGCCAATGATCAGCTGCCCTCCATGGTCAGGGCTGATGAGGAACCGCTGATGACCACAATACAGACCATGTTTTGCTGCTAGGATTATGCCATGTTGTGCCCCTTCCTACCCAACTCTGAGCAGTGCTACCTGGCTGGAGGCCCTGGGCAGTGCTGGGGATGGGTAGGGGTACCTTGCCCAGGCAGAGACCTACCCATCCCCGCATCTCCCCGTGGGGGTGCGCTTTGGTGCTGACTTGCAGGAAAGCAGTGCCTTGGGCCAGGTGCTGCAGCAGGTCGGTGTCCAGGTCCTTCACCACTCCCTGAGCCTGTCAAGGTGAGAAGGGCACGGGGGTGGGCATAAGGGCTGGGCTGGTCTCCACTGTGCAGTGCCCCAAGTAGGTGACGGTCTCACCTCGGTGCTGTAGAAACCCTTGAGCAGGCGCTTGTGCTGGTGGGGATGGGCACCCATCTCGCCCAGCTCAGCCACTCCATGGAGGTGAGCACTGACGGTGCCATCAGACGGGCGGCCCAGCCCTGCCACTGTGATCTCATAGTGCAGGTGGCAGTGCTCATCCAGCGAGAGCCAAGCGTGCCCTCCAGCCCCGCTACCCACAGGAGGTGAAACCAGCTGCCCCGCCAGCGCCACAGGCATCTCTGCACACAAAAAGGGGTCACGGGAGATGGTGGGCAGGGGGCTGCCACACCGCTCCTGCCGTCACCCCTCGTGCCCCCCAGGTACCTGTGTAGCGGGCAAGCAGCCCGCTGTAGGGCAGAGAGATAACCTGGCCCCGCAGCTCCCCCTCTGCCCAGTCCTTGGTAGCCACATTGAGGAAAAGCTCGTTCTGTAGCAGCATGTGGGCGTCACGGGCGCTGGGGCTCTGCCAGGTGCCCTGGGCCTGCCAGCAGCAGGAGATCACATGGGTTGAGATAAGGACATGCCCCAAACCCCTTTGCCATTCCCTCCCAGTGCAACCCAGCACTCACCAGCCCATCCTTGTAGCTGGGTGTCATGTCAAACAGAACGTTTCTCTTGCTCTTCCGTCGGGGTTTGGTCTCCAGTGTAATGCCCACCACCTCACTGGCAGTGCCAACCACTTGCACCTGTAAGGAAGATGCTGAGGGGCAGTTCCATGGGGAGAGACCCTTCTGGGACTCCCAGTTGGGAGGCTGGTGTCCCCTGCTTACCTGGTACTCCAGAGTGCCATTTTCATGCAACGCCAGCTTGGCTGAGCCCACGGCCCCCGTCTTGGTTGGCAGCAAGGCGTCTGCTCCACACAGCACACTTTGGATGGCTTCAGCCCAGAGAGAGAAGCACAGAGCAGGGGTGAGGTTGGCATGGGAGAAAGCGTGGTCAATCCCCCTGTACCCCGGGTTGCCCGCCCTGTGCTCACTGTCACAGCTGCGGCGGGTGGTGATGGTGCCCGCCAGCTGCCGCACATGCCTGCCCTCTGTCTCAGCCACGATGCGGAGCTGCCCCTGCACCAACCACTGCAGCTCCTGGACAGACAGCTCACTCAGCACCTCTGCAAAGTCAGGGTCCTGCCAGGGAGGGGCAAGGTACCACAGATTAGCCTTGGCATGGTGGGCACTGTGGCTGCTGGGGCACTTGGGGGAAGAAGATGGCTTTACCTCTGCAGTGATGTTGGCACGGACCTCCCGCAGTGTCTGGCCTTGGTGCAGGATGCGGACCCGCAGTGGGACCCAGGGGGATTCTGGCCGTGGCAGAGGGGGTTGGACTTGCTGAACTGGGAGCTTATAATCACTGTCCTTTCTCCCAAACCCACACCTCTGTACCCAAAGGCCCCACACCCCTGCACCTTATTTTCCACTTCCTCAACACCTGTCTGTCCTGTGCTGTGTGCCAGGACCTCTGCATGCACTATGACTCTCTCTGTTTCCCATGTATCCACATAAATCCTTGCACAACCCACATTCCAAATCCATCCTTCTGCAGCAACCCTCACAGCCCATATGCCCTCCAGCACCCTATGGCCCCACATTCCCCCACAGGTGCCACATACCCCCCCGACCCACCCACACTCCAGATTATGCATTGACCCCTACACATACCTTAACCCCCACTCATGCCACACACAGCCCCTGTACCCACTCTGAGCCCTGCATCCCAGCCCATGCACCCACCCTGACTCCATCAATGCTGACAGCTACACAACAGAAGCCACATAGGTGCTTAAACTGTCCTACCCAGCCCTACAGTGCCTCCCTGGGCAGTCCCAGGCCTCTCACCCCCAGCGCCAGGCTCCAGCAGCCCACGGGCCATGAGAATGAAGTGCAGGTTGTTCTCAGTGTCGCTCAGTGTCAGCATGGCCATGCCCCCAGCACCCAGGTGTGTGGGGTCCGATGAGGTCAGGATGGCACCAAATGTCTCTGTGCAGGGAGAGAGGGCATGAGTGGGCATCTTGATGGGCACCCACTGGGTGGGCATGCAGAAGGTGGACTTACCTGCGAAGAGTGCCCGGTGCTTGAGGATGTGCCCATGGACCTCTCCAGAGGGTTGTGCCCGGGTGATAAGGGACACACGGAGCTGCTCCCCCCGCAGCAGCTGGACGTTGGCCTTGGACACTGTCCTCCACATCCCACAGAGCTGCAGGCAAGGGCAAGGCTGTGCAGGGGCTGGGGGCACCACATACCCAGGCAGGAGGAGGAGGGGTGCTATGCCCCCCTGCCCTCTGGGCCCCTCTCACCATGCCATCCGCAGGGGCAGCACTCTTCTGCACGGGGTGTTCAAACAGCACATTGCCCTCAGGATCGCTGAAACGCACTCGGCTTGGCTGGCCCAGCCTGCAGGCACCCAGGGAGTGAGAAAGGACCCCCTGCCCAGACCTTCCTGCCCTGGTAACACCCTTGCTCGGCAGCAGGCACAGGGATGCATTGAGGAGGGCACAGGGGGCTATCCAGCGATTTGGGGTGGGCAAGAGAAGGACAATGTCCTCCCCTGGGTGTCAAGCACCGTGCTCTGCCCACCCATGCTGGGACTGTCCCAATTTTGGCATCCTGCTAGGTGCCAGCTTGGCATAGGTACCTTGGGCTCTCCTGCCCCAGAGTGGTGCCAAACTGGCAGCAAGCAGGAGGGGGATCCCTGCCGGGAAAGGCAGCAGGGCCGAGCACTCCAGCCCAGCTGTAAATTAGGAGCATTTTCGGCTCTGTTTGGCTCTCCCGGTCGGAGCTGGAAATTAGTCACCACTTTACTATGCAAAGGGGCCTGGAAGCGAGGAAGAACAGAAGAAACTGGAGTGGGAAGAAGGGAGGGAGAGGAGAGGCTCTGCTGCTGGTGGGCATCTGGGAAGGGCAGAGCGAAGACGGGGGACCCTGGCAGTGGTGCCTGCTGGCAGTGTCTGCAAGGCAGCATGGCACCTCTGTCCTGCTGGGCCCACGTCCTCTGTCGAGCCCTGGAGTTGTTCCCGTTTGTTCCCACTCCAGAGCTGGAGGCGAAGGGGTGAGGCTGGCCTGTCACCATGGGTGTGCCGAAATTCCGGCTGCTGGGCTGGACCCCCAGTGCACTGTCCACCCCCCCTAAAACTCTTGCCTTGCCAATGAGAGGCTACAGCACTGCAGGGAGAGGTTGAAAGGAAAACCAAGCAACAAACACCTCTGCATCCTTCCCTTTTCTGGAGGGTGCCCACTGTGCCAGCCTGGGCAAAGGACAGGGGACAGGACTCACCTCTCGTAGCTGATGGAGAAGAGCAGGTAGGAGCGCAGCAGGGTGAAGCGAGCCTTGGCCACAGCACTGGACGTGGGGTGCCAGGGCTCTGGGCCGCTTGTCAGCAAGGCCACAAACTCTGGGGAGGGGATGACAGTGATGGCGGGGAGAATGCAGGGGTACCCCACATTGCTGCTGGCCACCCACATGGGTGACTTACCTGTGCGGGCGTCGTCACGGGCCAGCCCCTCAGAGCTGAGGTAGGAGCGGTCGTTGTAGGGCTTGTCCAGGTTGTCCTCCTTGTCATGAAAGTACTCAAAGGTGTCAAGTGTAGGGCTCTTCTCTGGGGGACCTATCAAAGCTGGCATGGGGTGGGCACAGGGGGAGAGCATTGCACCAGGTTGGTTGTGTCCAAGAGCTTGGAGTGGGGGGCAATAAGTCTCCCAAGATAAACTGAGATGTGCCCTGTGGATCATCGTGGAGCTCCGCACTGGGGCAGGGGGGGACATGCTGGGTGGAGGTAGATGGACAGGCAGGGTATTTAGCCCAGGTGTTGAGCCCTGTGCACCCTCTCTGCACCCCTCCCAGGGTGATCTGGGGACAGCTCTGCCCATCAGGGCTTCCTCCTTCCCACAACCTCCCAGGTATCCAGAGGGCACAAGCAATCTCTGCAAGAAAGCTAGCAGCTGGTTTGGAGGGTGTGTGCACAGTGCCCCCTTTCCCACGCCCATGGGGGATCCATGGGTGCAGAGTGGCTCCCTGCAGTGAGGCAGCCACGGGCCTCACCTTTAGGGCAGGTGTGGCAGCAGTGCCCAGGCAGCAGTGTGGGCCGGGGGCAGGTGGGCACAGGGCAGTCCTGCTTCATGTTCTTGCAGTTCACTTTCCCTGCTGGCTTGCCTCGGCGGTTCCTCTGCTGCGGGGGGGGGCATGAGGGGGTGGGGGGTGGAAAGAGCCCGGAACAGCCATGGTAAAGCGTGCCAAACCGTTCTAAGGTGTGCTCCCCCGGCAAGGTCTGGCTGCCCCCATCCCAGCCCATCCAGAGCCCCCCAGACACCTTGAACAGCCCCCAGCTGCCTGTACAGCTGCCAAGCCCGGCCCCACATCCCCTCCCCACAGCCCCCAGCCCCCTGCCCAGATGTGCACAGCTCCGCCAGCCCCGGCCTCGAGGGGCTGCTTGGAGGGAGGGAGGGAGCCGGGGGCCATCCCTGAGGAGGGGGAAGAGGAATGAAGCCTGATCCTTTAAACCCCCCTTCTTCCCGCTGCTGCGGGGAGGGGGACGACATCCAGGTGTCCGGCTGGCTGGAGAGATCCCGCTTCCCTTTGCCGTGAGTGGAGGTTTATGGAATTAAGGGGTCGACTTCCCCACCGCCGCCAACCCCCTCCCCGGCAGGAGGATCTCCCGAGGGAAGGAGGAGTCCGGGGACTGGGAAGTGCGGGGACACTCACGGGCTCGCAGTGGCAGATAACACAGCGCATCACCCCAAAGGGCTCCCCCAGGTCCGGGTGCCAAGTCTCGTCCAGGGCATAGAAGCGACCCCCGAAGGCACAGCCTGTAGAGAACCCCCCAAACCCCCACCCCCACCACCGGTCACCTTTGGGACAGGAACACCCGGCCAGCGGCCGATCCCGCTCCCGGTGCCAGTCCCGCTCTCGGTCATCCTGGGACGGGTGGCAACAAAAAGGGGAGTGGGATGCAGGCGTGCGGTGCAAGGACGGGGGTGCAGGGCGGCAGGGAGGGCAGCGCACGGAGCAGAATGCACGAAGTGAGGGTGCGGCTCGTATAGGACAGGGGGTGCCCGGAGCGTAGGGGAAGGAAGAGGGGTGGGTGTCTCCTACCTGCCGCTCCCCCGGGTGGCAGCGGGTCCGTGTCGGGCCGGATGGGCAGGGTCAGCTTGGGGCGGGCAGCGCGGCCAGGCAGGAGCTGGGTAAGGAGCAGGAGCTGGGCGAGGAGCAAGAGCTGGGCGGTGCGCATGGTGCCGGCCGGCCGGGGCGGGCAGACGTCCGCGGCTGGGGGCGGGGAGGGGGGGGCGGCCGCTGCTGCCTGCTGCTGCCGCCTCCTCTGCCCGGCCGTCGGCTCCGGCTCCGCTTTATAGGCGGCGGCATGGGCAAGCGGGAGCTGTGAGCCCTGTGCAAACAAAGGCCCCGCTAATGAGGCGCAGGCAGCGGCCGGCCCGGGGGTGGGGGTGGTGGTGGGGGGAACGGGACGACGGGAGAGACTGGGACTGGGACACGGACACGGGACGCTCGCCAGCCGTGCTCCGATACCCCCCGTCCCGGTGCTCCGGCCCCACCGGGCACGGGCCGTCCCTGCGGCACTCCCGGGGCACGCAGCTGCCCCGCTGGGCATGAGGTACCCCCGGACTTGGGACGTCCCAGGACACCATCCCCATCCACTGTCCCCTCTTCCCCCGCGCACGGGGCACCTCAGGGTGCAGACCATCCCTGCTGACATTCCAGCCCCCGGACACAGGGTACCTGAGGGAAGCTTCCATCCACATACCCTGCCTCAGAGCATGGAGCACAGCCAGGGGCTGGACGTTTTGGGAACATCACCTCTCCCAATTCACACAAGACCCACTGGGACATAGAACACTGTGGAGACATCACCACCACTATCCACAGCTCTTCCACAGAACCTGGAGTGGTTTTGGGCGCTGGACATCCTGGGTATGCTCCCATCTACATTTGCCCCCCAGAATAAGTCTACCCCTCATAAGCCCCTTGGGAATAAGGCATTTGTGGAGCACCCCATTCAAATACCTCCTTCCTCAATCCATGTATTCTCCACCTGCATGGGACACCTCGAGGGCATGAGGTGTACTAGTGGCTCTCCATCCACACAGCCCATTTTCTGCCATGAGCACTCCCAGGGCTTATTGGGCCCCTCCAGGCATGAGGACATCCTGGGGACTCCTCCATCCACTCAGCCCCCTTCCAGGTCACTCGGCATCCCAGGACATGGGACACTGCAGGGCATTGTCCATCCACAGAGTCCCCTGTATCCCATGGACCCGCTGCAGACCCCCCTTCTCAGCACATACAGATCCTCCATCCACTCAGCAGCCCTGAACATGGGCCCCCAGAGCATGCGCAGCCCTCCAGATCTACAGTGAACACTGCAAAGTCACATGTACCCCACAGCTTGTGCCCTTAACATCCCCAAATCCCTCCAGCTACTGCCCTCCCTGGGCAGAGGAAGGCTCTGGAGCAGGACCCCAGGTCCACACCAGACAGTGGCTGTGGTAGTACAGGAACCTGGGCTCCATTATCCAGGGAAGGGAGTAGGCAGCTGTGGAAGAGGTTGAGAGTGCAGCACCCAGCACTGGTTCCACTCTTCACCTGCATGTGCCTGGGATAGTGAACGGCAGCAGCGGGCAGTGAGCGGGCACCACAGAAAAGCCTGGGGAGAGCGTCATCCAGCTGGAGAAACTGAGGCACGCACTGTGGGGTGGGGCAGGGGGGCAAGGGGGAACCAGCATGTGCCACCCATGTCCCTGTCTTGCCATTCCCACCAAGGGTGGCAGGCAGTGGGGGCAGATAGCGGGTGTGTGGCCGTCCGACGCCCGGACAGGGGAAGGAGAGTGGGGAGGGGAGGAGGGGGAAGC
Source organism: Melanerpes formicivorus (assembly GCF_026170545.1). NCBI lineage: Eukaryota > Metazoa > Chordata > Aves > Piciformes > Picidae > Melanerpes > Melanerpes formicivorus. Next base: position 8,345,806 of record NW_027142364.1, on the reverse strand, counting down.
ACAGGGCTGCCAAAATCAACTCCGGGCGGTACAAACACCCGGCCAGCTGTGCGGTGTAGCTAGGGAAACACGGCGCAGCTGGAGCACAACAGGCCCCGACCTCCCCAGAAAGCTCCTCTTGGGCTGTCCTGCAGTCCCGTGAGCAGCCTGGGGGGCTGCAGCCCACTGCCCCATGCCCCCGATGCCAGACTGCATAGAGCTGCCTGTCCCCAGCTTGCCTGCAGCTGTTTCATCCCATTCCTGATCATGGCTTGGCAGACATCCCCATGCAGTGAGCAGCTCTCCCAGGGAGGGCAGTGGGGTGCAGGGGCATAGCCATGCTGGGGTCTTGCCCTGTGGCAGGAACTAGCACTGGTGCAAGGCAGCAAGGAACAGCTGGGCTTTTCCTGGAGGGATGGACACTGCCAGGGCCCTGGGCAGCACGGCATCCCCAGTCCCATTGCCCTCCTCACTGTTCCCAGAAATGCCACTGATCAGTCCCATCTCTTCTGTCCCGACGTCCCTGCCACTGACCTGTCCCCTCTCTTCTGTCCCGACGTCCCTGCTGGTCCAGGATCCAGCAGTGCGGTGGGTAGGGAAGGGCTGGGGTTCACGTGGCTGTGCCAGCGTTGTCGTGTGGAGCCTGCTGTGGCACAGCAGCAGCCCTGGAGGACAGTGGGATGCGAGCAGAGCTGAGTAGGGAGGAGGCAGGCAATGGCTCCCAGCCGCCCCGCCAGTGCCAGGAATCCAGTGCTGGCTCTGGGAACCCAGAGCTCGTCACAGTCTCCTGGCTTGCCTATGGGAGCAGGGAAGCAAAGAGGGAAGCGCCCTCCCCTTTCCCAGGGAAAGGAAAGAGAGATGAGGAAACATGCCTGGCTGCATCCCTTGGCATGGGGGAAACTGTGGCAGTGAATGAGAGGGGGGTTGTGAAAGTGCTCTGGCACGATCAGGCTGGGACTGGGGCCTGGCAGGGCAAGAGGGTGCCAGGCATCCCTGCCCAGAGATGAGGCAGCATCGCTGCAGTGGGGGAGCATAGGCAGGGAGGAAAGGAATGCCCCAGCCATGCCTGGGCATCCCTCATCCACCACCCTGTCTGCTCCTGAAAATGCCAGGGGTTACCCCCAGGTGAGGGAGATAGCTTACCAGAGCCTCAGGGGTCCCTGTGCTCATGGGGAAGGGCTGGTGCCAGCTGGGGTCTGTGTTGGGAAAGTGTTCCAGTTCCACTAGCTGTTTCCCAGCACCTGTACATGTGTGCTGGCATCACCCAGCACAAAGGTGGTTCTGAGGCACTCTGCTGCCCAGTGGGGCTGCCCACTGCAGACAGCTGGAGCTGCACTGGGATGGAGTCAGCTGTCCATCAGCATCCCCAGCCACCCTGTCTGACATTGGCACCCCTCCAGTACCTCTGCCAGGAGTGGTTGTCCAGCTTGGCCCTAGGCAGGGAGGTGGTAGCCCTGTGGGATGCTGTCCTGGCACAATGTGGGTGGGATGACCCAATGACACCCTCCAGAACAGCCTGCAGTGCTTCTGCACCTCCGTGGGCACGTGCCCTGCCAGGCAGCAAGGGTCCCATTGAGGGTCCTGGTGGGCCACAATATCAGGGTCGTGGCATGCCTGGCATGAAGGCATTATGGCAGGCATAGATGCCAGTGCTCCTGCCCCACACAGCTCCCTATTGTCTGGCCTCATTAACTGCTGCCTGTTCATGGCTTTGAAAATGAGCCAGGCCTGGGGCAGCAGAAAGGAGACTTCGCTCCCCAGGGATGAGACTGAGGCAAACCCACATACCCCAGCCTCCTCCCCATGGCCTCCCACTGCCTTCTGGACACCCCAACAACCCCTCCTTGCCCCCATGCCAGGCACGAGCCCAAAGCCAGGAAGGTGCAGAAGGCACCCTCTCTCTTCATAAAAAACCCACCCTTGACCCCCCTGCCTTGTCATGGGGCAGGGGGAGCCACCAGGCTCCCTGAAGCTTTGTGCTGAGCGCGGTTTGCCCCATGACTAATCCCCCCGGCCCCGCAGACACGCGGCAGGGAGGGGGGGGCTGTCGTAATGGGTGGAAATATCTCATAATTCACGTTGGACACGGGGATTACAGCCGTTCCGGCAATATTTGCACAACTGGTAGGCGGCTTGCAGGGCTGAGCAGCCCCAGACAAAGGCCAGGGAGGTCTGGGGATGGAGGGCGTTTTGGGGGTGACAGGTAAGAGAGGGGGATGCGGCTTGGTGGGGTGGACGGAGCGGGGGAAAAGTGGCTGCTTTCCATCTGCAAACACATGGAGTTTATTATGGAGGACTCTGGCATAGCAGGATGGCTGAGGCTCCTGCCTTCATCCTGGACTACTGCAGCAGGCACAGCTCAGGGACCAGGATGGAGACCCAAAAGCAGCCTCGTACACCATGACAAGTAGTTCCTGGCCATGCTCTGGGTCACTGTGCCTGCTCTCAGTGCCCCGTCAACTGCGTAGAGCACCCTGCTTATAGGAGCACCCAAAGGCGCCGGTGTCCCCTGACCCCATATGTCCCCTTCTTAAAGACCTTGTGGGGTGACCCTGGCAAGAGGAAGGCATGGGGCATGTGGGGCATAGGGAGGCTGTGTTTGGTATGGGGATTAGCAAGCTCCCAGAGTGATGGTGGTCTCCCCCCTCCCCAACACCGGACATGCAGGCAAATATTTGTGCCCAGACTTCGCAGGACAGCGAGAAGGAATTTCATTCTTGCGCCCACCTGCGGCTCGGCTGCCTGGCATTAACCCCTTCATCGCCCTGCAAGATGGAGAGAGGAATGAAATGCCCCCTTGGCACATCCTGTGCCCCTGCTTTTGGGGTGGGGAGATGGGCCAAACAGGAGGATGGAGAAAGAGATGGGATTACCGCAGATGTCAGTGGGATCACTGGCACAAGGTGTCCTGGTGCAAGGCTGGACAGTTTGCCCATGGGCATCCTCTGGTCAGCACGCAGGGTTTTGTGCCGGGGTGCTGGACAGCGTGGCCTGCTGGGAATCAGAAACAGTGGTGAAAAGCCTGCCAAAGCCTGCCTTCACCCCCCACACTGCAGCATCCTCTTGCAAGCCCCTTCGCCCAGCAGCACCACAGTGCCTTTCTGGGCCAGGCTGTGGGCAGCAGTGCAGGGTGCAGAGGGTGTGGGGAGCAGGATTTGCCCACGGATGTTTATTGGAAATTTGCAAATGTAAAAAGAGGCCCGGAGGGGGCAGGGAGCACCCAGCTCCAGAGGCTGCCTGTCCTTGGGGCAGGGGCCAGCCTGGGCAGAGGGTTCCCTGCTGCCTGGCACCCCCAGAACCCTGCTGTTCTCCTTTCCCTGGCCCCGGAGCCAGCTGGGCCCTAAGCAAACGCGGGTGTTTGCTCACGCCAGGATTAGCTGCTCTCTTTGTTCCTTTGACTTTCTCCACCCTTTATGCCGGACCCTTTTATGGGGGCTTCAAAGAGGGCTGGGATCCCCCCCTCCCTGTCCCTGGAAGCCCAGGTTTGCTTCCCATGCCCCCCCTGCCTTGCACCGACATCCTGGGGGTGCCCACTGAGCACATCTGGCCGGCCTGTGGGGACAACAGCTGTGCCACCCATCCACGCGCTTATCCCCCTTCCCCTCCCCACTGCCTGGCACCTCCAGCTGCCCTCAGCACCTTGGTGAAGTGGGTGTGAACGGCTGCCCCCCGCAGTGGGATTCCTGGCACTTTGCACCCTGTAAGGAAAGGTGGGAAACTTGTCACTAGGATCCGGCCAGCTGTGCAGCCCCACTGCTCCCCCCCTTCCTGCCAGAGCCCTGCTCATCTCAGCCAGAGCCCCAAGCCCCTCCAGGGTCCCTGAGACTTCCTCACTGCCCCCACACCGTCTTCCTCCACAGCATGCAGCATCCCCGGTTTTGGGCTGGGAGAAACATCATGGCCCCTTCTACCTCCCCAGCCATAGCCCTTTTCAGTTCAATAATACCCAGCTGCTCACCGTCACAGGCTCTGCTCACCACCTTCTGACACAGCTGAAAAGGAGCATTTTGGAGTGAAGGGACTCTTGTAGGCACCTTGGGGTGCCTTGGTGGCCACTGGGGTCCAGTAGACCTCCAGTTTCCATCTGCCCTCTGCTTTCCCCTGATAGGTTCTTTTGCCTAGTTATGAAGGCAATGAGGGAGTGCAAGGCACCAGAGATCTCCAGCCTGACATCTTCAGTGGTTTTGCACCCACGGAGGAACAAGGATCCAGGCATGGTGGGAGCCTAGCAGGGACTGGCAAGGGGCTGGTGGTGGGAGCAGGGCCAGTGCTGGCAGAGGGGCCGAGGGTGCTTGTGGGCGCATTTGCAGCTTGTCACGTCCGCAGAGACGGGACACGGCCACACAGAGGAAGACCGGCGGTGTTTGACCCCGCTGCTCCCAGCTCCAGCTGCCTCAAGCCTCATCAGCTGCCAGGCTGTCAGCCTCATCCCCAGAGCCGTGACACCTGCTGGACCCCATGTCCAGGCACCCCGTGACCTGCAAGGTGGGCTGCCAGGGGCTGAAAAGGGCACGGGGCAATCTGAGCAGGGCTGAGGTGTTTACTCTGACTGTTGTCATCCGGCCAGGCGCTGCCGGGAACTGCCGGCTGCAGGGAACAGGGTAGGGAGTGTGCCAGAACAGGGGTGTGAGGAGGAAGAATGTGGGGGGCTGCTCAGCCGTGGGGGTTATCTGAGCGTGCACCCTGATGTGTGCTGCAGGAAGCATGCATGTGCACAGGTTGCTCTGAGGTGCACATGGGAGGTGTGTGCATGCAGGGAGGGCACACGTGTGTCATAGGAACACACACGTGCATGTATGCACAGGTAGGGGTATGTGCACCCCTTACCTCAGCAGCCAGAGTGCCCTGGAGAGGCTGGTTTTGCTGGGGTGTGTGATGATCATGCCAGGGCCTGGTGCTGGGCTGATGCTTGGTACTTCTCCTACCCAGAAAAGGAGGCATTTGTGGGTGCTTCATCTGTCCCACTCCCAACCAATACCCCCAGTGAAACAGCCCTGGAAACCATACACCAGCCCAGACTTCTGTGCTCTATCACACTCTCCAGCACGGTGGGTTTCCCAGTGCATCAGCTACACGGGGATCACCACCCCCCGAGTAGCAACTAAGGGTGACAGATGCAGGGGTCAGATTTCACCTCTGGGTGAAGATAATAGTGCTCAGGTTCCAACTGTGGGTGAAGTTGACCAGGGATGAGGTCCACTTGTGAATGAGGGGCACAGGGGTTGGAGCTTACCTCTAGGTGAGGGATTTTGGTAGCTTTCATGCCTGACTGTCACAGCCAGAAACAGGACCCCATCGGGGCTGATGGTCAGAGTCACTAATGCCATCTCTTCTGCAGGTTGCAGAGCCACCGTCACCCCCTGGACAGGCACGGCCGAGGAACTAACCGCCCAGGTCCTGACAGCTGAGAGCTCAGGCCAGGGGGCAGGTGAGCAGACCGGGGACGCCCTTCCCGCACCCTGAGCCAAGGGAGGAAGCGGCCGGAGGCAGGAAGCCTCTCCCGGGCCCGGGGCCCCCGCTGCGATTTCGCTCGAAGGTCAGCGGCGACACAACAGGAAATCGGCGCTGCCTCGGCCGGGCAGCCGTGCCGGAGCCAGAGAGCCGCGCCAAGCCGTGCCGTCCGGGGGTGCTCCCGGCCCTCTGTCCCGGCTGGGGGGCTCACGGGGAGCCCACATCACCGCCGCCCTCCATGGAAGGGGGACGGGAGCCGGGGAGCAGCCGCTGGCCCCAGGGTGGAAGATGCAGGGCCGAAGCCCCCAGCTGAGCATGGAGTTAACCAGTGAGTGCACGGCTAAAAGGGGGGACGGGAGTGCACAGGAAGGGGCACGGCATCAGCAGCAAGCACTGCGTCCACAAAGCCAGAGGGCCCCCCACATGGGCACATCAAGAGATGAGCCCCACAGGTGGACAGCAAACCCTAGGGGTGGCTCTGGTTTGGTTGGACCTAGCCACGACCAGCACACAACGAGAGCAGTTGAGCATCATTCCGTGCCCAGCCTCGGGAAAGAGGCTGCACCAAGGGTTTTTGGGATCAGCTGTAGTGCTAAGGTGGGCAGCAAGGCAGGTGGCTGCAGAGGGCCTTTGGAGAGATGTCTGGTGGCAGGAAGGGCAGCGAGAGGCATCTGGGGTGGTGGCATGCCAGCAGGCAAGCCCTTGGCCAGAGCAGACTCTAGCTGCGGGATGCTCCAGGCAGGGATTCCCCAAAGCACACGTGACGCCCAGAGCTGCCTCTGGCACACATGGGAAGGGCTGGCCCTGCTCTGCTCCCTGCCTGCAGTGGAGCTGTAAAACCTGGCACAGATGTGCCTGTGTGACCCGCAGCACACACCACCTACACAAAACCCCTGCCTCCCCCCACCAGCACCATGCCCTCTCAGCTGCCCTAGACATCCCCCTCCACCCCTCCCACAGTCATCAAGGCCAGCAATAAGCTGAGTTGAGTGATGACTACTGCAGGCCTGGCTCCCAGCTGGAGCTGCCAAAGGTAACCCCATCTTCCCCAGGACTGCTTCTCCTCACATCCTTCTTCCTCCAAGTGGAAGACAACCATGCCAGCCCAACACGGCTGGTCTGTGACAACAGACTCATCCAGAAGTACATTATGGAGGCCAAGGACATGGAGAAAAGAATGGTGAGCATACAATCTCTGCCGAAACCCAAGGCCAGGGACAAACACAGCTCCTGGTCGTTCAGCTCAGTATCTTCTCTCCCCACCAGGGCCAGTGCCAGGCACTGCCTACACTTGACTGTCCTGCAGTACTGCCTTCGGTGGACGTCAGCCTCCAGCAGTGGAAATCCAAATCGGTGAGAGGGGCTGGGAAGAGTGCTGGCACCAGGATGCCTGCAGGACTGGGAAGGCTTGGGTTGGCACAGGCACCAAGAGTACTGAAGGAGATAACTTGTGGATAGGGCACATCTGGTGGCACAGGGGTAGAGGACCCCATCCAAACCTAGGGTGGGCAGAGGAATGAATGTGGGCCTGAGAGTCAGCTTACTCACTGCCTGCTCCCCTAGAACGAGACCAAGCGGCAGGAGATCCTCTGTGACCTGGCACTGGTGGTGGGTGCTGTGGTGGAGGCCCAGGGCCATGTGGCACATGAGTGTGGGGCCAGGCAGCTGAGCCAGCTTTACCAACATGCCAACTTCTTCTTTCTACTCCTGCAGACCTTCAGCTGGGAGGTAAGACTGCCATATGAGCCAAGCCACTCTAGCACAGGTGCCAGCTGTGCTGAGCCCAACAGCTTTGTTACATCTCTCGTCCCACTCTTGCCCCTCAGGTAGGACCCCAGGAGCCAGGCTGCTCCCCACGCACCATGGAGCAGACCCACGTCCCCAGCATCTTCCTCACCTACCGGAAGCTTGTGCAGGGCAAGCTGCGCTTCTTCTTCTATGATCTGGCCAAAGACTTGTGCAAGCAAGGCCAGGGGGGTGGTAGAGAGCCTCTTTGTGGGGCCAGGTGAGGCTGTGCACAGGGTTCTCTCCTGGTCCCAGGTCAGAGCAATTCTGCCAGACACTGAGCTGTGCTCTGGTGCCCAGGAAAAGCACCTGCAGGGAAAGGGTTGGCTCCTTCTCCTCAAGCCTTCGACAGCTGGGCAGGCCACGAAGGCAGAGAGCAGCAACACTCATGTGCCAGTGAGCACAGGCCCTGCTCCCACCCAGGCAGGCCCCTCTACTGTGAATGCTTTATGATTAAAGAGGTATTTTTCTAGACGGTGATTTGCATTATCCTTTCCCCCTTGCTGTGCCCCTAGCAGGGCAACCGAACACCCTCAGGGGCCTCGGCAAGAGGCAGCCCCTTGGAGACCTGCTGCGGGTCTCTGCCTAGCACCCAGCTCCCTCCTGCGGCAGTCGCCAGCTCTGCAGGCCAGGTGGCTGCTGCCAGGCACAGGAGCTACCATGAGAGAACCCAGAGAAGGTTTGGACTGCCTGTTCTTTGGGAAGTGGTGTGGGACCCCTTTGCCTCCCCTGCAGGTGTACTTACTCCCTGTCAACCTCATCTCTCAGCCAGCAGAGTCAGATATAGAAAAAACATCCCAGTTTAATCAAAACCAAGCCCAGACTAGCTCAGTTCCTTAGGAAGTGGTTCCCATCCCTGAGGCAGACAGGCAGCTGTCCTGGACCATAGCTGAGACTGCACATGCTTTTGAAGCACAGGAAGGCAGGGTTGAGGAGATGCCCAGCACGCAGGACCACAGGGCACCCAGCATGGTGTTTACTCAGCTGTCAGGCAACTCTCTCCATAAAGGAGATAGGACTGCAGATCCCAGCAGGAGTCAGAACAGGCTGGGATGAGGAGGAGGCAATTTGCACCTTCCTCTCCCAGCTCTGAAGAGGCCAGACAGCGTGAGTGCTGGGCCAGGATTTGTGGTCAGAGGGCTCCTGGTCGCTCCTTTCTGCCAGCAGAATGTCTCTGGGGCAGCCCACAGAGGCAGGTCTTCTAGAAGGCCAGCTTCTTCATCAGCAAGTAAACTCGAGAGTCCACTTCAAACCCATGCAGGTTGTTTGCGTCTCCCTGCAGCCGCATGAGCAGCCCCCCGTAGGATGCGTAAGCAGAGCTGGAGCAGAAGGAGAGAAGCAGTGAGTGTGGGGAATCCCATGGGAGGCCCAGGATGAGATACTGGTGCCTCCCCCATGCCAGAGAACCTCCCCCTCCTGCTGACAGGCACTCACAGGCGTGTGGCTGCCTCTGTGGAAGTCTCATCCCCTTCAATCCTGTACACTTTGCCGTACATCACATACTCGAATTGGTCTGCCCTGCGACAGGATGCCAGGAGTTCAGAGAAGCATCAAACCTGGGTGTTCCTCCAGAAGCTGAGCACCCTTTGGCAGAAGGTACCTCACAACCCCTCAGCACTTCACCTTTTCCCTCATCCACCCCACGTAGACCCCTGTACCTGGATGGCCGGTCATCTGTGGGGTTATATTCACCATCGTCTAGGGTGCCATCTTCGTACAAGGTGCTGGCAATAACCAGGCGGAATTTGTCCCCTGGAAGGAGAGGGCAGAAGAGCAGTGAGAAGGCAAGGCACACAGCCAGAGCAGCAGCAGCCCAAACAGATTCTGAGGTAGTGGCAAGGAACTACCCTTCCAACAGGAAGTCCTCCAACAGGATTGCAAGGAATGAGGAAAAGATGACACTGGATCTTGTCTCACCATAAGACATTGATCACCAGAATGATCAATGCTGGAGATCAGAAGGAGCCCAGAGTCACCAGGACATTACTGCTGCTATTTTCATAGGATGCAGCAGGAGATTTACAGGGAGAGTTCCAGAAGGCTTGTCTGAGTCCTGGGCAAGTACACAAGACTCTGCAGCAGCAGTTCCAGCCCTTCTGCACTTCACTGAAGGTAAAAGTCTCTTTCTCACCTGTTTAGTACATTTAGTCCATAAAGCTCACCTTAAAAGGTCTCTTAAAGTGTGGTTACCACCACCTGAGGCAATTGCACTAGACAGCACCTCTGGGGAGCTGTCAGGAAATAAGCATAAATACAGCAAGGTGGACCAGAATCCAAATCAGCCCCAGCACACAGTGCCCACTATCTCCTTGAACTTAGGGACAGGACAGGCACCCAAGGAAGGCTGACACTGTTCATTCCTTGCTTGCAGCAACCTCAGTCATCCTTCTCCAAGGACCCCTCTAACCTCACTCCATCCTAGCACGCTCTAGATTAGCGGTCAAATAACTTACCAAGGTCCACAGGATAGATCTGGATATTCACATCCAGGATAAGGTCCATTTTGAAGGACTCGCTCTCACAATGCAGGCGGGACACTGCAAAGAGTGGCAGAGTGAGTGACAAAGAGAAGCTGTCCCAGGGGCTTGATGGGAGCAGCATCCCAGGCCAGGTCTTTATCCGCACCCCACTGCAGGCCTGCACCAGAGCTATTTGGGAAGAAGGGGTGCACAGCGCTTGGGGATGGATGCCGGAGCCTGAGAGCAGACTGAGGCGCACACAGGCAGGAAGAACATGCTGGGGAACAAAGCGCACCGGCGAGCGCGGGAGCGTGTAGGGGCACAGAAGCCGGGCACACCGGGTGCAGCAACACATGGCGAGGCCAGTGCTAGATGACGGCTAGGGAAAGGGGGACTTGGGGCCACCACGGACGGAAAGCAGACAGGGAAGGGGGAGAGGCGGAGGTGAACAGGCCCCTCTGAGGGAGGGCACAGGACCCCGAGGCGCAGGCAGCGCAGGCCCGGGCTGAGGCCCAGTGAAGAGGCGGTGCGGGTCCCCACTCACCACGGTCGAACTTCTTGCCCTCGGGGTCGATATCCTTCACGTCGAAGATATCCTCGAACAGGATGCCCGCCATGGCGGCAGCGCTGCGTCCAGCTCCCGCCCCGGCGCCCACCGATGACGTCCACTGCCTGACGCCACGGGACGGAAGTAGCCTCGGGGCTCGGGCGGGGCTACTCCTGCGCCTGCGCACCGCTGCTGACCGGCGGCTGGACTCCGTGCGGCCCTAGTGCCCGCCGGCCACAGTTGCCGGCAGGGGGAGCTGCGAGGCCGTGGATGGCACCGCGCGGGGTCGCGCAGCCCACGGCCATGGACGGTCCCCGTATCGGGGCCCTCTCGGGCATCGGCTCCCACGTAGGAAGGGCCGAGATGCCCCACGAGAGCTTTGTGGTTCCCCAACAACCCTGAGGCATGAGGCCGAGGGGCTGCATCCGACCTCCGGCCGCAGCGGGACATTAGTGTGATGAGCTGCGCTGACTCAGCCAAGGCTGAAGCTGAGGAGATGCAGCCCCCACCGCCTCTCCATCTCCCACGCCAACGACGTGGGGGAGGGACAAGCGACGGCCATCACCTGTGGCCTGCCGATGAACCGTGAGGGTGGAGGGAGGTGGGTTGGGGTGGTCTGGCACAGCAGGAGCTGGCTCACACATTGGGGCGCCACAGGATGCCCACACACCTGGCATCTGGTCGGGAGCCACTGACTTGGGGTCGAGAGTTCAGCATTGACCCTCCCTACCTTGGCTCCCGAATGCCACCGCCACCCTGCCTTAACCGATTTTTCCCTGGCCTGTGCGAGCTGTGGCAATGGGGACCCTGTGTGCTCTCTGGACAGAGAGCGCCTACCCAGACATAGCACCGAGGGGACTGGCATGGAGGTGGAGGGCAGGGACAGGTTGGATGCGGACTGAGGAGGATGAGTGGTGTGGGCCGTGTGTTTGGCACGTGCCAGCAGCCCACTGGGGACCACAAGGCCATGAGCAGGGGCACCCGTGCCTGTGGTGTGGAGGCTGTGAGGGGACATAGCCCCTGCTGTCTCTGAGAGCCTGACAGCTCAGTTGAGGCCCCATCCCTGGAGATACTCCTGGAGATCTCCGGGATGTGGCCCTGGGTGGTATGTAGAGCCCAGGTGCCCCCAGCGTCTGTACTGAGATGCCTGTCACGAGTTGTCTGTGGTACCCGGCGCTGGGCAGGTGTGACCTCTCCGCAGCGTGTGTCCCCTGTGATGGGGTGGGCTGGTGAGAAGGAGCTGGTGGCCCGCGGGGGTGAGCGTGCAGGCAGTTCACGGCGGGGTCATCTCGCAGTGGCGGCGCTCAGAGGAGACAGTATTAATGTGCTGGGAGGTAACTGTAGCTCATCATCATCATCATGTGAGTGGACTACCCCTCCCCCTGCCTAGCCCTGTGCCCACTCCCAGACCTGGGGGGGAGATTCAAGTGTAGGGGCCATGACCAGGCTCCTTTCCTAGTGTGGACGCCCCTCATGAGCTCCCAGCACCCTCCCTGGCATCCTGCACTCCAGGGTGCTCCTGCCTGCTGTGGGGAGAGTGGGGCTGGACCGTGGTGGACCTGGGCACCCCTGCGTAGGGGCACCCAGGGCGGTGCACATTGCCAGGGGGTGGCAGCAGCACACTGAGCATGACAGAGTACTCTGGGGGTGTTCGGTAAGTGGGGACCCTCTACCCCAGCCAGCCTCACACTGTCCTCTGCAGCATCCCCAGGGTAGCAACCTGGAGGGTTGTGACCCACCAGGCTGCAGCTGGGTGGGTGGACCAGGGTGGTATGGGGCCCATGGCTGTATTTTAGAGCTGGCCTCTTTTGCCGGCTCACCCCCCCACGCCCTCACACTCCACACCCCATCACTGTGCTCATGGGTATGGCACAATTAAGGCTGGGGGGCCCTGGCATGGCTGTGCCCCCTGCTTGGATGCTCTCAGGGCCACTGCAGGGTGACACAAAGGGCTTATTCCACCCGACTGTTCCCTCTCACTCCTGCTGAGACCTGGCACACTTTGTGCAGGCCAGCAGGCAGCCAGGACTGTACTCACCAGCCGTTGAGACAGCCCCCCAGAGATGCTGCTGCCCATGTCCCGCCAGCCATGCCGTCTGTCTCCCTGCCCTTGTGGGACTAGGGCACACCTGAGCCCCGACCTTGGGTGCAGGCGGGCATGGCCCCACACGGAGGTCATGGGCACACAGCCACCCATAGGGCCAGCTGGTGGGGAAAGGGGAGGGCAGGTTTCCAGCTGCACCCCAGATGCCACAGGGCCAGTGTAGCAGCAGGAACCTGGCTTGCCCTGAACCCTGAGTGCTGCCTGTGTGGCAAGGCCATAGTGCCAAACCTCTTCCTTAGCCCAAAGCCCCCTCCTTGGCCCTGTGCCCAGGCAGTCCATGGGGCAGGATGGGCTGGGGGAGATGGCTCTGGCATAAATCCACCTGAGTTTGGCAGAGGATGTGGCACCTTGATTTTTCCTGCACTACATCCCCATATGCCCTGGCTCTGCTCATGTGCCCTCTGCCTTGCTGACCCCATGCCATGCTGTGCCACAGGTGTGTGGGGTAGCCAGAGGGATATGCCAACCTTGTACTGCCTTAGCCTGGCTAATGCCAACCTTGTACTGCCAAGCGGTGAGCAGATGGTCCTGGGGTGGGTGTTGGAGCACTGGCGGGTGCTGGGGGGTCGGCACTGCCTTTGGCGCCATTGCTGGGGTAGTGCCTGTTTGCCAGCCAGGTGCCTGGCGTCAGCTCTTTATCTGGGATTAAACAAACCCTCCCCAGATCTGGCACCAGGCACTGCCCCTGTGCCCATAAGACCAGCCGTCCCTAGAGCCCCTTTGTGCCCACTGACCACCTCTAGGCTGTGAGGGGCACCCTGGAGTGGGTACTGGGAGAGAGTCCCTGGAGTGAAGAGCCCTCCAAAAGAGGACCCCAAGCTCCCCTCACTCTGGTCATGGCATAGCCCCTCAGGACTCTACATATCGGGGTGACTGGGGCAGGCATACCTTGAGTCAGGGGAAGCTGGTACCCCCTAAGCAGGGCATGATGCGTCACCATCTTTGTCCCCACCTGGGGACACTCCCAAGAACATCACGGTGCAAAATGAGACCCCTGGGGGAGGAGGGGAGTACCCCTGTCCCACCATGGCTGGGGAGGAGCCACCATGCCCGGGCATGGTGGATCCTGGCAGCCCTGATGCCCACAGTGCCAGGCTCCCAGAGTGAGGGTGCAGCCTCCCCCCTGTCATTAGCTGCTTGGCTGTTATCTTCTGATGATAAATTATACAACACAAGTGCCTTTGAGAGGCAGCCAGGCCTCCATCCGGCAGGATGGCCTTCCGGGGCCAAACATCAGCCATTTGTGGGCTCCCTCCGTTGGAGAGGGGGGACAGAGACATTGTTTTGGGCATTGCCCTGGTGAGGGGCTGCTGGTGACAGGCGTCTGTGCTGCCATGTGGACACGAGCAGCAATGCAGCTGGAAACCCTTCCTGCACTTCGTGTCCGTACACACTGCCTGCTCCGCCACCCCCTCCCGCCTGCGTTCCTACCCATACCTCTTGCCTGCACCCCTTGCCCACCCCCCTCACGCGTACTCCTGCCCGCTGCCCGTTTTGGGATGTCCGCGGTGCTGGCCGGTGCTTCAGAGGCGGCTGCCCCTGTTATGTGCCGGCACAAAGGAGCCGAAGCGCTGCCACCGTTACAGGAGCAAACACAGGCTGGGTGAGGCCGGGAGGGTGGGCAGCCGCCGGCACCTGTGGGCACCTGGCCTGGTGGAGTTGCCCCAGTGGCAGTTTCCCATCAGGTCTGTGGGGCAAAGTGGCACCATCCCCATGGCCGGGGATGGGGTCCCTGCCATGCACCCCAATGTTGGGGAGTTAAGGCCACGGGCCGCCCAGGGCAGTGCTGCCCATTAGGGCATTGTTGCAGGTGTGTGCACACCTCAGCTCCCTGGGGCACCCTCTGGGGTGCAGTGATGGGATGCGGTGGCCTCGGGGTGCCCATCCCTACACCCTGCTGAGTTGGTCCCCACCTGGGCTGGGGGTCGGGCAGGCAGAGACAAAGCCGAAATTAAGCTGTTAATGAGCCCGTCTGTCACCAGGCCACCAATTACCAGGGCTGGGATTGAGGAGATGATGAAGGGTGATGTGGCTGGGGGAGGGGAGCAGGATGCCGGGGTCTCCAGTATGGGGGCAGCTGTGGGTGTCATCATGTCCGGATAGCTTCCCCATCACTTTCCACCACTGTCCCTCCGAGGGGCTGCCAGCTATATCCTGTAGGGTGGAGGATGGAGGGGACAAGAGATGGGGGCCACGGCCATGACAGGAGCCCTGAAAGATTCAGGAAGCGATTAGCCCCTTCCCCCTCTACTGAGGCCCTGGGTGGAAGAAATGAGCTTCTGGGGAAATAAACCACAACTACTGTCCCTGGCTGGTACAGGGAATGCCATCAGTGTCATGAGCTGACTGTTCTCTGCACTCAGAGCATGAAGGGGCACCTCCCCACAGGGCCTGGAGATGGCTCTACCCTAGGGATGCTGCTACTAGCCCTGCAGAGGGGGACAGCAAGGAATGGGGCTTGTAGGTCCCCCACCATTGCCCTGCTCGATACTGTTGTGAAGCATACAGAGGGCCTTGTCCCTGTCCCAGTCCTATCCCCGGCTGGGATGGGCCGGGATAGCCACATTCCTCTGGGCTGATGCTGACGTCGTTTTTTCCGTGCCACCTCTCTGGAGCTGGGCCAGGTGCCTGTCCGGGCTGTGGGAAGGGCAGGTCATCTTCCCAGCTGTCATCACACCCGCCTGTCCCCACAATGGCCCTTAGTGGCACCCGGCCCCTGGAGGGACCTGGGGGCTGACAGAGTTGGGGCTGGGAGTCTGCAGGACCTGGTCCCTCCTCCTTTACTAGGATGGCAGGCTCTGCATCGGGCATGGACAGCATCTGGCAGCTGCCTGCTGTCCTGGCCATACCTGGCCATACTCTGGCCAGACCCACTGAGCTGAACCCAGCTGAGCTGGAGGGTGGGCTGGGATTAGAATTGAGAGATTTTTCCAGGCTCTGAATTAACTTAATGGCTTTGGAAGACAAACAGATTAGAGATCTACGGGGATTGGGGCAAGGATCAGCTAAATTGGAAGCAGAGGTGAGCAGCAGCATCCTGCCCAAACCCTACTCCCCCTTGCCCAAATCCTCACCCCATCCCTGCAGCTTTCTGGCCTGTCCACACCCTGCCAGCATTTTTGGGGTCCCCATGGTTGCCATCTGTGTCCAAGCCAGTGGTCAGGGCAGGCTCTTCCCTCCAGGCTGGGTTTTGGCCATATGTTGCTGCCTTACCCTTCCCTTTCACTACCTGTCCCTTTCCAGCTCTCTGTGCCCCTTCTTCTTGCCCTTCCCTTCCCCAGCACTTCTCATCCCCACCTGCATCCCATCCACCTCTTTCTCAGCACCCCACATCTCTGCACACATCCTAGCTACATCCCCTTGTCCCCAAACAAACTTCCTCCTGGGGCCCTGTAAATCCCAGCAAAGCACCAATTCAGGGGGCAGTGCTGCAGCCCCCTTTGCTAGCAGGGTGCCATGCCCAGTCCTCATGTCCCCCCACATCCCCTCAGGAGGGTTTGGGGCTGCATTGCCACCCTGATAGCATTGGGACCCTGGGGCAGCCCCACTCACTGGAAATTGAATCACCAGTAATGAACAACATCTGGGACGGGGGGCTGGGGACATAGGGAATGGATGGAACAACCCTGTCCCCCTCCATCAGCCAGACACCTCTCTGGGAACACTATGCAGTGCCAGATCAATAGGCTTCACTGCCCGTTTTGGGGTTATATCTCCCCAGCAGGAACCTCAGCACTATTTGTGACTCAAGGCCAGCATGTCTCAGCCAGGCTTTGACGGTGCAGCAGGAAGAGGGTGCCAAGCCAGGGCAGCCAGGGGGTCCCCGAGGAGGACGGGGCCGAGGTGAGGAAGGCTGGGTGCGGGGGATGGCCTCCTGCTGCTGCGGCCCCCGCCGGCGCCCCTGGCCCCCTCCCACTGCTTCCTGTGCAGGCGGCCCAGGGAGGCGATGAAAGAAGCCCCAGCAGATGTTTCTGGCTTGTTTTCATCTCATTAACTGTTTCCTCTTTTATTACGGGATAAATTATTAATTGTTCAGTGCGAGGAAGAAAGGAAAGAGAAATCCTGACGGATACCCTGCAGGCTCTGGGGAGGGCAGCGGGCAGGGACTTGCACAGCCCAGGGCAAGGGGAGGGCAGGGGGGATTTAAGGTCCCTCGGGTAGAGGCAGCCCCTTGCACTGCCACCAACTCAGATCCTCTCCCAGACAAAAGGGGAGATAGGAGGTGCACTAGGTGCTCAGTGAACTGCATGGGGGCTGCCAGCACCTGGCCTCCTTACGTGGCCAGTGGTGGTGGGGCTATGTGGGACCCAGATTGCTGGGCACCCATCCACAAACCCCCTGCTTGGAGATCCCCAACCCCTCTGCCTGTCTGCTCTGGCCCCCATGGGCTGAGAATGGACATGCTTGCTGCACCTCCTGGCTGCTGCCCCCCTGGTCTCTGCTCCCCTGAAATATTCATGGCCCACAATGATGAGTTAATTTAATTGCCCTGATGAGGAGCTGAATAATTTACACTCTTTTTGAGCAGGTCCTGAGACATCATTAGCAGCTGATCTTGGAGCAGAGAGGGGAAGTGGTCTAGCCACCATCCTGCTGCCCACAGGGACACCAGGTGGACAACAGGGACCAAAAGCATCCCCATCCTGGTGTCCCTGTGGCTGGGTGGCATGTGGGGAGGTCCAAAGCACCAAGCCCCACTGTCCATCCCATGACGCCCTCGGCACCATGGGTAGGAAGGTGGCTGCAGTCTGGCATGTCCCAGGGTCCTGGCAGGCTCTGAGTCACAGCCTCTCTCCATCTCCATTGTCACCACTTTGGTTTGTGGCCAGCGGCAATGGCTGAGATGAAATGCGGCTGGGAGCAGGGGCTGAGGCGCTCCGGATTCCTGAGATAAGGCTGACAGGCGGGACAGGGACTTTTATTTACATTTTTTCCTTGAAATTTCAGCCTCTCTGGTGACACCCCATCTGGCTGCCATGAAGATAGGGGCTGGTGAGGGTCAGGCTATATTTGCAGGGGGCTTATTTCCCCTCAAGCGCCCATCCTCACCCTAGTCCATGCATCCTGTGCTGGCGAGAGGCACAGACCCTCACCAAGTGGGAAGCTGAAAACTGGCTCCTTTCCCATCAAAATTACTTTTCTTCCCTGCAACTGGTGTGATGGGAACCTGGAAGGCCTGATCCACACCCTTCCCGCACCCCTGCAGGTCATGGAGAAGCTGTGTCTTCTGCTAGCTTGGGCCCCACTCCTTAGTGGAGAAAGAAAAGCCCAGGATAATGCTTTTGGGATGGCCATGCCAGGAAATTTCAGGCCAGAGGCCACAACAGGGTCAAGGGATTCAGCCAGCCACCTGATAACGCCTGGATTTCCTCCTAGTACTGCCCAGCATCCTGCTGGTAGGGAGGGCTTTGCTGTGGGGGGGCTGCCTGGCCACAGTACCCTGTCCCCATGGACCTAGGGGGTACTGCGGTGGTCTAGCACTGTGGTAGTGTGTGTGGGTCCCAGGCTATGCCCCTCTCACAATTACTGTCCCAGGGAGGGACAAGGAAGGGGGGCTGCTATGACTGACAGGTGCTTCCTGCACCTGAAGCCCCAGGCATCCTGTCCCCATTGCCACCTCTCACCGAGGGCTGGCCCCTACAGGGTCATCCAGGGAGGGCTCCCTGGGAGGTCATCCTCACTGAGGCAGAGGGGTTAGAGCCAGGACCCGCCCTGACCACTCTAGGTGCCAGAGCTGACCAGGTGGGTGCACAGGGGCATCCCCACACCCCACATGGGCATGCAGCTGCCCGTGTACATTTGCACGAGCAGACACACTCATGTACAGACCCTGAAATGCAGTGCTGACATCCACAGGCACTCACAGGAACAAACACAGGCTGGGCTGCATGCTTGGACACAGAGGTGCCCATGGTGCTCCCATGGGCACCTCTGTGGGCACACATCTCCATGTGCTCACACCTGCACACACCTCTGTGTGC